>NC_070607.1:81205044-81537187 GCF_027172205.1 Podarcis raffonei
CATGGGCTAAAAGAAAACATGCCAATGCAATGAAAACTCCCATGACACATTTCTTGCTTAGCTTTGCAGATTGGCAACCCAAATCTCTTCTTTCCTTTGGTCAGCTGTTCTAAGAGAAGGCTTGAAAGCTCTGGTACCCCGGCCGTGAAACCACAGGTCTTGTTCCACTGTGCCAGAGTTATCTCCATAGACAAATGGCCCTGAAATAGCAGGACCCCCAAGTGGGGAGAGTTGTCTGTTTTATGGATGTATCAATGAAACTGCCTTATATCGAACAGGACCATTTCCTCATATGGGTCTCTTCCCATTGTATAGCTGCCTGCAGTCAAATTTCTCTACCCACAATCCCACACAGGCATATCTCCATTCAGGAAAAACAGAAGCATTATCCTAACTCAAGGACACATTCCAGCAAAGCAAAAGTGCTTTTCTCTTTTAAAGCCATCCAAGTTGGTGGCCATCACTGACTCCTAACTCCATGGTTTCACTATCCCTAAGGTGTGTTTTTTAAAAAGCAGAGACATCTTAAAAAGCAGAGACATCACCTTGCCAACAAAGGTCCGTATGGTTAAAGCCATGGTTTTCCCAGTAGTAATGTATGGAAGTGATTCCCAGTAGTGATGTATGGAAGTGAGAGCTGAACCATAAAGAAGGCTGATCGTCGAAGAATTGATGCTTCTGAATTATGGTGCTGGAGAGTCCCATGGACTGCAAGAAGATCAAACCTCTCCATTCTGAAGGAAATCAGCCCTGAGTGCTCACTGGAAGGACAGATCGTGAAGCTGATGCTCCAATACTTTGGCCACCTCATGAGAAGATAAGGCTCCATGGAAAAGACCCTGATGTTGGGAAAGATGGAGGGCACAAGGAGAAGGGGACGACAGAGGACGAGATGGTTGGACAGTGTTCTCGAAGCTACCAGCATGAGTTTGACCAAACTGCGGGAGGCAGTGGAAGACAGGAGTGCTCTGGTCCATGGGGTCACGAAGAGTCGGACACAACTAAACAACTAAACAACAACAACAAGGTGTGTTTGAATTTGTTCTGAATGAAGTACTTTGGACACCATCCTCTCCACACATCTTACAGTGGTGTGTGTGGCCTGGGGAGGGGTGTGTGGCTTGTGCCTGTTTTTATACTGCCCTCCATCAAATGAAATCAGAGCCATTTACGTAAATGAATAAAAGGCCTTCTTTTAAAAACAAAGAACAAAAAACCAAGCCACCCTTGATTGATGAATTTTCAGAACTCGTCAGTCAGCGCCTTTGTTATTTATCTTAAAAGAGAGTCGGAGATAAAGTATATTTTCTTGTTTTCTAGCAGTTTCTTCTCCAGCTTCTGTGACAGCTAGTTTAATGAGAGAACCCAACTGCTCTGTTTCCTGCATGTCAATGCCAGGTCATCTTAGGTTTTAAGCAGCAAACGCTGTCTATGAATCACACTCAGGGTAGCAGCGGAGAGAACAATTTATCCTAGAATGTCCCCTACAACCCAGCCCAATCACCTGGCCTGAACCACGTTGTAATCCCCTAGCAGGTGAAATAAGGTAAATCGGAGACTGAACTTTTAGTCCCTGCTGCAGGTTCAGGAAAGGGCAGTGGTTAAATGTCCTCTCTCCTCTCTAAGATACTGTTGGAATCCAGCTCCCACCAGCCCCAGCCAGCATGACCAATAGTCACAGCTTCAGATGAAAGAATCTATCAGTTTGGGGGTCTCTCCATTTTTTGTTTTTCCAATCTTAAATTCAGTTCTCCACATGTTGCAGCAATCTGCGATTATTTTTATTTTTTAATTCTCGTGAATATTCATATGCATCTTTGTGTTAATTTCTCCCAGCAAACACAATTTTGTATGCAGTCTTGAATAATGTACACATTTTTGCAAGCAGTTTTCCTCAATGTAATGCGTTTTGTGTATTGTTTTCACTAATATCTTCATGTTGGGCACAATATATGCATTTTTTGCAAACACTGTTTGCATTGTGAAGTTTGGATAAGTGTGAACTTGTGTGTTTGAACACTGCTTTCATTAAGAAAAGGTCAGAGAAAAGGTCCATTCTAATCCAGCATGCTGCCTCTGACAGTGGACAGCCAAATAACTAAGATATTCACCAGCAAGTCCTGATGCAGATAATTATTCCCTACTCCTCGTCCTCACCATCTGGCAATCAGAGCTAGATTATGTCTAAATATCAATACTGTGTTTATTTTTATTCTTTTTGCTTTTATAACTAGTAACCATCACTGGATCATCATTTTAAAATGATGGCCTAATTTAAGTATAATTTTGGGTGAGTTCCATGTGACCATATAAACTGGTTTACTACAGGCCTCTGACGATGCTATTGCTAAACATGCTGTGGCCTGATTTAATATGTTACCAAATGCAGGAATTGGGGCCGGCCCACACATGAGGCAAGGTGAAGCAACTGTCTCGGGTGGCAAGATCCATTAGAATAGCAGACCCGGCCACCAAGGAATGCATCGCCCACTTGCTGCAACAGTATTGGCAGCGATGACTACACTACAGCATGCCAAGCATCATCTTTAAACTGAGCTTCACAATTTGATAATTGCCACAAATTTTCTGTTGCATGCAGAAAGGCTTCATTTTCTGCTCATTTTGACCATCCACACCAACTGGATGGATTCTCCAAGCTGTGCAATGCAATGCTAAACATGTTTACTGTAATGTAACAGATGCGGGTGGCGCTGTGGGTTAAACCACAGAGCCTAGGGCTTGCCAATCAGAAGGACGGCGGTTCGAATCCCCATGACGGGGTGAGCTCCCATTGCTCGGTCCCTGCTCCTGCCAACCTAGCAGTTCGAAAGCACGTCAAAGTGCAAGTAGATAAATAGGGACTGCTCCGGCGGGAAGATAAACGGAATTTCCGTGCACTGCTCTGGTTCACCAGAAGCGGCTTAGTCATGCTGGCCACATGACCCGGAAGCTGTACGCCGGCTCCCTCAGCCAATAAAGCGAGATGAGTGCCGCAACCCCAGAGTCGGCCACGACTGGACCTAATGTTCAGGGGTCCCTTTACCTTTACCTTTAACAGACCCTCCAAGGGTCCCTATTTTCTAGGGACGTCCCTGATTTAGAGAAGCCATCCCAGTTTTCTGATTTTATCCTGGAATGTCCCACTTTTCCTTAGGA
The DNA here is from genome assembly GCF_027172205.1 of Podarcis raffonei. Lineage (NCBI taxonomy): Eukaryota > Metazoa > Chordata > Lepidosauria > Squamata > Lacertidae > Podarcis > Podarcis raffonei. Next base: position 81,208,201 of record NC_070607.1, read on the forward strand.
TGTCCCTGTTTTCATTGGAGAAATGTTGGAGGGTATGGAGTTATCCAGCCCTGGAGCTGTCTGAAGGCAATCCTCCATAGGCAAGGTTTTTTCATGTTTAATAATTTATTATGTTTTTATATATGTTGGAAGCTGCCCAGAGTGGCTAGGGCAACCCAGTAAGATGTGTGGGGTATAAATAGTAAAATTATCATGATGGAATGGGACGTCCTTATTTTCATCGGAGAAATGTTGGAGGGCATGAAGTAAGTCCCACTGAACTCAGTGCAGCTTACTCCCTGTTCATCTCCCATGGAATTGCAGCAATTCCATGTTTGCAGAAAGATTAGCTTCTGTTTATTCTTGCCACTCCGTTTATAAATTATTGAAGTCTTCAGTCCTCTGTCAATTTTCTTTTTTTTCTTCTTTCCCTAAACCCCCTCCCCCCCAAATAAAATAAATCCCTATGTCTTGAGCTGTAACTAGACTTGGGGATGATTAAAGTTTGTTTTTTAAAAAACAGCCTTTTTTAAAAAAACTTGTTCTAGCATGAGTTGCATCATGGATTTGCATTTTCCTGTCGAAACGCTAGTTTGGAGCGACATCTCTTCGTTCACACCTTTCAAGAGAAGGAAAACTTTCTTGTGTGATTTCTGCTTGGAGTGCATATGCCACAGGGCACCATTCCAGCCCCTCTCCCCCCACCCAATGGCTAAATGTTTAAAAGACGGAGATTCTCTGCCTTATAACACAGAGAGAGAGAGAGAGAACGAACCATGTGAACTGAGAACCCAGTTCATTCATGCATTCCTTCCCAGCATCATTCCATGGCTGGGAGCCAGATACCATTTGACGTCATGGATCTAACCAAGAACTTAATGTACTGGCTATGGGACAAGAGTTTACTACGAAGTGGTGAAGGGGGGAGGGCAGGCCGACATAGCAGCAAGTTGAAACATACAGTAGACATTCATCGAGAGGGGGCAAACTGAAAATGATGCAAATATAGTATGTACCATAATTCCCCCCCCCCAATTTTTGCTTCTTCTTTTTTTTCCCTTACCAGATGGGCAGGGTACAAATAATAAATTATTACTATTATTATTATTATCACTTAGGAAATTCATACATGCTCAGAAACCATTGTGCTTTTGATTAAGTAGTATAGCTGGAACGGCAGGACGAACAGACAAAAGAATAGCAGCGCTGACTTAAATAGCTTTTGCTGGTCCTCTTTCCTCCCCTCCCCTCTGGTACTCATTATGTTTACCAAGCTGTTAAAAGAAAGCTCTTTTCAATAAATCAATACAAAACGTCGAAAGCAAATATGCCAAGAGGGTTGCTTGCTTTGAGTAGCGTAGTAAACGCTCCTTCTTGGAGTTAAATATTAAACGCTTCTTGTATAAAAATTCACTTGGAAATCTAGTACAGGAGATGAATGAGAAAAGGGAGGCCCTGCAACAGAATGTTGCAGTGCAGGAGTCCAGTCATTCCATTTCAGCCCCAGCTCCAGTTTTTCACCATCTCCCTCCAACAGTTAGATAGCAGTCCATGCTCTGAGCATGCCCAGTCCCAGCAGTGAGCGTGGTGGGGCAGTCATGGAGTCATTTCCAGACTCCAGTGTTATTGTTATTTTACATGGAGAAGGCTGGGGCAAAGCAGAAGCAAGGTTGAGCTTGTACAATTGCACCAGTAGATCCACTGTCTCCCATATGGTTGAATCCTGACCATCACCTTTAAACAGGACTTGGACCAGACTGCCCTTCAAACAGAAAACTCCTTCAAACAGAGGGCTGTCTTCTTACAACCTTCTACATAGTGAACTGGTCTCCATCAAACATGTCCTTTTGGGCAGTCTGCAGCAGCTACCTAAAATCAGGAGGCACCAGAGATCTGGGGGCACACACACACACACACATGCATAAAAGCATTGTCTATCTCCCCAGTCAACCAGCACTGTCCCAAACTACTTGGGATTAGGGTTAGGCCAGGTGACATCCTTTATGAAACAGGAGTATTGTACATAAAAATAGCCATTAGAAAAACCATGTTGTTGTTGTTGTTGTTGTTGTTGTTCGTCTGTCTCAGGAGACAATGTGTGCCTCCAGGCGTGAACTCAAACCGCTGTGCTAACAGCACCGAAGTGACCTTTGTGTGGTGCAAGCCTCAGCAGTGTGTGTGGAGGTCCTGGGCGGCCCAGACAACAAGACTTCCCTTTCATACTTTATGAGGTGATCCAAAGGAAAGCAGAGCAATACATTTGGCACCAGCTGGACTACAGGAATTGCTGGAAGGAGGCTTATGAAACACCATCCAGCTTCCTTAGGGACTCCACTCTGGATTTGTGTAGGGTTTGTGTAGGCCGCTGGTCACATGCTGACATCTAGGAGCCACAGGTGAGACCAAAGGTGGACAAGCTATCCCAGAAGGAGCCCGATGTGGGTACTACTCATACTCTACCCACACAGGTGGGAACCATTTTGCACACATTCAATTGGGGCACAAATGCCCCCGTGTGCGCCATTTTTGGACCTAGAAGGGGGCAGAATGGGGTGGTGTGGGCTACACAGGTGATGACCCAAAATGCAACCCCTACACAAATGGGGAGTTGTATGTACTGCAAACAAACTTTCTCCAGTCACACCCTTCTCGTTCCCAGCTTCCTTAAAATGCTTGCATAGAAAGAGAAATCTGCCTAGCTGTGGGAAGATCTTCAGGCTTTAAGGAAGTTCAAGAGGGAGAGAACTGTGGAGCTGAGAACAGCCACCAGTAAAGAAAACATGTCTTGCTAAAAACTATGAAGTGCCCTTTTCAGTGTCAATGGTTCAGTTCTCTATTTTTCAGTCCTAGATACTAAAATCTGCATACATGCCTGATGTTAAGTTTGATTTGGCTTTATCTTCATGTGCATCTTTCAACCTCACCCAGATTTCCAAGAATTGTTTTTGATCCTTTGTTTTAGAGGGTTGAGCAGCATATAGATTTAAATCACTAGGTCAGTGCTGATTTGAGCTTACCCAATCAAGGTTAATGGATTACTTTCACTCATGTTGTATTGCAGGTTCATACAGTGAATGGATGGTGAGGGGACCAAACTACATCTGCATCCAGATGTGGTATTATTATTAATAATAGTGCTTTCATTCATCACACACACATAGCCAGGGCAGGTTACAACAACTTAAAATACAATGTTAAAAGCAATGAAAAGCAACTTACAATTGCAATTGGTCTTTAAAATATGCATCTCAGGTGTCAAAGGCCTGGATAAAGAGAGGTGCATCTTCAGCATTCACTGAAAAATGTATAATAAAGATGCTAGACGTACATCTATGGGGGTTGGGATTCCACAACTTAGTGGATGTCACAGAGAATTCCCTCTAGTCTATTGGGCCGCCACACTCCCCCAACTTTCTGTGGGCAGCAGAACTACCAGGAAGGCTCCCTCTGCTCATCTTAACTCCCAAGAGGGCCTGTATCTTTCAGACATTTGGGGCCTAAATCTCTAACATGAATACCAACCACGAGAACTACTGAGCAGTTGACATCAATGACAACTCCTGCAAGGATGTGGCCTTGAAGTCAAAAACACAGCAGCTGCTACCTCTGCTGTTATGTTTGTGAACTTCAAACTGGGAACAAACTAGCAACCGATGCATCTGTTTTAAAACAGGGATAATATGAGATCTAAATGGAACCCAAGCCAGTAATCTGGGAGCTGCCTTTTGGACCAATGGAAGTTTCCAGGTCTCCTTCAAGGGTGCTCCCGTGTAGAGTGTATTGCAATAATCCAATCAGGAAGTTAGCAGAGCATGGAATACTATGGCCAACTCATTTTGGGCCAAAAGGGGTCATAGCCAGCAAACCAGTCAGGGCTGGAAAAGGGCATTCCTAGCCACCAAGAGCGCTTGAGCCTTGCATCCATAGGCTGTGGGCCAGCTCAGGCCATCTCCCCATCTCCTATACTTGAGAACACAGTGCATGTTAACATCTCTTATCTTTTCAGGATTCCAGGCTATCAACGCCTCCAAGAAACTGATTTACTGGAGTATCTCCACCACCTCTTCCAATTCAGATGGAACAGAGAGATAGAGCTGGGTGTCATCCACTTCATGTTGCTTGATGACAGCTTCCTGCAGCTTCATATAGATGTTAAAGAGCATGGGAAATGAACCTTGTAGAGCACTGCAGAACAGTGCCAAACAGTTGCCTTCCATATCTACTTTCTGGAAGCAGCTCTGGAGGCATTGTGTGAACAGGCCCTGATACTGTCTTCTCCTCCACCACCACCCCATCCTCCCTTCTTCCTTCCTACAGGGCAGGTGGTGTCCATCACAGAACCTACCACCCATTCTCTTTCCCCAGTCCTCAATAACCAACCTGCCTTGAAATATAATGGCAGCCATAACAGCAACAGTAAGGTAAAGGAACCCCTGACCTAATGGTCCAGTCGTGACCAACTCTGGGGTTGCGGCACTCATCTCACTTTATTGGCCGAGGGAGCCGGCGTACAGCTTCCAGGTCATGTGGCCAGCATGACTAAGCCGCTTCTGGCGAACCAGAGCAGCGCACGGAAACGCTGTTTACTTTCCCGCTGGAGCGGTACCTATTTATCTACTTGCACTTTGATGTGCTTTCAAACTGCTAGGTTGGCAAGAGCAGGGACCCAGCAACAGGAGCTCACCCCGTCGCGGGGATTTGAACTGCCAACCTTCTGATCGGCAAGTCCTAGGCTCAGTGGTTTAACCCACAGCACCACACATTGCATTCTGAGTGTTTGCCGCAGATGCTGCAAAGGATAAAAATGATAGAACAGACTCACTGTTGTTGCTGTTATGAGTTATTATGTTCGGCGGCAGTTCAGCGCTCAGCAGAATTCATGGCCATTTTGCTTTTGTAAGGTGTTGCTATCCAGTAGCAGTTACATTCGTAAAGTGAATGCCAAGTGTTACTCACCCATCCCAAGCACAATCTGTAACCAAGAGTTTACCCCTACGCTGGCTCGGTCAGTTCCATGGAAGGTGGCAGGATCCCCAAGAACGTGCTCTATTGACAGCTGGCTTCAGGCACCAGGCCCATTGGCCGACCAACTCAGCGTTACAAAGATGTCTGCAAATGGTGCATGAAGGCTGGTGGCGTTAACCTCGTTCTGTGGGAATCCATTGCAGACAACCTGGAGACGATTGCAGATAATCCATTGCAGACTGCCTGGAGACAGACAGACAGGTTGTGCATCCATAGCCGTGACCAGAGGAGGAATGACTGCTGAGAGGAATGCAGAGAGAAGAAAGGCCATGGTGCATCTCCACCAGCAATACCACACACCTCCAAGAAGGGCCGGATTTAGGTTTGATGAGGCCCTAAGCTACTGAAGGTAATGGGGCCCTTTATATGTCCAGCTGTCCTTTGTTGACAACAAATTGTCACTGTTTTGTGTGTTGAATATATGCTCATATGCAGGGCCATCTTAACCATAGGCACCAGGGGTGCAGGGCACCCGGGCGCCGGGCTCTCAGGGGTGCCAGGCCAAGAGTCCAGGGCCGAGAGTTGGAGTCCGGGGAAGAGCCCGCCCGTCGTTCGGAGCGCCACAGCAGGCTCTTCTGCTGCAGACAGCTCTGCCCCGCAAGTTCGGGGGTGAGTGAGCCAGCGAGGCGCTGAGGCGGCCGGCTGGCCAGCTGGCCAGCTCCACCCTCCTGTGTGCCTGGGATTAGTGTAGGGCCATGAAGAGGCTTACATCATGGGGCACCTGGCTTTATTCAGTCGCCAATGCCAATGCCTTGGGCTGGTTTGTTGCGCTGGGCTCCTTATGTTTCCTGTTTTATTTTCCTGAGCAAAGATGAGCGTGGTGTCAGCTACCTAAAAAAAAAGGCCGACAACTCTGGGCAACCGGGGGGGGGCACGCCGGGTGGATCTCTGCACCCCAGCACTGCATATGCCTAAGACGGCCCTGCTCATACTCTTAGTCTATACTGCCTGATCATCAGTCTCCAAGCACTCTTTAATATTAGATAACAGGTACAACAGCTTGAGCTACATTCAACTGTGCTGCACTGCAGTCTGCAACTGTGCATGCTACATATTTCCATGCAACCAGTCCATGCAGAATGTAGGCCCCCCTATATAAGGCAATGAGCAAACCAGTGATATTTTAGGGAGCAGGCTAGCAGGTAGGGCCCATTACTTACATCATAGGAGCCTAGACAACACAAAACACTGTTGTTGTATGTAGGTTTTATTTTAGAGCCAGTGAGGTGTAGTGGTTAAGAGCGCTGGACTCATAATCTGGGGAACCGGGTTCGTGTCTCCGCTCCTCCACATGCAGCTGCTGGGTGACCTTTGGCCAGTCACACTTCTTTGAAGTCTCTCAGCCTCACAGAGTGTTTGTTGTGGGGAGGAAGGGAAAGGAGAATGTTAGCCACTTTGAGACTCCTTTGGGTAGTGATAAAGTGGGATATCAAATCCAAACTCTTCTTCTTCTTCTTCTTTGTTTTTTATCTTATATTTTGGAAATGTACATCCAGTTTTTTTCCTTTAATTTTTTTTGGGGGGGGCAAGAGAGTGGGGCCCTAAGCTATAGCTTGTTTAGATATATACATAAATCCGGCACTGCCTCCAATTGCCCCAGCTGCAACGAAACATGTCTCTTCCGTATCCAGTCTCTACAGCCACAGCAGGCGCTGTAACTCTCCAACAGTTTGACTTCGCCCTCAAAGGCACACTTCTCCATTGTCTCCTGCAACAGATGGGTGCCAACCAACACCTCAGTAAACTTGTGTGATTCCACTGGGGACAATACAACTATATCACATTGACTAACAGGTCACAAGTGTGTATCACTAAGAACGTATTTATGAACACAAACAGGTTAACACATAGCCACCAGATCATGTGAACTGAAGAACTTCCAGAGAGAAAGGAAAGATTGCTCCATAGGTACCTGAAGCGATGAGATTGCATGCCACAGCCCAGGTTACAGATTAATGCCTTTAGATGCCCATCACTACCGTGATGTCTAAAGCACGTACTCTGTCGTAATCTCATTCATGAGTGAAAGTTGCGTATGTTATTGGAAACAGTCTAGGAAGAGGTCTAGGAAGTCTAGGAACAGTCTAGGAAGAGCCACGAGGTGGCAGTAATGGTCCTGTAAAGGGAAATGCATGAAGCATACCTAGGAAATGTCAGGGCGGGGTTTTCTACCTTGGCCAGGTGCGCTGAACATACTCTCACGTTCAGAATTAAAGGAGTAGAGACTGAAATACATTCATAATGCCATTTGGACAAACTGTTATCTCACCTGAGCAAAGGCTACTTGTGTAAATAAGGGCCCACATGCTATCTAGGGGCTGAGGATTATTGGTTTTGGTTTTTTACTATGTTATGTATTTTTGTGTTTTCATATTGTAAACTGCCCTGTGATCCTAGGATGAAGGTAAGTATAAAAATTTAATAAATAAATAAAAATAATTTTAACCATCCTGTACCCCTGCTTGTGTCTGGCACAGCACTCCCATAGGAATTAACCATGTCAGAATTTTGTCAGGGATTTTATTTGGATCACATGACATTTTCAGCAATCCAAGCAGATCAATATGACTAAACTTTCTTCTGCTCTTTCTTTCTTTCTTTCTTTCCCCTTCCATGCTCTCTTTCCTCCTTTCCCTCTTTCTGATCTTGTAATTTATCCCCACCTGCACACATGCCGTCCATTTAAAGTACGTGTTAAAAGAATTCTGGGAACTGGGAACTTGTCCAGGGTGCTGAGAATAGCAGCTCAGTTCCCATGGTTCTTGGGAAGGGAAGAGCAGGGGAAAGGCATCTCAAATGTATGGCATGCACACAGACCCACACTCCTATAATACCTTTATACTACAGCCAGCTCTGATTTTATTACACAAGTCCTAGTTTGTTTGTTTTTTAAGTGTCGGGGATCCATTTTCGGGGATACCTTTCAAACCTTCAGATTTTGGCTGCCACTCCAGAGTCTCTGGAAGTTAAATATCTGAATTAGGGACGGATGCCTTGGGTCTCCTGCACACCCATAATACACTTGCCTGCTTTCCTCTTCCCTTTTCCTGTGTGTATCTTTTGTTGTTGTTTTCGATTGTAAGTCTGCAGGTAGGGATAGTCGTGTTTTGATTGTATGTAAGCTGCTCTGGGAGCCTTTTTGGCTGAGGAGCAGAGAATCATAGAATTGTTGCAGTCAGAATGGACCCTGGGGATCATCCATATGTGGGGCTGGCCTTGAAGCTGACTCAGAAACTCCAGCGGGTGCAGAATGCCGTGGTGAGGCTCCTTAAGGGGTCATTGCCATGGCATCACATTCATCCAGTGCTTTACCAACTGCACTGGCTCCCGGTGGAGTACAGGGTCAGGTTTAAGGTTCTGGTTTTGACCTTTAAAGCCTTATGCTGCCTAGGGCCCATGTACCTACGGGACCGCCTCTCCTAGTATGCCCCGCGGAGGACCTTAAGGTCCACAAATAACAACACTTTGGAGGACCTGAGCCTCAAGGAGGTTAGATTGGTTTCAACTAGGGGCAGGGCCTTTTCAGCACTGGCCCCGACATGGTGGAACGCTCTGTCATAAGAGACTAGGGCCCTGCGGGACTTGATATCTTTCCGCAGAGCCTGCAAGACAGAACTGTTCTGCCTGGCCTTTGGTTTGGGCTCGGTCTGACCCTTATGTTTCCCTCCCCTTATGGTCTTGATTTATCAGCTATTTTAAAATGAGGCTGCATTTTAAATTGCATTTTAACCTGTATTTTAAATTGTTGTTTTTTTCTTCCCTCTCTTTCCCCCCTATTATGTTTTTACTGTGATTTTATTTTCTTAGTGTTAGCCGCCCTGTGCCCGGCTCTGGCCGGGGAGGGCGGGATATAAATAAAATAATAATAATAATAATAATAATAATAATAATAATATCCAGTCCACGTGAATAAGCAGCTGTCCCACACGAGGATCGAACCTGCAACCTTGGTGTTATCAGCACCGTGCTCTAAGCGATTGAGCTGTCCAGGCTGACACAAATGCTCTAAGCAAAGGAGATAAACGGCACTGCCGTCCCTGAAAGATAAATGAATCCCTAGGTGGCCAATAGCCTCTCCACCCAAGATGGAGAGAGGTGCTGAATTCAATGGCAAAGAAGCCTGTGGTGTGAAACGAGAACACTTTGTGAGGTAGAAACCCCTTGGAAACCTCAGTCTCCTGTTTGTGTGATATCACAGATGACACGGTCTGAACTTTGCACGGATCGTGCGTCCAAGTCTGGCCTTGTGAGGGAGTTAAGGGACGCAAGCAGATAAGGCCATATCTTTCGTTAGACGGACTTCTGTGCGTGTTAGGACACAGAGACTGCAGGCTTTCAAATTGCGGAGAGCTCATCGATTAGGCACGTCAAACACCATAGAGCATGCCACAACAACCATCTCTGGGGAAAAACATGTCTGAAACTGTTTTTTTAATGGGTGTGTGTGGGTACCACAACCAAGAGGTAAGCGCTGTTATTAACTGGAAAATGACGTTCTGCCTCAACCTGTCCAATCACCTTTGGTGACATAACAACAAAAGAGCCCAGGATCTTGATCATTATGAGTGAGAGGGTGATGTGGCTTCTGCTGCAGATCCCAGCGAGGGCTTAGGATGGGCATATCCATCCATTTTAGTTTTTTGCAGTTTCCAAACTTTTCCAGACTACACATTTCCATATCAGTGTATACATATCAGTGTATACACACACACACACACACACACACACACACACACGATAATTCACTGACAAAGTTAGTGCAAATTTCTCCTAATAAACATATTTTTAATGCAATTTTTAATGCCCAATATACATACTGGATGTTTGTGTGTTATTTTCACCATTGGACGCATCTCTATGCATGCTTTATATGCATATATGTGTGTTTTTGTACATATTACTCAGCTGAAGAACCACATTGCACAATTCAGATAAGTGCAAATTTCGAAGGTTGTCTGGATTTCGGTTTAGAATCATTGACTTGTAGAATTGTAGAGTTGGAAAGGACCCTGAGAATCATCTAATCCAACCCTTTCAATGCAGGAATATGCAGCCTTGACATTATCAGCACCATGTTCTAACCATGGTTTGTTTGTTCACTTGTTTTGGAAAGTGTGAATTAAACAGGATCACCTGTAAATGCAAGATGAATGGATTTTCTCCCCCATCCCCACCCACACATTCAAGTGTTTGGGGCTAAGTTGAGGTTGCCCTGAGCAAGGTACACAGGATGCAGCAGGTGAAAAATGGCAGCAGCCAGGAAAAGAATTCGTAAAATTAATTGTTTATTACATTATTATCCAGCCTTTCATCCAAAGAGCTCGGGGCAATATATATGGCCCTCTCCAACCCCATTTAGCCTTCACAACCAACCTTGCAAGGTAGGTTGGGCTAAGAGATGGTGATTGGCCCCAGTTCACCCAGTGAGTGACATGGCAGAGTGAGGATTCAAACTCTGCTCTCCCCTGGCCATAGCTCATCACGCTAACCAAGTACACCACACCGTCTCTCTTCAAGATGAAGCAGTTGACAAAATCCACCCTACCCACTTCCCCTCCACCACCAAATATTGTGTGTGTGTGTGTGTGTGTGTGTGTGTGTGTGTTGACTGGGTGAAAAGGTGATGCAACTCCTTGCATTCATGCCCAGATATACAGACTCTGCCCTCTCCACAGGTTGCACTGGTGGATGAGCCAATGAGGCAACATCTGATTTGCAACTCTCTTTCTGACATATGAAACTGATGATATCAGCTGCTGGAGGGCTCACCTACCTGGACCCCGAAGCATTTTTGCCATTTGGCCTGAAGTTCCCTCACTTCTAGTGTCACCACACCACACGTTTCATCATCAGCCAATGGCTCTGTTGCTGCTTGCAAGCCTAGGTGGAGCAAAAGGACATAGTCCTCCTACCAGCTCATACCCAACCTCTCGCTAGTAGCATGTCCTCCTACCACCCACAATCCTCCATGACCTTCCTCTGAAATTTATTGTTTGGCTTTCAAGGCCCTGGGCAGAATTTAGGTTGGCTTCTTCTTTCACGGTGACCTCAGGATAAAGTCACTACAGTAAAAAAACAACAACACAAAAGTGACGAGTAACAATTGCTGCAGTCTTCAGACCATCTCACCAATGCTGCTCTTCCCTCTATTACAGGCATCCCCAACCTTCAGCCCTCCAGATGTTTTGGACTACAATTCCCATCATCCCTGACTCTGGTCATGTTAGCTAGGGATCATGGGAGTTGTAGGCCAAAAAATCTGGAGGGCCACAGGTAGGTGATGCCTGGTCTATTATATGTTGCAGGAAGTGTACAATAAAGCAGGGTTTCCCAAACTTGGGTCTCAGCCTGTTGGCAAGACGAGCAGGGCCCTCCCTGCTTATCTCGGAGCCCAAGTCATCCTATAGAGGCAGAAGGACTCCATCACAACAAAATGGAAAGAGATGGACGTCGAAGAAAGGGAAGCACAAAGCACCTCCATCAATAAGATTTCATAGTCCGTTGGTGGAATTCAGCCAACATCTGGACACAATGGATGCATAAAGGTAAAGAGACCCTTGACAATTGCATCCAGTCGCGGACGACTCTGGGGTTGCGGTGCTCATCGCACTTTATTGGCCAAGGGAGCCGGTGTACAGCTTCTGGGTCATGTGGCCAGCATGACTAAGCCACTTCTGGCAAACCAGAGCAGCGCACGGAAACACCGTTTACCTTTCCACCGGAGCGGTACCTATTTATCTACTTGCACTTTGATGTGCTTTCGAACTGCTAGGCTGGCAGGAGCAGGGACCAAGCAATGGGAGCTCATCCCGTAATTGGGATTCGAACCACTGACCTTTTGATCAGCAAGCCCTCTGTGGTTTAACCCACGGCGCCACCCGCGTCCCTAATGGGATGCACAGGTGGGATGCAAAAGTCACACTGGGTGTAAATCTCTGTTTCCCCAAAGCAAGCTGGAGCATGCCCATACATAACAGGTAGACCTTTAATCCATATTCCATAGCTAAGAATGTTGGCGTGACGCTTATGTTAGAATGAAATATTTTGTATCTGCAAAATCAGGTGTTGAGAAAAGACACACCACACACACACACACACACACACACACCATCACGGCTCATCCTCTAATTTTTCTTCAACTATTTCCAGCATCCTATTGACAGTACAAGTTGTACCAGGGAATATCCCCATCCAATGTGACATTATCTCAGGTTACCTAGAATTAAAACGGAGCAGGAGAGCAAAAGCCTTTAAGTGAACTGAATAATACAGTGGTTACATGGACTGCAGTGACACCTACTGGCAAGGTATTGTATCACAGCTCTGCAGCACCCCATAAATACCAAACTATCAGCTACATTTAGACAAGGATACATGCTGCACAATCCATTTCCAGAAAAGAAATAAAAATCAGAGGTACCATTTAGGGAGGGCAGAGGGAACAGTCACCCTTCTTTGTTGTGTACACCACATGCGTTACTTCCAAGAGTGACACATATTTTTAAACCCCTAATACCAGCATTTTTTAAATAAAGTAATGAACACTACATAGAAAAAAACACAAAAAAGCAGGGAGTGGGAAGAGACAAGTGATTGCTTAGATACTTATACAGTGACGTCTAGCAACAATCTTGAGTTTTGCAGTAATATTTATCTTTTCTCCAGGGCTGGGAAAATCATTATCTGTTCCTAGGTCAACTGGTTAAGGACCAAACTACGCATGCCTTTCAACCCATCCCTGTGCACTGCCATTAGCCTTAATACAATAGATACAGTGGTACCTCGGGTTAAGTACTTAATTCGCTCTGGAGGTCCGTTCTTAACCTGAAACTGTTCTTAACCTGAAGCACCACTTTAGCTAATGGGGCCTCCTGCTGCCACTGTGCCGCCGGAGAACGATTTCTGTTCTCATCCTGAAGCAAAGTTCTTAACCTGAAGCACTATTTCTGGGTTAGCAGAGTATGTAACCTGAAGCGTATGTAACCTGAGGTACCACTGTATTCTATTGGTTCCACTGGGCTCTTTTTTCTTAAAGCTAATACCAATGTTGCAAATCGGAGGGTGGGTGTGACTTTTATCAGAATTGTGATTGACGAGGGAGGGGTTAAACTTCCTATTCCCATGTACAGGAGCCTTATGAAAATCAGAGGAGATCCTTATGTGTATTTTTTATTATAAACTCTAACTTGAGGCCGAAAGCTGCCCAGATCCGAGAAGAGCAAAGCTGGCAGATGGAATAATCTGGGACCCATAAAAAGAGAGACATTTTTGTTTATGTAGGCTTCCCCTGAACTGTGACCCCGTCATTTTACGGAATACTATTTGCACAACTGTAGTAACTGTTTTATTGCTTTTTAGAATGGCATCTTTTGTATTTCCTATCTCATTCTGTCTGCGTTGGCTATGAAGTGGTTCACACATCTGCTTGATAAAAGAAATAATACAAAGAAGAAATCAATGTAATTGAAAGATATGGCAGTACAATGGACTCCCGCAACAGTACATAAGAAAATATGCAGTCTCGTAGCGTAACATTTAGTGAAACAGATTCGCATTGTAGCCAAAAAACCAAATAAACTGAAAATGTAAAATTCTCTGTGAAGCTGAACCTACACAGAATGTATTGCAGCATTGTTGCTGATGAGATCTCTGGACAGTATCTCACTTCATTGCTTCATTAAAATCAACTTAGATAGTTTTCACGGATGGCAGCTGAAAATCACCTTCTAGCCTCTTATGCATCTCTTTAAAAAAAGAATGATCTGATGTAAATAATCCAAAGTAATGTAACCAGCTTTCCCCAAATGGGGGGGGGGGTTATTGGGAAGCGGGTGGCGCTGTGGGTAAAACCTCATTACCTAGGACTTGCTGACCGTAAGGTCGGCGGTTTGAATCCCCGCAGCGGGGTGAGCTCCCGTCGTTCGGTCCCAGCTCCTGCCCACCTAGCAGTTCGAAAGCACCCTTAAAAGTGCAAGTAGATAAATAGGTACCGCTTTATAGCGGGAAGGTAAACGGTGTTTCCGTGTGCTGCGCTGGTGCTGGCTCGCCAGAGCAGCTTCGTCACGCTGGCCACATGACCCGGAAGTGTCTCCGGACAGCGCTGGCCCCCGGCCTCTTGAGTGAGATGGGCGCACAACCCTAGAGTCGGACACGACTGGCCCGTACGGGCAGGGGTATCTTTACCTTTTTATTGTTCCCCATATTGCTTCAATACTAGAATCAATTCCCAAAATTAGGAAGTGGTAAACAGCTGTTGCCACTGATTACTCCTTATAATGTTTGCACATCCCATTGGCTTTGTCTGTGGGTTTTGTGCAATTTAGGGATACCCCCCCCGGCACCGTGTTTGTGTACAATAGTTTGAAGGCTAGTGGAAGCAATGCGGGAAAGGAGGGTGGGAAGCAAGAATGATCCAAAACAAAGCCATACTGTTTATACTGCTTCAATGTGCCAAAAACAAACCTCTGTGTTGCAATGAGAACCAATCACAGAAATATAGACACAACACATAGGCTAATAACTGTTAGAGCAACAACTAATGAATGATAACAGAATTGAGCTACCTGCATACACATTGTATAATAAAACAGAATATACAAAACAAAGTGTATAAAGAAAGGTACGTACCCAATATTTTTCACAATAATATGTAAGTAAGATTTATGCTACGGATCAATATTCACCAGTAGTGTAGCTGCTGGTACTTGCAACTCAATTGCATAGGATATCTCAAGTAAACAAGTAAACCGCAAGTGTTTCTAATGACGATATGCTTAAAGAGACAGTATAGCAAGTACAGCATATGAATACAAAGTAGACCCATAAGAAGCAGTTACACAGGACAAACATATAACAATAATGCGTACAGCAATATTTAAACAAAGCAATTAAAATCAAGTTCAGAATTTAGCCCCTCCCCCCTGAATAGATTTAAACAGAAAAATGAAACGGGTTTCTTGTTAACGTAACCGCCGTTCAAAATCTTGCCTAATACCAAATTTATTTTGATTTACCCATAATACTGTAAATAATAAATCTGTGTCCGAATGTCAATGGTTGTATGCTTTGTATTGTATTTTCAGCTGATGAAGTCTATTACGAAACAGTAGTATCATTCCGGAAACACTGTCTTTGGGACTTTTGGGACGTCTTCTGTTGAAACATTTCAAAAAACTATTGAGAAAACTTTACTTTTTAGACTTTTGAGACGTCTTCTGTTGAAACCTTTGAATAACCATTGTGAGACTGACCTTTGACACCTATCTTGAACACATGGCTTGACGTTCTGTGCCACTAGTCTGTTATATTGTATATATGAACTCTAATAGATTTATTTTTGAATGATATCATTATTCCATTCTATATGCTCTACTGCTTCAATGGCTTTCAAAGACTGACATCAAGGGAATGTCTCCAGTTTTGCCCTGTTTTTACCCTGCACCATCCAGTTGCATTTATCCGTTACAAATGTTTCTCCCCTTTAATGCCAAGTTAAATTGCTAGGTTCTGAAAAGCGGTTGAAATCATACCATAATTTAGGGAAAGCCAGGAAGCAGTTATAGACGATCAAATTTAATATCCATTTTTTAAAAAAAAGCCTAAGCACTGAGAGTCATTTTGTGGGATCCCAAAGCTTTGCTTCCAACCCCCAAATGTTCACTAGGTGCTGAAATGATCCATGGGCACGAACAACACAGTGTAACCACAGAAGCATCAGCTAAACCAAAATTATGTGGCAGGAGCGATGGAATTCCAGATCTGTAACTGTGGGTGCCGACTAAAGCAATTTGCTTACCCTTTCAGTTCGCAGGACTAGACCAGGATTTTTGAATGGCATTTGGCATGCTTAGTGGCTCATACAAGCCAAATCATCGTGGAAAAAGTTGCTAGCTTTATTGTTCCTGCTGCAAAGTCCCGCAAAGGGGTTTTGTTAATTTGATTCTGTCTTGGTTTGCTGTTGTCCGTACTTTATGTACAGTATGTTGGAAATTTATGGCTTTGTTGTTTTAAGTACTTACGTCCAGCGTCCTTCTCGAATGGTAGCCAACCAGATGCTTATGAGAAGCCTGTGAGCTGGACATGGTCGCAACAGCATTCTGCTCACCTGTGATTCCCAGAAACTGATATTTACAAGTTGACATCCATTTGTCTTGAGAGACAACAGAGTGCACCTCCGGGGATGGAGTCAAAGCGCTGGAGAATCACAGCAGCTGCTGTGGCTGCAGATATCGTAATTCATAACTGCTGTCTCCCATGGTTTTTGTTTTTTTGCTGCATTAGCAGCTTTGAAGTGATCTCCCTGGGGCTCATGCCTGGGGCAGTGTGTTTGCAGATCCTGGGCTGCTCAGAGAAGAAGACCCCGCCCCCCCCCAGCCTTGCTGACGTGGTCCAAAGCAGAGCAGAGCAATACATTTGACACCAGCTTGGCTGCAGGAGTTGCCGGAAGGAGGCATACAAAACGCCATCCAATCGTCTTAGGGACTCCACTCTGGATTTGTGTATGTAGCCTTTTCTCCTCCTGAAGATATCCTGCAAGGCAGCAGGTAGATTTTTCTATTTATTTATTTATTTATTTAAATATTTTATTTTTGGCTTACATTTTTACATTAATATCAGCACAACAAAACATTTGTGTTTTGGGGGTTCTCAACCCCTGGGCTTCCGCCCACCCTCCTCCCCGGTTTCCCACCATCTTTTCTGCGTCTTTATATCTTTATCTAATTTATTCATCTCCCTTGTTTCAAAATTTACCCTAATTATATCACAGGTGCTATTCTAAGCCTGCTAATGTTTTTAAGTGTTTGCAGTGCTCCTTCAGGTATTCCACAAAATTAATCCACTCTTTTTAAAATCTTTTGTCTTCTTGGTGTCTGATCTTCCCTGTCATTTTCACCATTTCGGTATAGTCCATCAATTTCGCTATCCATTCTTCTTTCGATGGGGTTCTTTCTTCCTTCCATCCCTGGGCATATAACATTCTCACCGTTGTTGTCGCATACATGAACAGGGCTTTTTTCTCTTTTGGGATTTCTTCTCCTATTATACCTAATAAAAAAGCCTCTGGGGTTTTTTTAACTAAAAGTCATTTTAAACATTTTCTTTAATTCATTATATATCATTTCCCAATATGCTTTTGCTGATTTATAGGTCCACCACATATGGAAAAATGTACCCTCATTATCTTTGCATTTCCAACACATATTCAACATTTTTTGTTGTACATTTTTGCAAGTTTTACTGGAATTAAACACCATCTATACAGTCATACCTCGGGATGAATACGCTTCATGTTGAACGTTTTCGGGTTGCGCTCTGCGGCAACCTGGAAGTAACGGAACACGTTACTTCCGGGTTTCGCCACTCGCGCATGCGCAGACGCTCAAAATGACATCACGTGCATGAGCGGAAGCGGCGAAACACGACCTGCACACGCGCAGACATGCAGTCGCGTCTTACGTTCCTTTCAGGATGCGAACAGGGCTCCGGAACGGATCCCGTTCGCATTCAGAGGTACCACTGTACATCATTTTCATGTACTTTTCCTTTAATGCACAGCATGTTGTAAACTTTATATTAACCTTCCTTAGCCATGCCTCAGATTTTTCCTCCAGGCAGTGGAGGTTTAGATCAGAGACATTTTCCAAGGGCAGTAGTTTGTTCTGCAATGCACTCCTTGTTTGCCTGACTCCTACTCCATCCATAACCATGTCTCATGACTGTGGTCCATTTCACACTTGCCTCCTGTCCAGGGGCTCACTCTTGTTGGGCAACTTGTTGAAGGCCCCTCCTTTCCCTTCTTAAGGTTTATTACCAGATTTGAACAATTTGGCCTTCAAAGAGAGGACACCCCTTATACAAAACAAATAGGGACCTGTTTCAGAATACTGTCCTCCAGCAAATGTTGATGACTGATGACAGCTATTAAATAATTTGGATTGAAGTGATGGTGATCTGAATACACGGCTGCCTTCTGATTTTTCGAATGAAATGTTGTGTTAATTTTCTCCTCCCCCCACCCCCAACTTTGCCAGCCACGCTTGCATTGGTTTCCAGGAATTTGGTGGAATCAGGCAAAACAGGGTGATGATGAGCGCTTCTTTCCAACCAATGAACGTAGAATGGCTGCATTTTTGCCGAATTCCGTTGATGGTTGTTTGTAGATTCATTGTTTGCTTTCTGTGTGTAGAGAAGTGTGTGTGTGTGTGTGTGTGTGAGAGAGAGAGAGTTTATTTTAGAGTTCTGCCCACTTCCTGGCATTTGTCTGTTTATCTTTCTTTAGTTCGGGAAGAGCAAGGACAACAGAAAATTTGGACAAGGGAGGAACTAGAATTTTTCTACAGCACTCATGCGATGAGTGAGTTTCTAACGTGAATATATACAAGTCTGTTTATAGTAATGGTTTGGAATAAGTTAACTTAGCAAGGTATTTTTTAAAAAATAAAGTATTAAAGTAAACCAATATATCATGTTAAATATTTCTTCTGCTAAACATAATAAAACAAAACCATGATTTTATACAACTGATGTGCTACAATGAGAGATGTAGTCTCAGAAGGCCTGATGAGATGGTCTGTTGTCAGTTCCCCATAATGGAGAGCAGGAAAATCAAAGCTGGAGCTCAAAGGATGAGATGGATAGTGGGAAAATCCATTTCAATTTGCATTTAAAACATGAGCCTACTCAATTCGCACTTCAGAAATAGCCACAGGTTCTGGAATTATAAAATTGGAAGAATTTTTTTTCTCTAGCCATTTTCTGTATGCCATGCATAATTTTATACATTTCTGTCATGTTGCCTCTTAATTGACTTTTATCTAAACTAAAAAAAAGGCGCAAATGCTGCAATCTTTCCTCATAGAGAAGTTCCTCCAACTTGGGCTGCTCTCCTGAAACAGGATCCACAGTGGTGCTGGAGGTCTCCATGAAGTCCTAGTCCACTTCCTTGGATGAGGCCATAGCTGTCAACTTTTCCCTTTTCTTGCGAGGAATCCTATTCGGAATAAGGGGATTTCCCTTTAAAAAAGGGAAAAGTTGACAGCTATGGATGAGGCCCACCCGTGGGCTCCATCTGCCTGATATATTTAAAGCAGTATCAAGCACACCAAAATCCTAGGGGCAGAGGTGCCTTCAGCCCCCTCAAAATCTTCTGGCCCTCTCCATGTGGAGGGGGCGGAGCAGTTTGGTGGTTGGCTCCTCCTGAGCGCGAGCGGGGAAGCCGTGCCACACTGGGCTCCGTCACACGTGTGACGTCACGCATCGGTCCCAGCCAGCATGACCAGCAACACCTGAAAGACCACTGGCTTCTCATCCAGTGAGAAAGAAACCCACCACTACCCAAACATCCTGTTTTACTGGAAGGTGAAACCATTTTTTATCCTGCGCAGCCCTTCGAACAGAGGACTGTCTGGGGTAACTGACTTTTCCAGGAACATGATGGGGTGAGGGGGGCCCCTAAATTTTCTGTAATATAAGCATGCAGCATGCTCATTCTTCCCATTTTAATTCATATGTAGTGCACCTCAGCTATGAGAATTTTGGGAAATACTAAGATGGTCCTTGCTTATTGTAATACATTGGCTCCAAAAGCTTTTCTTGGAAATTATAGTGTTGCTGAATGAATGACTGAATCATGTTGGCTCCTGATACAAAACATTCTGAAAACTTAAATTACCATCAACAGCAAGAAAGGAAATAAGGAACATACTTGCGGCTCTCAATACCCAAAAGGCATTCCAACAGCTGCCAGAAAGTATCAGCCTTGTTTAATACAAGACCATCTTCCTGTTAAATAAAACAGAGATGTTAATGTGGAATAATGGAGCAATTATGTAGAATCTGATAGCAGGAGGCGAGCTGAATGAGAATGACAACTAACCTCCCCATTTGTAAATGGAGAACCAGTCTACTGGAACTGCTGCTTGTTAGCCAAACGCAATTACAGAGTTGTATTCACAACGCCAGAGTGCAGGGACACTGTGGATCTTGTTTACAGATAGATCTTACAAGAACTGAGCAGGAAAATGATGTCACTGTAGCTCATCTTCAAATCCGGAATACACTGATTACAGGTGAAATGCTTTGGCTTAGCTGAAAAATGAAACTCAAAGCCCCATTCCACAGGTTTCAAAATTGGTAGGTCTGTAGGGTCCTTCTATTCTACAATTTGCAAATGTGTGTTGTGCACCATAGTCTATATAATAATTGCAAATGTGAGTTTTTAATGACTGCTTCATAATTGGCACATCATTTTTTTAAAAAACCCAGCTAAGCCTTAAAAATTTATGATGACATTTTTGCAGGAAATTAATACTCATAATCCCTACTTAAGTTTATAACTATACGCTGGATAAGACATAAGCAGAATAATCCTGTATTCATGTCACGACAGGAGTAGAGACAGCTCTACTTGGCCCTGGAACATCTGTACCAACTAAGAGGAGCATTACATACTGGACCAATAGCCTGAGTCAACCAACTCTTTTGTCCCTCCTCTCTTCCCTGCAACCCATGTGACACCCTTTATGTCGCTTGATAGGTCAAGCCGGCCGAGTAAAAACCTATCAGGACTCAATGACCACTCCAGTCCTCAGGGACTGTGCAAGACCAACATTTGACGTCCTCCCCGCAGACCTTATGGTGCCGGCTTAAGCTAGACTTTGGGAAAGAGCATGATTAATATTAAAATGTATCTGGGGGGGGGTATTGGTTTGTTTTCCTTTTGTTTTTATTTTTGTTAGGTGTTTTGTGTTTTGATTTTGTATTTTTGTGTTGTGAACCACCCTGTGATCTTCAGATGAAGGGTGAGATACAAATTTAATAAAGAATAATAATGATAATCCCAATCTTCCACTCCCTAGCAACACAGAAACAGTGATTGATCTTGCATCCAGGAGAGAGTGGATCTTGAACAGGAAAGATACAGTTTTGTTTTATTTGTATGCAAGCGCTTTACTGTAACATATTATAGATAACCAGTGCTTTTTTTTCTAAAAAAATGTTTAGGGGTACTCTCATTTTCCTACTCATATTGAAATACTGCCCCTCAATGAGGCCAAACTTAGATGCACAAAATGTTTAGGGGTATGCGTCCCCCCCAGAAAAAAGTACAGTGGCACCTCAGGTTAAGTACTTAATTCATTCCAGAGGTCTGTTCTTAACCTGAAACTGTTCTTAACCTGAAGCACCACTTTAGCTAATGGGGCCTCCTGCTGCTGCCGCGCCGCCGGAGCACAATTTCTGTTCTAATCCTGAAGCAAAGTTCTTAACCTGAAGCACTATTTCTGGGTTAGCAGAGTGTGTAACCTGAAGCGTATGTAACCTACTGTGCTGTAGATAACTATGTGTTTGTTCAATTGTTCACTGCCTTACGAGAAAATTCACAAAAGGCAAGCAATACATTTATAAAATAAAAACAAGGTAAACTCTAATCTAATATAAAAAGGGTTGTGTATGGGGTCGCTCCAGTAAAGCTCTTGAGAACGGCTTGACAGCAGAATAGCAGGTGCAGGGTTGTTTATGACACACACTCCATGCTACAGACACCTTCACCTGTTGCACAACTGTCTGTCATGAAACTTGCACCTGGAGCAAGTAGCTTAACAGCCAGGCTAGAGGAGCAGCTGCTCTTAGCAGCATCACTGTTACTGCTTATGGGGCAAGACCTAGTCATGGTTTGCATGTAGCAGGATGTGGGATGGATGCCGTACTAGTGGGAAAGCAACCCATGGAGAGCAAAGGGAGCCATTGGCCTAGTTCACACATAACACTAAGCCATAGTTAATGTTAACCATAGTTGAAGCTGTGGTGCCTGGCAGAAGACCACCTAAACCTTATGCCACAGAGCAGCCAAGCCTAGAGAGCTGTTGGAATTCTTTTGCTACTCTTCACTCGTGGCTCCGTAGCTTTTGGTCAGAGATGGCTCATTAATCACGATTAAGAAGGAGGTTTGAGTTTGCACATAATGGTAAGCTATGGTTAACGTTCCAGGAGGTTTGTACACCAAATCTCGGTTAATGAGAAAACTTTAACCATAGTTAATAAGTCGTAGTCCAGGTGCTCATCTGGGTTCATCCATAAGCCATGGTTTAATAAACCATAGTACTGTATAATAAAGCATTGGGCCTGGCAATCATACGGTAATTCAAGGCCCTTTTTCGTGTGGCCCCTCCACAAGAGGCTGGGGGGGGGGTAGCAACACAAGAACAGGCATTTTGTGCAGTGACTCCCCTCTTGTGGATTGCTCTTCTGAGAGTACCATTGTTATATATATTTAGGCACCAGGCAAAAAACATTCTTCTATAACCAGGCCTTTGACCTTGAACTATCTGTGGCCTTTTAGAAGTGGGTGGGATGTTTCTAATTTATTTCTTTTTCCCCCTCTTGGATTTAATGTATATCAATGTGGGTAGTTCCGTCTATTGGCTCGGTTGTGAATTGCTTGGAGTTGCCTGGGCAAGAAAAAGCAAATGACAAATTCAAATAATAATAAGTTTGTGAACCAGGCCAGAGAGAGTAATGAGTTGCATACAGCAGTCCTTGAGCATGGATGCAAAGTAGATGTTTTCGTGTGTGAATGGTCCAGGTTAATATAACCATCACATTTTGTATTTTCTACACTTTTGTCTCATTGTGACCCGACTATTTACAATTCCCTTCCCCCCAGTTATATGTATATGCACCTGCAACGTGGGACAAAGTGGGATGTAGCCCATGAAAGCTTATGCCATACTAAATTGGTTATTCTTTAAGGTTCACAACTCTTTCGTAATTGTTATTGCAACAGATTAACATGCTCATGCCACTAGAAACCATAAAAGAAATAGGTTTTAATATGGCGTTCATCTGATGAAGTGGTCTCTCGTCTCCCCGGGTACCCAACGTGAAGAACCCTTCACAAAAAAAAAGTTGGGACTACAACTCCCATAATGCCAGAGCATTATGGACGGGGCTGATGGGAGCTGTAGTCCACAATATTGGACGGCACCACATTGGCTACGCCGCTGCTTATGAAGTCTCGAAGGTGCCACTAGACCCACAAATATTGTCTTTGGCGGGGGGGGGGGAATCTAGATCCTCTGCTTTCCCAGAACGGGAGCAGCCAGCTCCTGCCCGGGAGCGCCGGCAGTAAAGGGGTCGCGGGGGGAAACCTGCGAAAGTAAACGCAACAAAAATCGCCCACCTCTTACAATAAAAGGAGCGGGCGGTGTGGAGGCGGGGGGATCCCTTTGCAATTCTCTCTCTCTCTCTTTTGCAAGGAGGAGCCTGGACCAACACGGGAATCTCCTGCACTGGAGCCCAACCCTTTTCCAAAACGAGAAACGCCGCAGAGCTCAAGCGCAACATGCACGAGCGAGCCGACGCCTCCGTCTTGCGCAACTTCCCCCTCCCCGGCCATCCCAGGAAGCGAGCTATTGGAGGGTGCTCTGCACACGCTCAGAGGCTCTCTTGGCTTCTTTCCCCCGCCCCTTTGCCCTGGGTGGCCCAGCTCAGCCGAGCTCTTTGCTCCACCCCGGGCAGACTCCGCCCTGCGCGCCCTGCCCTCTCCCCTCCTTGCGCCCTCCTTCCTCGGCCTCGCCTCTGGGGGAGGCGGCGAGCGGCGAGGAGGAGGCCGTCCCGGAAGGCTCGGGGGCCGGGCCGCTTGCGTCGCTTCCCGTGGGCTGGCGAAGGGAAGGGGAGAAGCGGAGGGAAGGGGAGGCGCTGCCCATGCAGAGCAGGCAGCAAGAGCCGCCGCGGCGCTCCGGGGAGCAGCCGGAGCTGGAGCAGCCCAGGGCAGCGGGAGACGCCGTGGAGGAGCCGGAGGAGGAAGAGGCGGAGGAGCCCGGCCGGGCCCGGGCCCCCTACGCCATGGAGATCGAGAAGGAGTTCCGCCGGCTCGACCAGGCCGACAGCTGGGCCGCCATCTACCAGGTGAGCCGGGGCCGGGCGCGGAGAAGAAGCCAGGCGGGCAGCGCCGGCGCCCGGGAGCGCGACCGAGCGAGCTTGGGCTCCTCCGTCCTCCGCCGCCGCCCCATTGTCCGCCCTTCCCCACCTCTCCACCCCCAACTCCTTTTTCTGCTGCCCTAGAGACTCGCCCCTTGCCTCGGGCTCCTTGCCCCGGCTCCTTCCTCTCACTCATAATAGAGTTTTGTGTTACTTTAAAAAAACTGCATTTCTCCTCAGCCTTAATTTTGGGTTGTGTGTGTGTATGGAGAGCCCCCCTTCCTCCTGCCCTACTTTCTGACCCCCTTTCCCTTGTTGCTTGGCTAGCATAGAAGACATAGAAGGGAGCGCATTGTGTGCGCTCTCCGGTTCTGGTCAGCTTCCCTTTTGAGGCATCTCCCTGTCATGTTCTGTCGAGCCCTTTAGAGATTATGCTGCTACAATTGTGGGTCTCGTTGGTGTGTTTCATTTTTATCTCATTTCTAACACCTCTGCTTTGGGAAGCGTGAGAGAGGTTCCGTTGTTTTTATCCTTGTTCTACCCCTCTTTCTTTCCAAACCCCTCCAGCATCTCTGCCCCCTTGTACAAGGTTTCTTGGGGGCTGGGGGGGGGGCTGACTCTTGGCATGCCCTCCCAGACATGTCTGTGCGCAATCTGCTTAGGATAACTCTTTTCTCCGTTTGTTCTTCCCTAATTAACAGCTTCCTACAACAGGAAAAGTCGAGCCCATCGTATTGCCCCGCCAAGAAATAATTCTAGTAATCCCTTTTCCCCTTGTGAAGAAGAGTGTTACTCTACTTGTCTTTCCAGTAGTCTAGGTTTAGAATTAAATAACCTTTTTTACATCCTTCCCTGGCTAAGGACATTAAGAGTTGTTTGCGTCTCAATTCCACAAGCATATTTTGCTTTATTGTCCTATATTCCTATATATTCCTGTACTAATAAGGGTAGCCTACCTGGAACCTGAAAAACCTGAATATCTTTTTGTGTGTGGATATTTTGTGATACATGTGTATGTATTAGCTTGAAACTGGTTTTTTTAATCCTTTTTTTGGTCAGTCTTTATAATGCTGACTTTAATTTTGAAAATGTTCCCTAACACTATTGCATAACAGTGGTCTGAAGATTGGAGTCATGCTCATATATTTAACAAGTTTTTTGGAACAATTCTCTCCTCGAGTAAGTTGCATTAGGTAGGAAGTAGCAGGCAAGAATAGTCACTGAAATCAGTTGTCATTATTATAAAAAATGATCGTATATCTTTTAATAACCGTGCACAAATACTTGTACAAATATTTTGCTGCCTCGGGGTTTGGGGTGAATCAATGGTGTGGTTGAGAGGAGGGCTTTCTCCCCAATTCTTTAATGAGCATCTGTTTTGGCATGGCGTTTGTAAGATGTGTTTTAATGGATATTGATGGGGTTTTAGTTCATATGCTGCCAGGCTAAATCAATATGAGAGATTGGGCTTTGCTACTACTCCTTTGCAGGGGAGGTGAATGTATTTATACCTTGCCCTGGGGCTTTTGGAGAATGGAAAGGTTGCAAAATCAATTCCTTTCCTTCCGGTTATGTTATGAAGGATTGAGGGAAATATTTTGCATAACTTGGAAGGTGAGCAATGATGTTTGCACCACTGAACTAGAAATCAAGACTGTAGGCCTTTGCAGAGTTAAGCCCATTGATTTCAGCCGGTTTCAACACACCTAGCTGCAAGTAGGATTGGGATACACAATTGGTTTAGGTTTGTGCATGCCTTGGGGTAGGGGGTTGCTCTTTTTCCTGCATTGCAGGGGGTTGGGCTAGATGATCCTTGGGGTGTCCCTTTCAATTCTACAATTCCGTGATTCTTCTTGTGGCATTTATGTTCTTCAGTGTGTTATGAAAGTGAGAATTTTGTTACCCCCCCACCCAAATGTCCTTGGAACAGAAGATACCGTGAAGGGACAACACTCAGAAAGGACTTTGCAAAATGCATTAGACCAGTGTAGCTTTTACTCTTGCTTTAATCTAATTTTGTCCTTTCCTCGTAGCTTTGTTGTATAGTATCACTTGGATGGTAAATTATGTCAGCCAAAGTAAGGAAATTAGGTCAAGGTGGCTGCTCCACTCTCTCTCTAGTCTTACACCATGTGCTTTGCATAAAATCACTCCTTAATGTGGTAGCACTTCACAGCATTTGTGAGCACTTTGCTGCTAAAAGCACAGTAGGCACATTTAAGAGAGTGCTGCAAAACTTAACTGCTAATTCTTAGAAAAATGTCTACACTTGTTCCACGATCGCAGCTTCAAGTTCAGTTCAGGTCAGAAATAAACACTGGCATCTTTTGGCCTTGGAGAAATGCGTCTAAATGTTTTCTCTAGTGCACTTGTCACTGAAGAACACTTAAATTCTCACCTGTGCTGGGGTCAGTAGAGCTGTCAGGTACTGAATAGACCATGAAGCTGAACTGCCTAACCTCCCCCATCCCACCCCCGCTTCAGTCTTACACAGAGTCATCCAGTTCCTGAATAAACCAGCAAACTTCACAGCAGTTTGAAATATTTAGGTTCACCAAGTCCTTCAGTGGAAATGTGGGTGGGTTGCTCAGTTTTGACACAAAGGTACATGCTGCATGTGGGATCATTGCCACGTTCTTTTATCAAGCCAGCTTGCCTTTGCAGTAAATTGTTCTCAATAAACTCCTTCGTTTTCAAAGACTTTCCTCAGTCGCATGTTCATCTGTCCTCCCCGCACCCGCAAAACAACCTTTGCCACAGTGGTCTTCCCTTCACTATTTCTTACCTGGCCAAATGCATTCGCTTCATCTCTGTGCTGCTGGCCTTTGGGGGCTTCTAGGTGGGCTTCCAGGTGTGTGTGTAACACCCATAAAACAAACAGACCTGTGGTATAGTCCATGTGGCAGAAGCAAATTACAAATCAGTGGGATGGCACCTTGCCCCACAGCTGTACAGTGGTACCTCTACTTACGTTCATCTCCGGTTACGTATCCTTCGGGATACGTACGAGGCAAACCTGGAAGTATTTTTCCGGGTTTCGCCGCATGCGCAGAAGCGCTCTCCGGCCGCATGCGCAGAAGTGGTCCCTCCACTTGCAGAAACCTCAGTATCCGACTGGAGCTCCGGAACGGATCCTGTCTGCAACCAGAGGAATCACTGTACTCCTTCCTCTCCACTTCTGGTTTAGCAATAAGGTTCGCAGCTAACCTTGGAAAAAGATGCTGTTGGAATAAGATACTGTTCATCCTAGAAGGCAGGAACAAAGCACCTGTGGCCCTCCACAGGCTGCTAGATCAAGCCAGTGTCCCATCCATTCTAGCATCCCTATCGGAAGTCTGCAAGTGAACATGAGCGCAGCAGCAGTCTTCCCTCTTATGGCTCCCAGCAGCTGGTATTCAGAGACATACTGCCTCCAGTCGTGGAGGTAGAGCGTAGCCATCAACTCCCGTCCTCCCTGACTTTTGGCCATTCTGGTTGGCACTGGAACTGGAATCCAAAACATTGGGAGAGCCGCAGGTCCTTTGTCTGAGAAACAGCTTCATCAGTTGCTTTTGGGTTTAGAATCCAGTTTGCTGCGGGCAGTCCGAGTGTTAGAAACTGGGATAGGAGCCAAATGGTTTCTGGGACCTGGATTGTGGGTGCCAAAACAGAACGTCTAGTCGCCATTTTGGGGGGGGCAACACTTTTTATTTATTATTTCGATCAGCACAAACTAATACGCAATTCACATAAGTGACGCAGTGTTAATGTCACATTTTTAGCAGAAATTGTAAATACATGTTTAATTTGGTATTTACAATAAAAATATTGGCACCGTGCTTCAGTTTTCAAAACCCTCAACTCTTTATTGTGAAACATATTGTCGATCCTTAACATATACTGTATATAAGCCTCCCTCCCTCCCCCCCCCCAATTCTGACTGTGAAAAGTTAAAGTGTGGCTTATATTCGCGACATTACAGTATGCAGCCAGGAGCACAGGGCAAACAGCGCCAGGAGCGTGGCAAAGCGGCGACTGCCCCACGCGTATTCCCCAGTCCTCTCCCCCAAGGCTGGGAAGGGAGAGAGCAAAGAAGGGGCAACGCAGCGCGGCTCCCCCCACCCCGCCCAGTGTGCAGCCAGGAGCAGCGAGGAATGGAGCAGCTTATATCCGGGTATTCTGTTTTTTTCTCCCCCCGCTCCCCAATTTTAAAGGTGCGGCTTATATTCGGGTGCGGCTTATATTCGGGCCAACACGGTACTTTGAGGCTTCAAAGCACATACATTTCAGTAATCCTTGAGTGCCAGCCACGGGGGAAAAATGGCACCCAGACTTCGGGAGGTGCTCGCAAATGGAGAATCTTTAGGCGTAAAATGTGCCTGGCATCCTGCTCATTTCGAACCCAGGCTGGCACTAAATCAATATTAATAATGTAGTACAGGCAACTCCCAATTTACCCAGGAGTTACCTTTCACGGCACTGTGTGTTTAAGTGGAATTGTATATATTTGAAACATCATTGAAAACAGCCTGCAAACACCCCATTCCCCCCACTGCCCTGTTCCCCCATATCAGATGCCTTTGAAATGGTCCCTGCCTGCGGTAAACTCGTTATCCAATATTTATGTGGGGCTCAAGGGGCCTGGGGTTGTTACGTCTTTCCTTACCTTGGTCATAAGACTGGAATAAAACAATTTATAGTTTTATAGGCGGTTTTATAGGCTACTTGCCTTTAGAGTGCCTTTAGAGGCCTTTGGTCAGGGCTCAGCCTGACTCCCCTTCCCCTTTGGTATAAGAACTAGTACGAAAGAGGCCTCCCAGCATTCTCACAGGATCATATAAATCAGTGTACACAGTGGACCTGATGAGCATTTACTGCTCCCAACCCAAATCCTGCAGAAAGCCATCTAATTCAGATTTTAATTCTATCCTGATTTGTTTTTAAGAGGTTATTTAATTATTGTTTGATTTTATATCAATGTTTATATTTGATCTTAGCCGCCCTGAGCCCGGTCTCTGCCGGGGAGGGCGGGATACAAATAAAAGTTGTTTATTATTATTATTATTTATTATACATGAACTTTTAATAAAAGAGTATGCTGTCTTTAGAAGCATGTAGTATGCATTAAACTCCAGACTATATGTTGAGTGTTACATTTTCTGATTATCCTTTTGCGCTCCTCCATTGGAAATAACTAATCACTACAATCCCAAGGTCTAGGAAGAATTAAAATCATTGTTGAACAGCTGCCTATGGTGGAGTTCTAGGCCTTGCCTTGAGTTGTGCAGTGAAATGGTGGTCTATGTACACCACATCTGTGGCTTTACATAAAAGTAAATGTGTGCTGAACACTAGCAAGTAAGTCCACAGACATGTCAAGCTTACACAAATGTTTACTTCCCATGCATACCTGTGTGAAAACAAATTCTTGCATGCAGATAAATTACAGCACAATCTGTTCCTCTTCCAGAAGCTTTTCTGCCTGGTGGTTGTGCTGATTTGCCAAAAGTTACTAGCTGAGCGACTATTTTCATGCCAGCACTAAAGGCCAGCTGTAATAATCTATGGAAGTGTCTGGCTATATATATATTTATGTATATGTATAGCTTGGGTGGCACTGGAAGAGTCTGGGATGTTGAGTAGGGGCTTCAACAGGAGGGAGAAACCAGGAAAAATTGCAAGTAGGCAGCTTCCGTGATTTATTGAATGTGCTTTATTGATTTTTCCTCCCTAATCAAATATTTCAGTTCAACTACTTTTGGCTAATGGGGGAAAAAACCTTTTGATGGATTTATGTTGCATGAAAAATTAACACAACATACTTGTTTTAGTGGACTAATACCAATCGGAGCCTAATTGCTATTTAGGGCATTGGAAAAAATTCCAATTTTTTGGTGTGGGGTTTTGTTTTTTTTAAAGGACCATCCCTGAATTTAAAGAGCTTGATGGGTTTTTCTGGGAAGTCATTGCATAATAAAACTGAAAAGCCATGTACTTACCTGTCACACTTTTTGTTTGGGGGGAAAAGCAAAGCAACACTATAATGCACATAGAAGGAACACATAGAAGGAGCTGATCCTTAAAACACGTTGGGGATAATCAGTCTCTGACATGTAACTCCAGCCTAGAGGTGAGCCTTCTGGCAGAAATGAGAATGTTTCATGCAGTATCATATAATAATACATACTTTTATTAACTTGGCTGTATTTATACCCCTCTTCATGTTATTTCTGGCATCACTTATAATTTTTGAGGTTGTATCTTCTCCCTGTTCCCATGGGGTGAAGTACATTTGACCAATAGCAGTGATAATCCATATTAAACAATGAAATGTGAGCATTTTGAGAAGGAACAGAAAGAAAGAAAGAAAGAGAGAGAGAGAAACCAAAGGGAGAGGGGAGACATTTCTTTCTGAGAAAGAATAAAATATCAGTTCCCTGTTCATATATTACACAATCTGACATGAATGAATATGACACAGGGTTCTCACTCAAAGTACTTTGGCATTTTTGTGCCAGATGGTTTGCCACAAATTCTTCAGGGCATAAGAGTTTGGGAAGGATGCCCAGGACAAAGGCAAAGAATCCAATCTGTTTTCCAGCCTGTACCAATGTCTCAGAAAATACTCAAAATAGCTCGCTACTTTTCTTGAAGCAACAGTGGTCTCGTTCTGGGAAGCAGCTGATGAGGCAGTAAACTTACATCTTGGTCGTATCCCTTCAGAGTGCAGATGAGCATTTCCCCGTGCAAATACCTACCTTTGGGGAGAGGAAATTCTACGCATAAAGAGAATGATGTGTAGAGAGAATGATGCTAAAACCACCCTCTTTGACATCCAGTTTTCTGTGTTTGAGAATTCCTATGGGGGAGAATTCCATCATACGAAAACCAAACCCATCTCATTCTGCTGTATGCACAGACCAGACCTGATGTGGTCGAACGGACTTCAGGTGTACTTTGGACTTTGGGCCAGGGCTTGATGAATTCGCTGAATTCCACATGTGGTGGGACGACAGTGTTTATCAACCATGGCCATTGGGCTCAGGTTATCCATCTCCGCTTCGTATGTTGAGACACACTTTAATTGAATGCTATCTTACGTTTGGACTGAAGTCTCTGTGATTTAACTGCATGAATGCTAGAAATGTGCATGTTTAAAACAAAACATAAATAGGAGTCTGTGAAGCACCATGAGTGCAGAGGATGGTGCTAAGGAGCTGCCCTTGGGAGGAAAAGTGGGATTTAAATTTTTAAATAATAAAAATAATAATAAGAGTTTAATCTTACCGTTTCCTGTGACCCCAACGAAAGGTGCCCCTAATGGGGGGGTTATTGGGTTGCTGTTTTTATTGTGATTATGTATTTTGTGGTTTTATATTTTGATTTTATCTTGAGACCTCTGGGTATAGGGTGGTGTATAAAATCAATCAATCAATCATTCAATCAATGGCTTCTATTTACACCAGGGAAGAAGCCTGCACTGGCACCAAGGGAGGTTTCTCTCTTCTTAAGCAAAGAGGAACTTCGTGGAAAAGGGTTACAACTCTTCTCTCCCAGCCTCTGTGATCTGGATCTGTCGGAGGATCCCCTGAGGCTGCTACATGTGTAGCAAAAAAACATGCAAGTTAATTGCACCCATGCAATTATTGCCACATCTACTTTGGTCTTGAGTCTCCTCCTTAAGTGGCGCAGTCTAGACGCATATTTATCACCTGATGAGAGAACTAGACTTTAGGATATGGGGTGATGTTAACATGGGGAATGAGACCATTCATGGCTACTAGCCACGAGGGAGGCTATTGTGCTTCCTTCTAAGTTGGAGGCAGTAATGTTTCTGAATACCAGTTGCTGGAAACTGCAAGGCAGAGTCCTTTTTCTCTTACATCTTGGTTGTTGGTTTCCCACAGGCCTCTGGTTGGCTACTGTGAGAACAGGTTACTGGATGAGGTGGACCACTGGCCTGATTCAGCAAGGTGTCTTTATGTTCATATAATTGTGGCATAAGTAGCTCGCAGGCTGAAAGAAACAGCCAGCTGCAATGCTAAACCAAGCTGTAAGCCCATTGAAAGCTGTGGGACTTTCATGCAAACAAGCATGCCAAGGCTTACACTGTGTATCAGAGAAAGAGCAGGGGTGGCCTGCGTGGCACCAGCTAGATGTTGTTGCACTACAACTAGCACCATCCCTGGCCATTGACAATGCCACCTGAACTTGGTGGAACTTGTAGTCCATTAATATCTCCTGAGCAGCATGGTGGCCAGGCCCAGTTTAGTGACAATGGCAAAAGCCAGATTAAAGGGTACTTTGAAGCTAGGGTTACCAGACATTCCCGGGGACAGTCCCCGGATTTGCAAATCTGTCCCCGGACAAATTCCATCCCCGGAATTTCCCCAGATTTGCAAATCTGTCCCCGGGAAACGTGGCAGCAGCAGCCTCAGCAGCCCAGAACCAGCCTGGTAGCACTGCTCGCTGCCATGACGCCTGCCATTTTTCCTGCGCCACAGCAGCGAGCATCTCCTGAAGCCAGCCAGAGCCAACTGCACTAACAGGCTGACCCCTCCTGGGCAATGGCCGCCTGCCCATGACTCCCGAGCCACCCCCGATCCGTCAAAACAAAGGGGGTAGGCTCAGGAGTCACGGGTGGGCGACATGCCGTTGCCCAGTTTTTTAAAAACTCTGTGCATTTATGCTTCACAGGGTGCGAAAGAAGGGCTTTGCACCTTTCTACAATATGCATGTGTGCTTGGGCCCAGGGTTTTTTGCCTCACCATCCCCACTACTGACTCCCTGTTGCTACTCAGCTTCTCAAAAAAAAAAAAAAAGGGTCCCCGGATTCATTGAAAAAAATCTGGTAACCATATTCTAAGCAGTGTTTGAAACTCCTGTTGTTCTAGGTGCATTTTGCGACAGGGGATTTCATTAGTGTGAGCAGTTTCTGAGCTCTGGACACAGTACTGTGCCTAAGATTTCAGATTAAAACTGCAGATTGGAAGGAAAGGAGGGCCTTTTTCTGCCTCCCCACTTCCAGCTACTCTCTGAAGACTGGAGAAGAGACCCTCTTAAGAATATTAGGGGGGTGGGCAGGGGAAGGACTAGACCAGGGGTCAGCAACCTTTTTCAGCCGTGGGCTAGTCCACCGTCCCTCAGAGCATGTTGTGGGCCAGACTGTATTTTTTTTTGGGGGGGGGGGGAATGAATGAATTCCTATGCCCCACAAATAACCCAGAGATGCATTTTAAATAAAAGGACACATTCTACTCATGTAAAAACATGCTGATTCCTGGACCATCTGCGGGCCGGATTGAGAAGGCAATTGGGCTGCATCCGGCCTACAGGCCTTAGGTTGCCTCCCCCTGGACTAGACCATGTGAAAAATGAACATAAGATTTTAACTGCAGTTCATTCATTTTCAGCTTTGTATTCTTGTTATAAAAAAGTGCGCCTAGACATTCTGTTGTTGCACCCATAACCTAGGTTTAAAGTGCCATTCAGCTCCTAGCTTTAATATCTCAGTTTCTAACACTGCTTCTAAGTAGGTGATAATCTTTCTGACAAAGCTAATGGTGTGCCTTTCAGAACATGTCATTTAGTACATGGATATCTCTGGCGTATTTACTCTCAATGTGAAGGATATTGAGCAATAGCTGGCAGCCAAGGGAAGCAAGTTTTGGCAATTTCTTTATAAGCAAGAGGGTGGTATCTGAAGAGAATTTCCTGCTAAAGTAGCAATTAATATTACTGAAGTTCCTAAGAATTGAAAATAGATGCAAGGGAGCAGCTTGTGGTCTACATTCAACCTGCAATACTCTTCTGTAGAGTTTGGTCTCTTAAAATCTTGAGCACTTCTAAGGCCTCATGCCTTTAAGCTAATGTTGAATTAAAACAGCATTTTATTTTATTTGAAATGCCATGAGGTTTTCAGTTAAGTAATATTGGTCTCTGGTATAATCAAATCCTAAACAGTTTGTAAGAAACATCCAAAACTCTGATAGTGAACTCTACAGCAGCGTCAGAGAGCATAACGTTACTTCTGTGGATATAGTTTGGGCACGCCATCCTAATCTACACGAGTTATTCAGGCACAGAAAGTTCTGTAATGGTAGAAATTGGGCTTTTTTGAAAATAAGGTTGGATTCAGCAGAAGATTAAAGGCCTACAAATTGTACTACTGTAATCTTCTTTCTCGTGGTCACAATTTTCTACTTGCCTAGAGCGTTGGGCGCTGGGATGGATATATTTTTCAGCTGGAAGCCAGCATTTTACAGACCATGTTCTTTGGAAACTTGCATCTCGAAATCTTTGTAAAAATCTAGTGGAGGAGGAGGAGGAGGTGGTTTGGGACCTATTAATTTTGAAAGCCAACCCTCTAATCTGTCTGCAACTTTTCCAGTGTGTTAATTTTAATGGGTTCTTACTTTTAAAATGAACTCATCATTTTCAAAGCTCGGGTGACTCATCCTCTCCAGACTAAAATGCCACATGCAAATTTGTTCCTAAATATTACAAAATGTGGAAAACGGAAATTAACCCAGTACTTCAGTCAGTTCTTTTGGGATGACAAAAATTAGTCTGTTTCTTAAGGAAACAAGTGACAGCTTTACCAGCTAGGATCAACCAGCTAGTACAACAGAACAGACACTTGAGGGTTGGGGTCTCCAACCTAGATGATGGACTACAATTCCCACCATTGACCATGTTTTTACCAGATTGGGAGGAGGATGTTTCCCAGTGTCATCTATGCATGTGTTTTGATTTTATCTGGGGCTCACTGTTTTGGCACTGGATAAGCTGAAAGTTGCTGGCTGTTGTCACCTTGATTTAGTGCCTGGTTTGATATGCACAGAGACTTGTTTTGTTGCTGTCCCACCAAAGATATGGCAGGAAGAATTATCAGAAGCCTTCCTTTTACTATTGTTAATCTTGGACTGGACTTAGGAGAGGGTGGAGCGAAGTTTTTGTTCTTACAGCCTATTCTTTTCACTTACTGCTCAATTGTAAAACTCATCTCATTCATGGACTTGCCACCCTTTTCTGTGATCAGTCGGTTATTATATGTTGTGTATTGGTTCTGTTTTCTGCAGTAGGCCTGAAAGGCAGAGAAACTACCCTTTAACAAAAACTGCTCCTGAACCCAGGAATATCCCAAGCTATGCATAACCAATACTTCTGCTAGCATATTGCCAGCGGAGGTAACTTCTTACAGAAGCAAAACTACCGTGTAACTGTGATTACCGTCTGTTGAAACAGGTTACCCCTTCATAGGGCATTAATAGCTGCCTGTGGTTAGATTGTACGCTGTGAATGGAATGAGGATCATTCACATGACTAAATGTTGTTGGTGATAATCTGTTGCTATCTTGTGCGGTATTAGGTGGCTTAGAGTTGTCACAAAGGGCTGTGATGGACACAGCACCTAGGCTGAAATGGTTTGAGATTTCAAAACTAACTTTAGGTGTTCCAAGTAAGATACAAATGGGACAATAATTTAAGTGCCAACCTGTATGGAACTAGCGGAAATGACTGGCAGAATCCGAGACCTGGGAGAAGAGTTGGTGGAAGAAGACTGGAAGAAATTTAAAGGCTATCTTCAGAAACACTGTAAAATTAATGAATGTTAAAAATGATGTTGGATTGGAAATAAGTGGCATTTAGCAACAAAGTTATGAGAATATGCAAAAATGAATTGATAAAGGATGAAAATATAGAGGTACAATATGTTAAGATATAGAGTTAAGATAAATGAAAGAGGGTAAGTATTTGCTGACTTGATTACTTTAACTGGGAATACAAAAAGGGGAGGTGTGAGGAGGTCAAGGAAACAAGCTAATGAACTTAAAGTTATAAAAAATGGATTTGTTTTTAATTCTTTTTTATTCATCTGTCTTTTTTGTATTTTTATTTTTATTTTTTATTTTATATGATGTTTTTGGTTGTCTTTTTTATTTTATTTTTTTACCTCTTTCTTTTACTATGTTTTTCTTTGTATTTTCCAAACCTATGTTTTTGTAAAATCTCAATAAATATTTTTTTTAAAAAAATAATAATTTAAGTGCCAACCAGAAGGTGACTACTTTCAGAGCTGTATGTGTTCTCTCTGTTTGCCAGCAAGCACAGAATCACATGAGGACAAAACTCAGCATCCTGAAATTATTTATTGGCTGTTTGACTTGCAGAATATATATGTGGACATAGAGGTAACCTGTGATTTGATGGCAGTTTTAAGGGGGTGCCCTTGTTACAAAAAAAAAAAGTTTATGAAATTTGACTACCCATAACAATCCATGCCTCAGATGCACACTTTTGTTCCATGGCTGCACTGAAGAGAATCCATGAGTCTTTACAGTCAATGGAGACAGAGGTGGTGTGTGATTTTATGGTTCTTTTTTTTTGGGGGGGGGGTGAATTATACAATTTCCAGAGGAGCCATTTTATGAAATCTGATATGTAAGCACATCTTTTCCATTTTCCTTCCACTGGTGTCCCAGATCACTACCTCTTTCCCATTCATCTGCTCCACTTTCTGTTCAGCTGCTTAGGTACAATCTGAAAAGCACATAGAGATGAAAGAGGAAGTGAGAGAGAGTGTACCTCTTCCAACTTCCCCGTCAGCTCTTTATGCTTTGTAAAGGGGATCAGTATAACTACCCTTGCCACCTCATGGCAAAGAGACAGTGATTGGGCATTGGTAGATCCAGGCCAGGGGCTTTGTAGGCACCAAGGGAGGTCCTCAAGAGTGCCACTGTGCCCATGGCACTGTAATCCCTGGCTCAGCTTAGAGCTACATGGATGGCCCTGAGCAAAGCTTTGTCCTCGTGTCCTCCCTTGTCCCACTGGAGGAAGACTTAAACAAGCCAGTTTTATAAGCCATGGGTTGATGTTTGCTTGTACCGCGACTGTTGTTTTAAACCAGGATTCCTGTTTCTCATGTAATGTTAAGCCAAGGTTCTTTGAAACCAAAGGCAAACTCCACAGATGTCATCTTCCTTCTGGCCATGCAGGGAGGGCGAGTGCTTGGGACTTGTCCATGTGGCACTACACTGTGGTTTACTGTTGCATGTGAACCAGCCAATTAGCTTACAAGGAGAACGGCATGAACATAGCACAAAAAGGGCAAGTACTCGGCTAAAGCCTTCTTGAATAGCCGGCTTTGCTTCCAAGCATCTTAAAAGCACACAGTGCTTGAAGGATCTTGCCTGCCAGGCATATCCCTGTGGTGGGTTCTCTACTTTGCAGCCAACAACCAAGGAATCTAGAGCAAGGCTTCGTGTACTGAATGGAGCATGCAGGGGAAGGAACATAATGGCCTGAAAGATATCTGAGTGCCAATCAGTTTAGAAATCTCCGGTTTTATTTATTTGTTTTCAAAAGCAAGTAATAGATCTGAAGGCTTCCAAGATGGGTCTGCATGTACCGTACTTTTTGCCCTATAGGACACACTTTTTCCCCTCCAAAAATGAAGGGGAAATCTGGGTGCGTCCTATGGGGCGAATGCAGGCTTCCGCTGAAGCTTGGAGAGCGAGAGGGGTCGGTGCGCACCGACCCCTCTCACTCTCCAGGCTTCAGGAAGACATCCGCAGCCTAGGCAGCCCTGTGGGAGGTCCCGCAGGGATGTCTAGGCTGCGGATAGCAGCCTGCTTCTCGGAGCGTCGGGCGCTCTGCTTTCAGGGCGCCCGGCGCTTCGGGAACACATCCGCAGCGTGGGGAGCCCTGCAGGAGTTCCCCGCAGGGCTCCCCACGCTGCGGATAGCAGCCTGCCGCCCAGCGCGCGGGGCACCCTGAAGCAGAGCACCCCTCGCGCCGGGCATACATCCGCAGCGTGGGGAGCCCTGCAGGAGTTCCCCGCAGGGCTCCCCACGCTGCGGATAGCAGCCTGCCGCCCGGCGGGCGGGGCACCCTGAATCAGAGCGCCCCTCGCGCTGGGCAGACATCGGCCAGCCCCACAAGCTCGGGGGACAGCAGGGAGGCGCAGCGCCGCCATCCCGCTGTTCCTCGACCTGGTTCGGTTTCTCCGACCTGCTTTTGGGGGGGGGGGAATAAAGGGGGGGAAATTTCCTTTATTTCCCCCCAAAAAAACTAGGTGCGTCCTATGGGACGGAGCGTCCTATGGGACGAAAAATACGGTATGTGGGTAATATCTAATAACATCTCAGACAGCAGCGGTCTGTCTGAACAGGCTGCCCTTGTCTTTGATCAGCAGCCAGGGTAACACCATGGACAGAATACATTGGACTGGAGCAGGAATAAGTCTGTTCAAATCCCCTTGCACCTTTGACGCTCTTGGGGTCGTCTTTTTCTTTGGCGATCACTCGTAGCCAAGTAAGATTGTCTTCTATAAACACGGTTTTAACAATGAGTCCATAAGTGACTGTGGAGGCCAATTTTGGATCCACACATCCTTCCACAGTGGGGACATTGATTTCTGGGCAGGAGTTGATCACAGTGTGGATTTGCCAAGCGTGCCTTCCTCTTAGCACATTTCTCCCTTGCGTCCTGAGTCTGAGTGTCTTCAAAGCCGATGACACCTTTGGTAAAGGCTGTTCTCCAACTGGAGTGCTCACAGGCCAGTGTTTCCCATTTGTCAGTATTTATACTACATTTTAAAAGATTTGCCTTGAGAGCATCTTTAAACCTCTCTTGTCATCCATTGGCATTACGCTTTCCATTTTTAAGTTCAGAATAGAGTAGTTGCTTTGGAAGACAATCATCAGACATCCGCACAGCATGACCAGTCCAATGAAGCTGATGTTGAAGAATCATTGCTTCAACACTGGTGACCTTTGCTTCTTCCAATACACTGATACTAGTTCGCCTGTCTTCCCAAGGGATGTGTAAAAATTTTCGGAGACACCATTGATGGAATCTTTCGAGGAGTTGGAGATGGCGTTTGTAAGTGGTCCATGTTTCACAAGCATATAGTTAAGGTTGGTAGTACAATAGCTTTGTAAACAAAGCTACAAAGCTCTTGGCGTAAGACTGGACCAGTCACACACTCTCGGACTAGGCCATATTGTTGTTCTGAGACTAAAAAGGGTGTATAAATTATCACACCGGTTATAGAATATGAGACCCCACAGGATCTGGTATTTTTTCTGTTGAATTTTATAGATGGCTCCGTTAAACGTGTAGCATAAAGAATTAGTTTCGTGTGTGGTCATAACAGCAAGCGTTTTGCTGGCCAAAAAAAAAGTGGGGTGGGGGGAGATTAAACCATTGCCATTTGTAAAAGGGTGGATAGGAGAAAATGTGATAATTTGCCAAAGGAATACATCGCATTAGAATGAGTGAGAGAGAGAGATAGTGAGGGGGAGGTGATGACAGGTTAAGTTTATAATAAAGTGGATCTTCTTTACCGAACGTGGTAAAAACCTGTTGCTTCTTGATGATTATTTTTTTAATATGTTGATTTCAGATCTCAGGTATATGTTAGGTATTTTGCAACTGTTCTAGTTGTGTTGCTGTTTTTGTTGTTATATGGTCAGTTTCGTACCCATCCTTACAGCAATTTAAAAATGCAGTATTAAGAACAGTTTAAAAGAAATTGCAGTCCTAGGGCTCTGCTCCTGCTCGTATTGTTTTAATATATGCATTAGAGGTAAATCATACTGATTTATAATGCTTACTTTATAGGAGAAATTATATATTAGGGAAGAATATGCTCCAAGAGTATTCAACCTCCTTTTGACCGATTGATCTATTTATTAATCTCCATTCTTTCCTTTTTTAAAAAAAAAATACACCCATGTATTTTTATTCTGTTTATTTTTTGCTTAATATATGTAGACTGTCTTTAATGTGCGTAATCTGTACATCTTGGCATAATTATTATTCTCTGGGCACACGTGGAGTGCCAACACAGGATTTTGATCCCCTCCTCTGCCCAGCACTCTGTATAAGCAGCCATGGCTATGTAAAGCCCTTCACTTCTCTTGAGCTATGCTTTGTCTCACCAGCCCTTCTGCTTCAAAACAGTTGTCCAGCATTTGTGGCCGTGATTAAAATACACGAGGATTTAGAGGTAGGATATATACAACAGGTGCACTCTAATGCGTATAAAAATAAGGAAAACTGATCCCGGCTCCTACCCCTATTTAAAGATGCACAAAGCTATATTGCTGTAAATGGTTTGAAAAGCTGGTAAAGAAATATTGAGAGGTTGCAGGTAATTGTCCAGTTTGGTTTTCTATGCTTTTTCCTCCTTGCTTTGGTGTACCTATTGCTGTGAACCACAATCAAGCATGTTGTTTAGTTGTGTCTGACTCTTTGTGACCCCATGGACCAGAGCACTCCAGGCACTCCTGTCTTCCACTGCCTCCCGCAGTTTGGTCAAACTCATGTTAGTAGCTTCGAGAACACTGTCCAACTATCTCGTCCTCTGTCGTCCCCTTCTCCTTGTGCCCTCCATCTTTCCCAACATCAGGGTCTTTTCCAGGGAGTCTTCTCATGAGGTGGCCAAAGTATTGGAGCCTCAGCTTCAGGATCTGTCCTTCCAGTGAGCACTCAGGGCTGATTTCCTTCAGAATGGATAGGTTTGATCTTCTTGCAGTCCATGGGACTCTCAAGAGTCTCCTCCAGCACCATAATTCAAAAGCATCAATTCTTCAGCCTTCTTTATGGTCCAGCTCTCACTTCCATAGATCACTACTGGGAAAACCATAGCTTTAACTATACGGATCTTTGTTGGCAAGGTGATGTCTCTGCTTTTTAATATGCTGTCTAGGTTTGTCATCGCTTTTCTCCCAAGAAAAGCATAGTTTTGTTTTAAAGCTATAGCTTTATTTTAAAGCATAGCTTTGTTTTAAAGGTGGATGTGCAGTGTTGCTAGCGCACAGGACTAATATCTTGCTCCTTGCCTGCTGCTGCACCTCCGAGAGCCAAGCCATGGTTTGCCTTGGCCATTTCATCCAAATATGATATACAGTGGTACCTCAGGTTACATATGCTTCAGGTTACATACGTTCAGGTTACAGACTCCGCTAACCCAGAAATACTGCCTTGGGTTAAGAACTTTGCTTCAGGGTGAAAACAGAAATCATGCTCTGGCAGCGCAGCAGCAGCAGGAGGCCCTATTAGCTAAAGTGGTGCTTCAGGTTAAGAACAATTTCAGGTTAAGAACGGACCTCCGGAACAAATTAGGTATGTAACCAGAGGTACCACTGTAATGCATTGCAGGGGGTTGAACTAGATCAGGCTTCCTCAACCTCGGCCCTCCAGATGATTTGAGAGTACAATTCCCATCATCCCTGACCACTGGTCCTGCTAGCTAGGGATCATGGGAGTTGTAGGCCAAAAACAGCTGGAGGGCCAAGGTTGAGGAAGCCTGAACTAGATGACCCTCCAGGTCCCTTTCAACTCTATGATTCTTAGAGGTCATTGTTTGGTTTCCCATGAACAAATGACAAGTGGTAATCCAACATCAAAGCTTTGTTACAACTTATGGTTTGTTTGGAGAGCAAAACCATAGTTTAGCAGGATTGGGCTGTTCTTTTAGCCTTGTGTGCCACCATACTGTGTGTTTACCTTTAAACCATACTTAAATTCAACTGTGCTTTAAAATGGTATGTGAACCTGATCGCATGTTAGCTTAGTAGACTTGCAGTTAATATTTCCTACTCATTTGTGCTTCTTAATTTGCCCCTATGCTGATTTCTTTGTTTTTGGTGGAAGGGTTCCCCACTTGTGGAATGCTCTCCTCGTGCCTTTGCTACATATTGTTAGGCGCCAGGCAAAAACGTTCCTCTTCTCCCAGGCCTTTAGCTAATTAAATAATTTGTGGACTTTTAAATGGGGGGGAGGAGGAGGAAGGTATTGCTCCTGTTTGTTATTATAAAATGTACAATTATATTATACATAAATGTATAAATATATTATAAAAATGTTACGCATTTTTGTGTTTTTATATTGTAAACTACCCTGTGATCTTCGTGTGAAGGGTGATATAGAATAATAATAACAGTAATAATAATTATTATTAATAAACGTAACTCTGGGTTATAGGCAGAAATTAGTTCATGTGGCTTACTTCTTGTTTTAGAGTGGACCTGTGGAGGTTTACAGAATTGGTGGCCTTACCGTCTTAATTCCCATACATCTGAAATGGAGATTATAACCAGTAATTACTTTATGGAGATTATAACATAAATTACGATGCAGAAGCTTAGTGATGCTTAATCTCTTGCATGGGAAAAAAATTAAAGTCATATTTTGCTAGTATTGCAGGGGAAAATACATTAATGATTTCCTCTAATTTATTTCCCCTGCAAGTCTATCAAAGTATTACTGCATCATCACGGCTAGTGAACTTTACTACAGCAATCTGAAAACAAGCAATACATAAAGCACTTATGAGTAATGTTAATGAAGCCGAATATTGCACTGAACTTGTGGTAGAACCATATTAAGCGCCCGTCCTCCTTTGCTCTGGTGACTTCGAACTGGCTTTGCAAAAGAACTTTCAGTGAACTGTGCATATAAAGGTGGCATAACTATTGTGTTGGAGGTAAAATTATGGGAACACACTTGCCTTGGAGCTTGAAATTGATAAGTACTTCAGTGCAAATAATATATAATTATATATATCCTTTCGCGATGTACTACACAAGGTACAGCTGTGCAGTCTTTATATGTGTATGTGTGCTTTCTGCATTGCTTACTATGCTTAGACTGCTCTCATGACGGATGTAGATGAGAGAGGGAATGAACTTGCACACGGCTATCCAGCGAGTTTATGACTCCTCATGAGCAAACGAAGCAAATATCATTTGGTCTGGAAACCCATTTTCTGCCCAATGTCGTTTAAGCTAAAACATTTTTTCGTTAAAATATTCATTTGGTGCATTTCAGTCACTGAGAAGCATACATGCCCAACGCCTGCTTTAAAAAACCTCCTGGCACCTCCTCCTTCATGCTGGTTCTGAAAAACATTCTGCTTTACTTGATTGTATAAAAGAAAAGAGAAAAAAACTTGATTATTTTTCAAATACTTTGCACCCACTCTTCATATAAATGATGAGAAGTGCAGTATAATGTCATCCATCACTTACAGGAATGCCGAGTAATTAGCCTAAACGTTTGCAAGGAGGGGGTGGAAATCACTTACCGAGATTAGAAGATGAAACCAGTGCTGAATAAATCTGTTCTTGCCTTTGGGGTGGGGTGGGGGGAATGTAGTGGCCAGTTGCCTTGTTGGCAAGCACAGTTCATGCTAGGAGAAGTGAAAATGTCTGCTCTTCACCCACATTGCAAAGAGCTCAATGGTTGAGCACTTCCTTTGTTTGCAGAAGGCCACAGGTTTGATCCCCACATCTCCATGCAGAGCTGGGAATGTCCCCTCCTTGAAATCGTGGAGAGCTAATGCCAGTCATCTTGGACATTGCTGAGTAAGCTGGACCCCATGATCTGTGTCCCTGCCTCTGAATCAGGGCTGTGCTTCCCTCATCTTTCAAAGTGAGGCTAACAGCGCCATCTTGGCAACTAACAATTTCCAGAGGGGTTGCCATGTTGGTTTGTTGCAGCAGACACAGCGACTCGTCTTGTCCGGCACCTTGAAGAATTTTAATATGTACAATTAATTGGTGTTCAGGATGCCCCAAGTCACCTTATGGTGTTTGCTGCAAGTGGCTTACATGGCTACCCCTCTGAACCTTGTGAGATATAAGTCACTGTTCTTCTTACTTTTAAGGACTGTAAAACAGTATTTAGAAGTGACGGATTGACTAAGAGCAGAAAGATTGCACACACCCTGTCCCTTTCTCGGCTAAGGGCATCCTTCAGGATGAACATGGTCAATGCAGTCCTCACTCCTGTGTGGTAGGCATGCCTGTGTGCTCTTCGTTTCATCATCTTCACAGTAAGTTCTGTGTCATTTGAGCTCCAGCCGTTGCCCAACTAATTTCATTCTCCACAATGCTAAGGAGCAATTCAGTATGCTGGAAAGGGCACTTGGCACTGATCTGTTGATGATCAGCTTCATCCGGCCATTGTGTCATGAGACTGGGACCTAAACTGAATTATCAGGTGCCCTTCAGACCTTGAACTAAAACTTGCATCGACCCCAGCTAGCATGGGCAATGGTCAGGGCGGATGAGAGTTGGTCCCCTGCTCCAGGGTGGTTGGACTAAACTCCCATCAGCAATGTTCATTGGCCATGATTGCCTGGGCTCGTGGGAATTGTAGTCCACAGCCTTCAGAGGTCACCACCTTAGTTACTCCTGTACTAGGTAATGCTGCCCCATATTTGGGATTCAGTTTCCAAGGCTTAGTGCCAAGTGAGTTCTTTTATTTGACATGGGCTTTCGGAATGTTACCTGGTCTTAGCAACACATCTTACTGGCATTACTAGATTTTTGTCTGGAACGCTTTAATCTTTTGTGCTGTGTTGATGATTATGTGTAAACGCTCCCTAGGTGTTGCTGTGCAATGCAAGTGTGGGGCAGTGCAGCACAAGGAGCTAAAGCTATTTTTCTCTTGGCCTAGGACTGGAGCTTGGCAGGCATATTGGAACAGAAAGTAATAAGAAGCACCTGGTTAGCAACTGATTATTTCAGTTGAGGAGGAGATGAAGGGTCAC
The DNA here is from genome assembly GCF_027172205.1 of Podarcis raffonei. Classification (NCBI taxonomy): domain Eukaryota; kingdom Metazoa; phylum Chordata; class Lepidosauria; order Squamata; family Lacertidae; genus Podarcis; species Podarcis raffonei. The sequence continues at coordinate 81,252,668 of NC_070607.1, forward strand.
TGCTGACCGTCTGACTCTGTCTTTCTCCACTGATCTGTGCTTAGGCATAAGTTTCTGGTGTCTTGGCTTAAGGATTGGAGCTATTAGCTGATGCGACTAAAAGGAAAGGCTCCTACTGTCCACATTGAGGAGTGGGGCTGAGCCCTTTCCCTGTTTCTTAGAGCTTACAGAGTACTCTGCAGAAGTTTCTGTTGCTGTTCATCCCGGAGGCTATTTGGGAGTCCTTTGCTTATGTATTGGCCAGTATTAGAAACCGAGATATGAAAGCTAGGAGCTAAATGGCACCTTCAACCTAGGTCAGAGGTGCCGCAATGGAGCGTCTAGGGATGCTTTTTTAATAACAAGAATACAAAGCTGAAAATGAATGAACTGTAGCTAAAATCTGATGTTCATTTTTCACATGGTCTAGTCCTCATCTGAAGACTGCTAAAAAACAAGGCCGTACTTCACCTGCCCGCCCCCCTAATATTCTTAATAATAATAGTATTCTTCTCTAGTCTTCAGAGAGTAGCTAGAAGTGGGGAGGCAGAAAAAGGTCATCTTTTCCTTCTACTCAGCAGTTTTAATCTGAAATCTTAGGCGCAGAGCTCAGAAACTGCTCACATTAATGAAATTCCCTGTTGCAAAACGCACCTAGAACAAGGTGAGTTTCGGACACTGGTATTGGAATACAGTTGAGCATGATGTGGTTTGGATTGGGGAGTTCACACTAAGAACCAGATTGGCAAATCATGGCCGAGGGGCTTAATATCTCAACAATATGTGCACAAATATGCATTTTCCTCTTTCAGCTGGCTAGACTGGCAAATGTGTTGGCACTGGAATGAGTAAAAACTTCCAAATTGATTCATCAGCTTATTTCCGTATTAATCACTCCAGTCTAAAAGCCCATATATCTGTTTAATGTAATTAGATTGCTCAGACTATAGCATTAGCTGGCCCTGAATAGGTATTTAATCCATTTCTTTTGTATTGTGTTGCATTGGTCACATAAACAGAAAATGCATATATTAATGCAAGCTTGTCATCATTCATTAAGCTCTCTCCTTTCATCAGCATCAGGAAAAAAATTATTTGGCTTTTAAGAATTATTTCAAGCACAGACCTTCCTGTTTGCAATTCTAAAGAAAAGCTAGCATGGTGCAATATAATGACAGTTCCACATGGCATGTCACAAGATGTCAATATATATTTTTAAAACCAGGTGAGAGGTTTGTGGAACAGGGCAAGCTGAGGGTGCTTAAAAAAAATAATAATAGTGTTTATTCCAGGATTTCAAATTGGCTTATTAGCATACACTTACGGTACCATGACATTCCTGTTTCTTATGCAAGCGGACAGGAAATGCATGTAAGCAGTCTCTTTGTGAACCATTTCAGATTTATTTCTGAAGGTCCCCTTTTCATTTTTCAGGACGAGAGGGGAGAGAAGTGGGGGGTGAAAGGAAGCGAGGATATGCAGATGTTGAGAAGTTTGCCTGTTCTTCTTTCGAGTGAAGAATAGTTCAGAAGTTTGTTGTCACCAGCCAGATAACTTTTCAAACAGTGGCTGTTGAGATACCGGAGTGAAAAAACCAAACCATTTGGCTTGTGTCTCCAGACCATTCCGATCTGATGTAAATTTTGCTGCTGGCTTTATTGGCAGCCTGGATACCAGTAACATTCATGTATCCTCATATATACAGGCTGTATTCCTCCTTCTGTGCTAGTCAGCATTTCCTAGCAAGCGTTACCTTGACCGTTCAGTTTGCTTCCTTCTTCCCATGTTATTGAGTCTTTTCTGACCCACCATTTTGAGGGTTTCTCGCTGTTTACGTTGCCCCACCTCCTCCTTCGTACGTCAGCATCGCTTCTTGAAGAAGAACTTTTTTTAAAGCGGGTTGGAAGCCAAGTGACTAGCCAGTAAGCTCCTCTGATCCGCTGAGCTGGAAAAAGCATGCCGTGTGCAGCAGCTGTCTCGCCCCTTTCATCTGTAACATGGGTGTTGTGCTGCTGTTTCCGTTCTTGTTTCTGTATCAGCTGAGTCAGCTCCTGCTCCTGCTGTCGGCTTTGCAGCCACTATGAGACGAAGGAGAGACATTTTTTGATCCCGAGGTGCTCAAATAGCCGTGGAGATTAAAGGTTTCTCTTTCCAGAGGTTAAGTAAGGGAGGAAGAGTAACCTAATTCTCCACTGAGGGTGTTGTGGCCCTGGGTTGTGGTCCTCAAGTAGCGAGAGAAACAAGCCATTGTCTTATATTGGCTCCGATTGCTGATGTGATGCATTAAATGTGTCGGTGTCAGAAACATAAAGAACTATGGATTCAAAAGTCAGGAGGAAAACCAAAATGGCAAGTGCGATCTGTTCCGTTATTTGGGAGTGGAGGGATTCAACAGTTGCTAACAGACATGCTGAGTATTAACTATCTAAATATTAGCAGTTGTGCATGTTCATTGTAGTCTGAATTTTTGCTTTGTGAGCTGCCCATGTTCTATTTGGGGCAGCAATAGAAATAATATTTTTTGAAAAGTAAGAATAAGAATGTGGGCTGTCTATTATATAGATAACAACGATGCAACAAGTTCAAACCACATTCAAACAGAAAGAAGCACATGGAATTTGGGAGGCAAGGTCTTACAAGATGCACCAGTATTAATAGGGGTCTCAGCTAATGGACATGCCATACTTTAAGCAGGAACTGCAAAGCTGAAGAGCTGTGGTCAAGACACAAGTTTACAGCATAATTACACTATATGTGAGAAACATTCTTCAACCCCAACCTCCCTGACTGTACTTCATGGTAGAGTTCCATAGCTGCAGGCCAAGGCATCAAAAACAGCATGACCTTTTTGTGGGTGGAGGTAGAAGATGAGCAATCTATTTTAGAAATGAATCTTTGAAGAAGAGACTTTTGGCTTCCTGTTTTCTGTCAAAGGAACAGGCGTCGCTGCTGAAAGGCCTCTATTCCACTGTATTTGTGACATGTGCATGTGTGTACGTACACACACACTTGGGTTCTACCCAGTGCAAGTCATACTCAAAGTAGACCCATTGAAGTTAATGGACACGACTAACTGAGGTTTATGAATTTCAGTGGGTCCTACTCTGAGTAGAATTCAGCTGGCTGCAACCTCCTGGCTTTACAGCTCAGTGAAAAGTGAGTTCAGAGCAGGAGGTGACCACAGAAGACAGGTAAATAAAGGAGTGGGGTGGGAGAAAAGCAGTGTTTGTCTGTGAGGAGGGATGAGTATATATGGTTGGGGTTCCTCGGGGTTCGATTTTATCCCTGTGCTGGTTAACATCTACATGAAACCGCTGAGTGGGGTCATCTGACAAATTGGAGTACAGTGGTACCTCAGGCTACAGACACTTCAGGTTACAGACTCCGCAAACCCAAAAATATTACCTCGGGTTAAGAACTTTGCTTCAGGATGAGAACAGAAATCGTGCAGCAGGGGCAGCAGGAGGCCCCATTAGCTAAAGGGTGCTTCAGGTTAAGAACAGTTTCAGGTTAAGAACGGACCTCCAGAACAAATTAAGTTCTTAACCTGAGGTAGCACTGTACATTGTCAGCAATATGCTGGTGACACACAGCCCTGCTTCTCCTTGACATCTACAGGTGAGGCAATGGATGTGCTGGTCTTGGCTTGGTAGTGGACTGGATGAGAACCGACAAGCTGAAGCTCAATCCAGATAAGACTGAGGTGTTATTAGTGAACAGTTCCTAGACTGGATGGAAGAGAGATGGCCTGCTCTTGATGGGGTTGCACACTCTCCGAAGGAGCGTGGACATAGCTTGGGGGCTTCTTCTAGATCCATGGCTATTGCTTGAGGCTCAGGTGGCATGGAGCACCTTCCATCAGCACACACTCGCCCTGGTGAGAACACATGAGTATCTACGTCCCCTGTATGGTGGGAGGCCACGATATTTTCATGGTGTTATGTGGTCACATATCAACTTGCTTTTTAAATTGGGTTTGGGTCACCTATAGATGCCAGGTTTTTTTGTATTTAGCTGATTGAATAGACCTAGGGGTGTCTACCAAAACAGTAGCATCTTTACCCTTCCCTTAAAACTATGAAAACTATATTCTACAAGATCAAAAAAAAGTCCTGTTTACTATATGAATATACGTACCATGCATTTCCCTCTTACCTTGGCAAGTGGTTTCTCCGGCATGCTTTTCAAGTATAAATTGATGTAAATTATATTTCTGTTTGCCTTTATACTCTCCTCCTAGGCTTGTAGACTTGCTTCCTTCTACTAGACTAACAATTTTGCAGTTGGAAAGGTGGACGGTTCACTTTATCCACCCGGGTTATTAAATCTTCATGCTGGTGGTTAGATGTGTTCTCAAGTTTCAGGGCCAACAGGGATTTGAGGTAATCTTTCAATCATTCTTTGGGATTTAGTAAGTGATAATGGTACATGCAGATGAAAAGTGAATTACGAGGAGGGAACAAGCTTAGTTGCAGGGTACAGTGGTAAAGGTGTGTCGACATGGTCTGGAGGGTGAAATCTGCAGGGAGGAATGTCATGGGAGTTGTGTGATCTTCCAAAGAGGATTCTTCTATATTTAGAGATGCAAGTCCTTGCTAGTTGCTTGTACTTGGCTCTGCAAACAGGATTGGAGCTCTGCAAACAAACACACTCTCATTTCACAAGCCTACCAACTGCGGGTTGTCTAACTTGTTTTGCCCACAAGTCTTAATTTTCTTAGTATGGGGAAAAGGGGGAGGGGGCACGCTCTGAATTTTGGTCCAGTTTGTCCTAACGTTCTTGAGCCTTTAACACATTGGTGTAAATCAGGGTTTCCTAAACTTGGGTCTCCAGCTGTTTTTGTACAGTTCCCATCATTCCTGACCACACATCCCGCTAGCAAGGGATGATGGGAGTTGTAGTCCAAAAACAGCTGGAGACCCAAGTTTGGGAAACCCTGGTGTAAATGATACAGCAGCAGTGCATTACTGCAAGACACACCAAGGCCGCCAGTGAAGGAATGGCTTTGCTTGGTCACTAAACTGAAAGGATTCTCACTTGCTTGGATTATCGCTGTGCCTGCTCTTCTGCCGCTTGTGCAGCAAAGATAAAGGGTGTAAATGATAGGAAACTGCTTTCTATCATTGCACTGACTAGCCGTGGCTCTCCAGGATTTCAGATTTGTGCTTTTGCAGCACAAATTTTCGCTCTGTAAGTCAGTATGCAGCAGGCGAATCCATGGGGGAAAAAACAAGAATACTTGAAGATTTAATGGTAGGTGGCCTTGTCTGAATTAGCCCTTGGAAAACCTTCAGTCTTGCAAGCATGCTTCGTGAGAAGTGAATTTTGGACCTAGTAACAAATTCCTTATTTCTCATGGCATGCCCGTGCTGCATAAGCTGTCTTTCGAACCTTAAACTGAAAAGGGTTGGAATTGTAGGCAGTGCTTCTTATTACCTCTAATAATGTGATTATCTTCCTCCTTCTTGAAGATTGGGTTGGAAGCTATGCCCAGCCAGCAGTACTCCCCTCAAAAATTAAGCAGAGGGACACTTATCCCATCCACGCCTCCTCCAGAAGAGCAGATTGTTATTTCTGGGCTATAACATTTTTGCATTCCCCCTTCTCTGTACTATTTTTAAAATTCTACTGGTTCTTCTTTCTCTCCCCCCCCCCCCATTTTTTGGGTATAACGTTTTTCACAGATATGCTAGCACTTTTACATTTATTTTCCTGAATCTCTAGGTCTCTTTTTTTAACTTCAGTATAAGATATATTCAGTCCTCATCATTCGTTAATCATATCTGACTTTTTCTTGGTGCCATTTGCTACCTGAGATTCTTAAACTGGTTTTGAAGATTTAAAAAATGAGCACTCCATTGTGCGGCTTTTGTTCCCTTCCAAAGAAAAGAAAAGTTTTTCTTAGAACCATTTAGATCTATTCTGATAACTCATTTGAGAAAAGTACAGTGTGTGATTGTGCAGATTGCAATGTGCATCGGAGAGAACAGGCTAGAATCGCACTATGCTTCTGTGAAGCAAGGAGCAAGTTTAATAAAACATACATGGTGTCTCTCTGAATCATCTGGGTAAGAAATCTGCAACCGAGATCCAGAATAAATAGCACCTTTAAGTAAGCAGTCATTCTTATCTGAGTTGGACAATGTGTTCATGTGCATATAAGGCATTTTTTCTCTCAAACTTGTCTCTAGCCCTCATTGAATCTTTCAGGCCTTGGGTAACTTGCAACTTTAAAGGTAAAGGGACCCCTGACCATTAGGTCCAGTCGCGGACGACTCTGGGGTTGTGGCGCTCATCTCGCTTTATTGGCCAAGGGAGCCGGCCTACAGCTTCCAGGTCATGTGGCCAGCATGACTAAGCCACTTCTGGCGAACCAGAGCAGCGCACGGAAACGCCGTTTACCTTCCCTTCGGAGCGGTACCTTTTTATCTACTTGCACTTGACATGCTTTCGAACTGCTAGGTTGGCAGGAGCAGGGACCGAGCAACGGGAGCTCACCTCGTGATGGGGATTCAAACCTCCAGCCTTCTGATCAGCAAGCCCTAGGCTCTGTGGTTTAACCCACGGCACCACCCGCGTCCCAACTTGCAACTTACCTACCCCTAAATAAAACTCTTTGGCTGCAATTTTGCTGAAGTTGCTTTGAGGGGTGTGCAGACTGAGATTTTTCATTACCATGCAAGGCCATTTCACACCTCCCCTTCCACATACCTGGCAGTGGGAAGTAAATGTATATACAGGTTTGTGGTTTGCTAACTGTGATGTAAGCCATACTTGTTGAGTTTCCTCACCCCTTCCATCGACTACATATTTGCCTCAGAGGAAGATTGGGGTGTATTTGTATGATTCCCGCCCCCTAATTTGTATGAGTTGCTACGTATGCATCAAATTTAAACTCATCATACGGCCGATGGTCCAGTCTGCATTTCACAGTAAACTATAGTTTACCATAGTGTACTTCGGCGTGTTTGACTCCTTCCCACATACCATGATCCCTGACTTAGTGTTATGCCCAAACCATGATGTACAAACCAAGAATAAACCTTGGCTACAGATTACTGCTTGAGGAACTCAGGGGGAAACAACATGGCCAGGATAGGTCCCTGCAGAGTTTACTGTGACATGCAAGCAAGGCCAATGTATTTTAGAAAGACTGCTTCAGAATACAGTCAGTAGAAAACTGTATTATACAAATAAATGTGTGTGCTTTGTAACCTCACCCTCAAATTGAGACTTGAAACATTGACCTAGCTTTGAAAAATGAGGTTTAGAGATCACAGCTTCATTCTTAGAAGTTCCTGCAATTTTCTGACTTGTAGATTTTGGTACTTCCTCTGTGGAACATAACTTTATATAGAAGGAAGATGGATACGTACTTTGGACTACTGCTGTGGCAAAGCAATCAAGAGAACTTGTACAAATGCGGAAGGTGCTAATGTTTTTGCACCATTTCAGAATGCACGGGGGTGAAATTATTGATTTAAATGTTCTTCCATATCTTGGTTTTCTGCTAATCGGAGATTTAAGCTTTCTAGGTGGAAAAAGAACCTCTTAGACAATGGGGGCACTAGCCCTTACTTGCATGAAGCTTCAAGTGGTTTATACAAAAAGTGAGATATAGTTTGGTTTCTTCAAAAAAAAAAAAAAAAAACAAGAGAGAAACATCATGTTGTAAACTGAGATGCACTTTGAACATTGTGTCCCAGTTCAAGTTTTCATGGCACAAACGCTGTCTGTCCTCAGCATGCCACCAAAGGAGACTTACTCTCTGACACGGGAACAATGAAATATGTGCCAATGGCTCAGTCCCTACCCTTTTCCCGTTTTGTGTGACTCTGGTTTTATTATTGGATTATTCAAATTTGTGTGCTACAGGAATCTCAGCTGCACAAAGCCTTTGGTGGAAACGAAAATGCGGTGAAAATGAAGCCAAACAAGTGTTGGCACAGACCCTTTCAAATTTATTTATTTATATTAAATTTATATACCACCCTACACTTGAGGATCACAGGGCAGTTTACAGTATAAAAGCACCAAAATACACAATGGCTAGCAAAACAATAACCCCCACACGCCACACTCAATTTAAAAGGCCATAGATTCTTTAATTGGCCAAAGGCCTGGGATAAGAAGAAGAAGAAGAAGAGTTTGGATTTGATATCCCGCCTTTCACTCCCTTTAAGGAGTCTCAAAGCGGCTAACATTCTCCTTTCCCTTCCTCCCCCACAACAAATGTTTTTGCCTGGCCCCTAAGGAGATTCAACAAAGGCCTCAGGTAAGCCTCCCTGGGGAGAGCATGCCACAAACAGGGAGCCACCACAGAAAAGGCCCGTTGTTGTGTTGCCACCCTCCGGACCTCTCGCGGAAGGGGCGCACAAAAAAGGACCTCAGGTGATGATCACGGGGTCTGGGTTGGTTCATATGGGGAGAGGCAGTCCTTGAGGTATTGTGATCCTGAGACACTTAGACACTTAGTTCAAAACAAGTTAGGCTATCCCTGCCCAGATAGGGCTGCAACTGGACCACCAGCCCAAACTGATGGAAGACCACCAGCCAAAACTGATGGAAGTCACCACTGAGACCACCTGAGCCTCAAGTGACAGTAAAGTTTCCAAGCTGTTTCCTTGGGCAATCCCCATCGAGGGCAATCCCCATCAAGAGCAGGTCACCTCCCATCCATTCTTATCCTGCCAAATGAGGGGCTTGTGTCTCCATTTGGTTTTGCTGTATTCCTACCTGCTATGGAAAAATAGTATAGGAGCAGCTCATGCCTCGGAAATTGCCTAAGACTTAGGTAGTCAGGCCATTGTTCCATCTAGATCTGTGTTGTGTACATTGACTAGCAGCAGCTCTCCCAGTTTTCAGCCAGGGTCTAGTGTAGCCTTACCTGGAGATACTGGGATCCTGGGATCTTCTGCATGCAAAGCAGATGTTCTACCACTGAACTAAGTCTCTTACCATTTGTTTGTGTTCGTCAGTAACCCATTTACACATTTACAAGGCAGGCAAAATTTTCATGTTTCCAGGAATACACTTCCTCTATCTCCTCATCATTGCCAACAATCATGTGAAACAGATCCCTGTCTATTTGTCAAAGGTCAGGTAAATTGTTAGTAGCCAGATCCAAGTCCAGGGCTCATTGAATTTCTCAAACTAAAAAGCTATCCAAGTTCTGTTTTCTGCAGAACGCTTATGAGAAATGTTCTAGCTTTGCGAAAACGAGAATGCTTCTCCCTCTTTCATTAACCTGAGCATATTTTCAGTTGCAAAACATTAAAAAACAAAACAGAGTTTACAATAGATGCAAAACTTATTTTAAAACTTAGGATAAATATTTTAAATATAGGGTGAATATTTCATTGAGTCTGTGAAAGAGAAATATAATCTGGAGATAAGTACATGAATTTCAAATGAATTGCATGCTAAGAGCTTGAAAGTATAGCTAAGATTACATCTACAAGAGGTTACACTTAGGTGTAATTAATATTGGATGCTTAGGTAATTAGAAATGATTATATTACACTATGCTTTGTTACATTATATGTATTCTGCACGAAGACGTCCTTAATGTATGAACTAAAAGCTTTAAAAATAAACTTTTGTTGATGTTTTAAAAGTATTCCTGTATCTTCTTTTTTAATGTGCAGCCCATAGTTTATTGGTCAGAAAGGCACAATCACAGCAAACCATTAACAGTGGTTTACTGTGTCCTACAAACAAGGTCTGTATGTGCAAGCCAGGAATCATTATTTGAAATAGACTCGTTGAGTTATGAAGCTAGTTTGTTTAACCAATGAGTTAGTTTCAAACCACAGTTCCTGATTCATCTGCAACAAGTCAGAAATTGGGGAAAGTAAAACCGAACCGTGGTTTGTTACTCTTGACTGGAGGAGCACTGAAGCTCAAGACTTTGCTTGGCCTCACAGAGACTTGATGATATATCTTGGTTTAACATTGTGTACGGACCAGGGCAGTGTGCATTCAGATTGTTTCCACTACATTTTAAATGTCTGTACCTTCATTCAAACGGGACGCGGGTGGCGCTGTGGGTAAAAGCCTCAGCGCCTAGGGCTTGCCGATCGAAAGGTCGGCGGTTCGAATCCCCATGGCGGGGTGCGCTCCCGCTGCTCGGTCCCAGCGCCTGCCAACCTAGCAGTTCGAAAGCACCTCCGGGTGCAAGTAGATAAATAGGGACCGCTTACTGGCGGGAAGGTAAACGGCGTTTCCGTGTGCTGCGCTGGCTCGCCAGATGCAGCTTTGTCACGCTGGCCACGTGACCCAGAAGTGTCTCCGGACAGCGCTGGCCCCCGGCCTCTTGAGTGAGATGGGCGCACAACCCCAGAGTCTGTCAAGACTGGCCCGTACGGGCAGGGGTACCTTTACCTTCATTCAAAGTAATATTGACACCCCATAGCAGAAACAGGATTGCTCTCTCTAGGCTTAGAATAGAAACTTTGGATCCTGATATAAGGTCAGTAAAGAACACTCTTTACTGGAACGATAGATCATTTTTCGGTTCTTCTTCTTGCCAAAAAGAGAACTTAAAAGGAAATGCAGTACTTCCCAGTTCTGATTCCCAGACATCCTTTTATTTGTTGATTTGGAGTAAAGCCACAATGTCAAATAATCCTGTTTAACTTTTAATGGTCAGGAAAATGTAAATGTAAGCATACAGCTTTCCTACACGATTTTCTTGAAAAGACTGATAATTTATTTCTCATACCCTGCTCACCTGACTGGGTTGCCCCAGCCACTCTGGGCAGCTACTGAAGACAAATAAATTTTGGGGTGACACAAAGTGTTTTGCAACTGTTCTGCTCAGTTGAAGGACACAACCATTTAATCACTCGGACAGCAATAATAAACTGGCAACAATAATTAACACAACAAATTGCAAGCTAGAGTTGCTAATAGCCAAGTTTCCTCTTCAGCTGGAGACCATAGGTCTGATTCTTCATGAAACTCTGAAATTAGTTGGGTTATTAATCCCTCCCTTTAATAATTTAAATAGTTTTAAGGTGAATGTTTGGCTTTGCAGCTACTACTCTATAACTTATTTTTTGGGAATCACCAGCTCTGTGCTGGTGTTCTGATAGTTCCTTTTATATTGGGTTTACGTCTACCCTTCGTATCCACATACCTTTGAGGACATTACTGTTTCAGTATCTTTTGGAATGATGGATCTGCCCGGTGTCTTTTCCTAACCAGGATTATACCTAGATAAATATTAGGAAGCTTCCTTGGACTTGCTCATTCCTTTCCCAGTCATCGTGGAGAGATGGAACATGTGAATCCAAGGCTCACTACAGATCTGTCCAAGGGGTATTGTCCAGGAGAGGGGAAAATATTGGCAAAAAGAAACTCTCAGATTAATGTGGCAGAGGCTGCAGAACATTGCTTTAAAAATAATAATCTTGAGACATTTAAGTGTGCAGTCCAATCATAGTCTTGCAGTCTGTCTTTGATTAAGGAAAATATGGTAAATTGTGCTGTCAATACACGGTGCCATCATGATGATGATGATGATGATGATACAAAATAAAGGAATATGCTATATGTGCATTGTTGTTGTTGTTGTTGTTTAGTCGTTTAGTCGTGTCCGACTCTTCGTGACCCCATGGACCAGAGCACGCCAGGCACCTCTGTCCTCCACTACCTCCCGCAGTTTGGTCAAATTCATGCTGGTAACCTCGAAAACACTATCCAATATGTGCATTACTATTTATTATTAATTTAGCTCTACAGTTTAGTGTCTTAGTTTTAAGTCTATATATACAGAACATCTTCTCTTGGCCTGAAAACAACAACGAATTGTATACAAAAGAAATGGTCCCATCTAGATACAGTTTTGGTCAGACAAGTTTAAGCCTGCGGTTCTCCTGAATAACATTTTTGTCGAATGAAGCAGTGAACTTCGGAAGTCAACATTGTCTGAAAGCACTAGTATAGATAAACAAATTTATAGGACGTGCATAATGAAACATGTCTGGCTTCCATTAGCTGATACCGAGGCATGAACATTTTACACATTTTCTCCTTTATGAGCTGTTTCTTCTGGCTAAAATTACATTGAAATAAATAAGCACTCTTCTTCTCTATCGAAAATTAAAATCTTTATCCTTTTTGTTTATACCTTTTAGAGCAGACTTTTCTGTCTGCATTCTGAAAGTGGATTGCAAAACTGGAAATTAAAACTATAACAGCGTCATAAAACAGTAAAGCTCAACGAACACGGGGCTTTGGGTATAGTTTAAAGCCAAAGAGCTATCATTCTACATAAATCAGCAACCAGCTATTAAAAAGCATGAATAAAAATAGCATAAGTGCTGGCTTGTGGATCTCAGTTATTGTGTTGGCCACCACCCTGTCTTTTGACAATATTGCAGAAGGCAGACTCCTTTGAGTAGGATTTCCCTGTTCTTCCTATATACATAAGAAATATCAGTCCATTATGCTGGCAGTACCTATCGCTGGAGGAAGCCATGCACTGATGGTACATTGCAAAAGTAAGGGGTATGAGGAAGGCCGAGTGGAGTTTGGAACTTGTTGAGGCAGAAGTGAGAGTTTACTTGGAATCGGGTGGTTGTCCATTGGCTAGTTGCACTTCCAGGACATTATCTTTGCAGAAGAGTGCGTATGCAAGTTCAAATGCTTCCAACAAGTAAATATAGTGCCCAAAACAACTGCTCCCATTGACACGCATGGAGGCAAGGGGTTGCATCCAACTAAGTCATGACCTCCTCTGAGCAAATTTGGGGGGAGTGCAAGGGGTGCACAGAGGGAAGGGAGGTCCCACTTCACAAATAAAAATCATTCTACTCCATTCAGTGACTTAGTTGGGTGCAGTTCTAGGATCCCGGATTGCATATATCGAGTTGTGCGACACAAGGCCATATCCCTTTGTTCCCATGCCTAGAGAACGCACAGATGGTGCAGAAGCAGCATTTAGTTGTTTGTGTACCCAGCAGCCAGGGAGAGGAAAGAACAAGTGAGTAATGTTATCTTCTCAGAACCCTTACAGATACCTTGCCTTGGGGCAAATGCCAACCAGAACCTCAACTCCACGATTGAAACTGGGTCTTCAAGGACAAGGCATGCACAAAGGGTAAGCAAACAGAGAGGCCATCTGTCTTTACTCCTAGGTCACAAAGGGTCTCCCCCCGCCGCAAGACCCCATGTAGTTTGGGGTAATGGTATGAGCTGGCGTAATGGTGGGTGGGGTTGTTTATGAATGGGTGTGTACACTATACAGAAAGAGTTTCTTGGGGCCCTAAACTCCCAAATGTATGCACGATCCTACAATACACCAATGAAGGCATAACCACCTTTGTTGGGAGAACTCCAATCATTGATGGTATAATTCAGGACTTGTTTTTCTTTACAGGTTATGAGCTGAAGCACATGGAACAGGGCAAGTGTTAAGCTGCATGCAATGTTCTAGTGCAGTACTCTGCGTTGGATAGGTGGGTATTGTTATGATGACTACATTATCTCCCCATAGTGAACCCCCAGGCATAGATGTCAGGGGCTAATGATTTGCACTTGGAAGATGCAAAACTAGTCAACTGGCAGTGGAATGGCTCCTGAATAATAACACACTTTCTCACCAATCCACAATAAACATTTAGTTGTCTTATTTGCTGCAGCTGCTTCTCATTATCTCCCCATATCTGTCTCATCTCCCCTCAGGCAACCATTTAACATGCATCAAGGCAAAGTGTTTTCCTACCATCCCATTCCCCGAGCCATGCAGATGCCTGAGAGGCCTAAAACAACAACAGCATTTAGCAGGAGGGAAGCCAGCTATTCTTCTTTGGGATTGCCACCTTTTCCATCAAGCAGGGCTCCTGTGCCTTTCCAGGATGCTGGACAGACAGCGTGATGTGGATAATGGAAACAGCTGTCCCCTGCTGATTTTCTGTGGGTTTCGAAGGCACAGCAGGTCTGCATAAACCAAAGAGTGGGCAGCCCTGCTCATCTGAGTTGACTTCAGAACTCCTTTGGCAACGGATGCTGCTCAATAAAAGTTGTGACTATTTCATCTGTGTGTCTGTTCTCAAAACTACTCTTAGTTATTCATCCTGGATGGCTTCATGATAGGGCAGTGGGTTTTCTACCAACAAACCCCATCAGGGTTGAGAGTCTCCATCTTCTCCATGACCTTGTCCTTGGTCCATGTTACTCATCCTGGATGGCTTCATGGTGGACCAGTAGATTTTCTACCATCTTACCCCATCAATACTGAGAACCTGCATCTTCCCTATGACCTTGGCTCTGGCTATCACGTTCTGTGGGTCTGTCTTTCCTTCCCTTTTTTCTGGCAATCTACCCAGATTGAACTTGGGATGTCACAAAGCCTAAGCCTGTGCTTTTTCACTGAGATACAGCGCTCCATACGGTCTCTAGGGTCCCTGGATGTGATGTTTGGGATAGAGGGGGAGGGAAGGGTGTGTGGTGGCCCATGGGGGTGTGGTTTCTCAGTGCACTGTGGTTTCTGGTGACACTGTGGGAGTGTTGGTTGGTGTTGGCAAGTTGTTGTATTGGCAGCTGTTCCCTTTTGACTCTGCTCTTGGTTTCCAAAACATTGCTCTAGCAATGTTTTAAGTCCTTGTGGTGCAGCAGCCAGCATAACGGGGACATAGGATTTTGACCTGCAGCCAGGCTCTCAATTTCCCATAAACTGTGCTCCTTGATACAGAATGATGTTACTTCTTGCCTGTCGCTGACTCTGCTAGCCAGGGTTTGAATTGTTGTCTGTGTTGATGTTTCACCCTTGATAGCACCTGAGATGGATCTCCCCTGTTCTGGAAGGCTGTTAATTTCCCAATTGGCTCTTGCCTCTGCATAAAAGGTAAAGGGACCCCTGACCATTAGGTCCAGTCGTGAGCAACTCTGGGGTTGCGGCGCTCATCTCGCTTTATTGGCCGAGGGAGCTTCCGGGTCATGTGGCCAGCATGACTAAGCCGCTTCTGGTGAACCAGAGTAGCGCATGGAAATGCCATTTACCTTCCCGCCGGAGCGATACCTATTTATCTACTTGCACTTTGACATGCTTTCGAACTGCTAGGTTGGCAGGAGCTGGGACTGAGCAACGGGAGCTCACCCCGTCGCGGGGATTTGAACCGCTGACCTTCTGATCAACAAGTCCTAGGCAAGACCCGTGTCCCTTTGCCTCTCTGCATACTGGTACCTAAAACCTGGCAAGCTACCTCTTCACTCTTCCCCACTCCCGCCATTCCATTACCACCCAATTATAAGAGTTTTCAAACTTCCTCAGTGAATCCTTCCCAAAAATGAAGGAGACAGGGGAGGGATGGGATTTCGTTTGCAAAAAATTGCTCTTTCCCAGGCAGTGCTCTGGCAGATGATCAAACGAGGTAGGGCTTGCTCACACCTCTGCAAGGACACTTGGCTCATTCTTCCAAATCCCTGTTCCTAAATCATTCACGAATTGTTTATGTGCTTCCTGTGTTTCCACTAGCTCTAGCCCACTCACTGCATTCCTCAGGTTTTGACCTTGTGTCTTGTTCTCACGACTTCCAACTGGGGCTGATGCTATATGCCTAAAACCGGATTTCCAAACTACAGAAGCCTCATTGTCGCTCGCATTGTAATGCACTTGTGTCAGTGAAACCTGGGCAGGAACAGCATCGCTCTTGACGGGGGTGGAGTAAGGAGACAGCACGCGGTCTGGGAGGAAGGTGGGGGCATGTGGATCCGGGTGGGGGAAGATGTCCATTGGGGCCCTGAGATTAAAAACAGATTCCTGGATGGAGCCCTGGCACAGTGTAGCCCTGATTTTGGAAGCAAAGAATGGAGAATTGTCCTGGGGTGGCGATGGCAAAGAATTGGCGTGGGTGGGTGAGGAAAGGTTGGGAGGAAAACTTAGGGTAGATTTTTGCGAACCCAGGCCTCGATTCTCTGCGCTTTGTGCTGACAAATAGGTATGGTCATTTTTTAATTTCTAAAAAGAAGGATCTGCCGGGGAAGCCATGCTTGACAGTCATCATCATTATTTATTACATTTGTATATTGTCCATCATGCTTGACGTGTTGCAAATGGTCTCCTCATTACTGAAAACAGATCTCAGTCCCGTCCGTCTCCCCAGTAAACCACAGCATAAATGAAGACCTATGCAGGGCACCATTTTGTTTATAGTCCTGGCAGGTGGCTGTGGCTGCTACTGCTGTTAGTGATGGACCCTGTGTGCATGAATTGAATTCCATTTTTCCTTTGAGAAAACAAAGGGAAATATCTCTTGGGGGAAAGAGGAACACCAGCAGCAATAAGGTTTGATGGCCATGGAGAGAAGGGAGGTTGAAGGAAAATGTTTCGCATAGCCTTGGGCTAGGGAGGGCAAAGAAATTGCCTGGGGCGTGGATGTGGCAGTTGAATGTTTGCACATGGATTGGAATTTAGCCAAAAACGTTTGCCTGTCATGCAATCTATCTGTCAAAGTTGCTATCAGCATTTCCTTCTTGTAATTCCCTTCTCCTTCCTCACCTCCCACCCCAATATTTATACATATAGTATTGTAGCTGGGAGAATAATGCAATTGGACAAAGCTCTCTTGTTTTGGTTTGAAAGGTTTCTGCAGTGATCTCAATACCAAATGGGTTTGCATTTATGTGGTGCCGTTCCAACTCAAAACTCTGAATGTTCCCTTACTGAATGCAAGCTGTCCAAACACTAGAGATCTGCTTTTTGCTTTGGTTTTATAAAGGTCTGGAAGTACTTTTTTGAAGGTTGGGTTGATGTATTTCTTGTGTAGGTTGTGCTTGAGTGAAATATCTTCAGATTTTGGCTTTTACGTGGCATTGCTACTTGTTGTTTAAAAGCCAAATGAACTTTATAGGCCGTAGGTGGAAGATCACACATCCCACAAACAAATTTCATTTGAGGTTTTCTGAACTCAAAGCAAATTCTCCAGTGTAAAAGTGTGAGCTGTTTGCTGTTTGCCTTGGAAAAGCAGCGAAACAGTGCAATTATCTAATTCTAAGTTTACATGCTTTCAAAGAGCACAATTTTCAAGGCAGAAGAACATAGGACTCCTGTGGACTTGACGTATCTGAATGCCTTTGGACACTTCAGTTTTGGTTTCTCCTCTTTGCATGGTATTCGAAGGTCCGTGTTACATCTGCCACTTGTTAAAAGAGCATTGAAGCTGCCCGTTTCCTTTAAAGCACTGGTGAATGAGTTTGATGGAAATATTCATCCGTGGAAACTCTCTATACTTGGCATACGACTTGCAGTTACAAGCTAAGGAAGGAACATGCCTGTTCAATTGGGAAGCTTTTGAACATCTATATAGAGCCATTCTGCCACATCCAAATTTGATGGGGGAAGTGAAGTGATGCTCCTTGGCAGTCTTGCTTTGGCCCAAAATCGAGCTCTCTCTTTTCCAGCCTGGTTTTGGCAGTCTCTAGTGGCTGGAGTCTCAAGGGTCTTCAGCTGTTTAAAACTTTTGGGGGGGGTGTATTTTTAATCCTGGCAACTAACAACCTTTGAAGAGCTTCACAGCAGGTTCCTCAGGCCCACTTTAGAACCAGAAGTCCTCCTATATATTCTGTTAACGTGGGCAACGTGTGTTACCTGGAACTGTTTCATTCATACAGTGAACTCTCTTTTTAAAATCAGTTTATTCCTCGTGGCTACAGAGGGATGGGATGGCAAAAATGCGTGAAGATTTGAAACAGGGAAGCTGCCTCATCTTTTATTATTTTTGTGCTTCATCTTGTATTCTTTCCCCTGGCTTGATTTAACTTTAAGCAGCTGTAAATTGCAATTCCAAAAGGAGGAAAGGCTAAGCAGGCCAAGTTTAATATGTAGGCTAGCTTGAAATTTACTGGTTATGCAAAGAGCACATAACCCAAAACTACAACTGTGGCACCTTAATGCCCAACAAAGTGAGTGTTGATAATAGTAAAGGCAAATATTACATGAGAAGCTCCTAAATGCAGCTAGCATTTTTTAAACTTTCTTGAGCACCTTAGTATAATGTGCTTGTGGGGGTTAATACAATGATGGCTAACTCTCAGCCCGCAGGTATGACCAGCTCATCCTATTCTTCAGGTACCATCCAATTCCTGGCTCTTGTTCTTCACACAGTGAAAAGTGAGCCTGCCACAGGAGCTCTGGTGGTATCAAGAGCAGATGTACAAAACTGGCCGCATTCTGTTTCTGACTAGTTGCCGTCCCCTTCATAAATGCCCTAGAGAACTCTTAATAGGGCTGTCACTCTGTATGGGACACCTGTCAGAAATTAATTTTCATTTATTTAAAATAATTAGAGCCTGCCCTTTATCCTAAGATTTTAGGACACAGAATAATAAAAGTATATATTATGCATAATCCATTTGCAAAAGAAACAGATGGCACTGATGTAAAATTGAAACAATCATAAACTTCATAATATCTAAAGGCTTCAGCTGAACAGTCGAAAGCTTGAGAAATCAGGTTTTTAGCTGGGTACCATAGTAGGTACCGGCCAGATTTCGGACATTAGAGATTTCCCTAATTGGGGTGCCACTACAGAGAAGGCCCTGTTATGTATATCACTGTAGAAAACCCTGGTGGGACACTGAGAAGAGCCTCACCATCAGATAGTAGCATATGGGCAGGACTGTGTAGGGAGAGGCACTCCCAAGTGTTTAGGTCACATGACTTTCATGGCTTTGTAGGTCATTCACAATAACTAGAAACAAGCTGGCAGCCAGTACAAGCCCCCGAGAACTGTTGAAATATGGTTTCGACTGGATGATCTACTCCAGTAATTGAGCGGTCACATTTTGGACTATCTCAAGTTCCCATTCAGTTCTCAAGAGCAGCCCTAAATAGAATGCATTACTGTAACCCAAGCTTCACGCCCTGGATTTTTTGACCAGGCTCTACAGAATTGCACCGTGACCCAGAAGCATGTCCTTAGTCTGTCTGCAGAAACGCTATAGCTCAGTGCTAGAGATCTGCTTTGCATGTAGAAGGTTTCAAGATCAGTCCCCAACATATCCAGGTACGGCAAGGAGAGTACTTTGCTTGAAACTATAGTGAGCCACTTCCAGTCAGTGTAGACTTTACTGAGCTGGATGGACTAATGGCCTGACTCTGCGTAAGGTGGTTTCCTGTGTTCTGTGCCCTTCTTTTTTGCTTACAATACCCATGTTTCTAAGTTGTACAGCGATACAGATCTTCTATGAAGAGCTCACCCCCTCTAATAAGCTGGACATTATTGGATTAATGGGACCGTTTCCATCATTTGGGAAAGTGATCATTTAAAGATCTTCAAAGATATTTTTTGAACAAAAAACTGGAGAGCTAGTTCTATTAACTTTCCAGAAAGAACAGAATGTTGTACCCTAAATAAGTTCATAGCTTTGAAAGGAAGAACGAAGCTGGAGGAGTGCAGTAAGGTTTCAGAACATTTCTGAATGATCAGCAGCTGTGCACTCCCATCACAGTATGTTGCTATAAAAGGGAAATAAAGAACATGCTAATTGAACCTTCACAAACCAAGCTACCCCAAATGCCTAATCTCTACAGGGAAGGTGGAAAATTTAACGATATATAATTCCTCACGAGATCAAGAGAAATGAAAAATCTTCAAATCGGTGACTAACGAAGCGCCACACTTTTTTTGCTCTACCCTAGATGCTGTACCGTAGGTGGTCACATACATCAGGGGGTCACTAAAGGTTCTGTGCTGGTGAGCACATCTGGAATCTTGAGAGGAGCACACTGTCAGCACTGGCACAAAATGGCTGCCGTGGGACGCGTGGCCTGACACAAAATGGCTGCTGCAAGAGTGGCGGGGTAGGGGAGGAGAGAGAAGGCCTGCAAACTGGTGCAAGCACTGTAACCCCCCCTCATATCAGTGGGAGGAAAGGCACATCTCAGCCACCACTAGGATTGCTCACAGAGAGAAGATCTTTGCACCTCTCTCACGTGCAGATCAGAAAAAAGGATTGGTGTCCAGTCCTGGCATCCAAGTAAATGTGGGCATGTCTTAGGATGTGTGTTCAATGCAAGAGAGGCCAAGCCATTGCAGAGGAACTGAACAGAGCAACAGACTCTGAGGCATTGTGAGTGTTTGATGGTACTGTATGCTTACTGATACCTCTCATGGGTGTTGTAGGTGGTACTTCAAGGCCTACTGAGACCGGTGGGTGCCATATCAGCAACCCCTGAATATGTAAAACTGTTTATGAAGGGGGAAAGAATGACTGAAAAACTGTTTCTCTTGACTGTGCAATCCAGAAGCGCACCATATGCTTGTGTTAGTTTATGCCAGGCATAGGCAAACTCGACCCTCCAGATGTTTTGGGACTACAACTCCCATCATCCCTAGATAACAGGACCAGTGGTCAGGGGTGATGGGAGTTGTAGTCCCAAAACATCTTGAGGGCTGAGTCTGCCTATGCCTGGTTTATGCTGTTCACAACAAAAGCCTTGTGACACCTTAGACGTAGCACGTGCATTGCAACACAAGTTTTTGTAGACTCGAATCTACTTCTCATCAGTTCCATCTGAAAAAAATAGCTTTCTACTCCTCAGAGGTATCTGTTAAATCTTCAAGGTGTCATAAGACAGCTTGTTGTGTTTGCTATGGCAATCGCAAGTGCCCTCTGCAAGCTGTTGTGATAACAGCTTTAGTCCTGTGCAAGTTTACTCAGAAGTAAGCCCCATTGATCTCAGGTAAGCATACATACAAAACTGGAGCCTGAACTTACCACCTGTCACTCTGTTCTGAGGTTTCCAGATTTATTTACAAGAACAAACGTGATTCAGTGCCTCTTATTCTATTGGTTTTCTGCTGGAAATCAATTATGAAGTTCAGCCTTAATTTATTTTGTGAATCTTGATTCTTTTAATAATAATAATAATAATAATAATAATAATAATAATAATAATAAAAAATTTTATTTATATCCCGCCCTCCCCAGCCGAAGCTGGGCTCAGGGCGGCTAACAACAATAAAACAATACAAAAGTACAACACAAACAACACTCTAAAATCATTCATTATAAAATTAATTAAATTCAAGCCACTGTCCACTATTGGGCCAGAGCTCCGCGAAGATTGCCGAGGGAGGGAGTCAGGCTGTGCCCTGGCCAAAGGCCTGGCGGAACAGCTCTGTCTTGCAGGCCCTGCGGAAAGATGTCAAGTCCCGCAGGGCCCTAGTCTCTTGTGACAGAGTGTTCCACCAGGTCGGAGCCACAGCCGAAAAAGCCCTGGCTCTAGTTGAGGCCAGCCTAACTTCTCTGTGGCCTGGGACCTTCAAGATATTTTTATTTGAAGACCGTAAGTTTCTCTGTGGGGCATACCAGGAGAGGCGGTCCCGTAGGTACGAGGGTCCTAGGCCGTATAGGGCTTTAAAGGTTAAAACCAGCACCTTAAACCTGATCCTGTACTCCACCGGGAGCCAGTGCAGTTGATATAGCACCGGATGAATGTGATCTCGCAGCGAAGACCCCGTAAGGAGTCTCGCTGCAGCATTCTGCACCCACTGGAGTTTCTGGGTCAGTCTTAAGGGCAGCCCCACGTAGAGCGAGTTACAATAATCCAGTCTGGAGGTGACCGTCGCGTGGATCACAGTGGCTAGGTCAGGGCGAGAGAGGTAAGGAGCCAACTGCTTAGCTTGGCGGAGATGGAAAAATGCCGCCTTTGTTATAGCTGCAATCTGCGCCTCCATGGAAAGGGAGGTGTCGAAGATTACACCCAAACTCTTAACGGACGGTTAAGCGATGAACCTTGCAGCTTTTAACAATGTGACCAGATTTGCACTTTTTAAATTTTGTTTTTGTACAGTCAGTGACAAGGCTTTATCAAGCACCTGCTTTTTCTCCTCCTTCTCTTCACAACTTGTTAAACTGTGGATTGGTAGAGTCATGAATAACTTAAGTACATTGATTTCAATGCCTCAAATGCCACCCGTAGTAATCATTAAAACATGAACAAAGAAAAATCGTTCATGCTTATGTAGAGATGGAAAGAGGATTTGGGATCAATGGGATTCTCATTTTTACAGCATGCAAACATGTACTCAGAGCACTCAGCTTGCTACAGACTGCTTGCATCTGCCGTGTGGAGGTGATACTGATCTACTGTTGAGGGTTATTGCAAGGCTTATAACAAGATAATTTATGCAAAATGCTTTGAATACTCTTAAGTGTTGTTGATAGCAATGATTACCCACAGTGTTGATATAATGTTGATGAACACAGACAAACCTGCAGACCTATAGGAGGTTTGAACATAACATTATGAATACAACAGGGGAACAACAACATCTTGCTAGACGTTATCGTGGTTTGTTTCTGCCACAAATGTGCTGTGTAAACAAGATGCTTCCCCCACACACACACCTTGCATCCAAATAACAGTGGTAGTTCTCTGTCGCATGAGCTTTTGTGCAGATGTTTTGTGGGTTAAATTCCCCCTGATTGTCCCTGATGGGCTATTCCGGTTAGAATAAATCAATGGAGAGAAATCTGAGTTTTGTCACTTGGGAATGTGTGGGTTGCAGTTACAGTTCATATTGCAAACCCGTAATGGTAACCAAAGGGATGGGGGTGGGGCAGGGCTGGATCTGGCAAGCCAGATAAGGATCTGACCCAACTTCTGCAGATCACGTCTGGCAAATGTTCAGGGCTTCCCACAGTAATCTAATATCAGATTATTTTCGTACTTTGCCACCCTGTGACTGTGAAGGCAGGGATTGCTCTTGGTACGCCAATTGGAAGCCCTCCTTTCTGCAGGAATTGGCTCCCCTTGGGCGTTCCAGCCCCCATCAGGATTTTGCAACTGGGGCTGAATCAGTGAGTACTGCGGACCTCACTTTCAGCAGGATTGGCCCCGCCTGAGAGTGCCTGAGTTGAACCTGAGTTGCGCCTGGTGTCAAATGAAGAGACTGGGTGCAACTCCTGCTTCCAGAAGAACACTTCAAGGACCTTGGTTATCCATTTTGATCTGCACCTTTACCTGTGCCATGCCTGGCATCCTCACAGGCCAAAATAGGGCTCCTGGTAGGCCTTATTTATTCTGTGACCTGGAGGTTCCCCATCTCCTGACTGGCATGTTGAGGCCACACTTAGTAGAGTGTGGTGCTAGTGTATCCTTACGAAACTCTCTGCTCCAGCCTTGCGGATTATTTCCTAGCCTGTCCAGATGTTGCAAAGTCACTTAAGTAGCGTGCCTGTTATTGGTAAATTTATAGCACGTCGTTATTTTTTTTATATACAGGGTTTTTGACAGCAAGTGTATGAATTAGGCATGAGCAGAGACCACAGCCGCTGAGGCATAAAGGTTTATGGTGAAAACATGCAAAAGGAAATATAATTCTTCTCAGAGGCTGGAGAAGAAAAGGGGCACCCTGAACATGCACGATGGGAAGCTAGTTCTACTGAACTGAAGGGAGCTTGCTTCCAAGGGCATGCTGTTTGAGAGGAGGTCGTACTCCATTGAATAATAAGTGCATTAATCTCTTGCAGCATGGAAGCTCTTTTCTCCTTGTTCCTGTGAAGGGTTTTCTGCCAGCTGATTAGGACTTTCTTGGTGCTGCTCTTTTTCTGGAATGGCTTCTGAAGGAAGACTGGTTTGATGGACACTCCATTACTTGTGCACCTTGTTGTTGTTTAGTCATGTCCGACTCTTTGTGACCCCATGGATCAGAGCATGCCAGGCACCCTTGTCCTCCACTGCCTCCCGCAGCTTGGTCAAACTCATGCTGGTAGCCTCGAGAACACCGTCCAACCATGTCGTCCCCTTCTCCTTATGCCCTCAATCTTTCCCAACATCAGGGTCTTTTCCAGGGAGTCTTCTCTTCTCATGAGGTGGCCAAAGTATTGGAGCCTTAGCTTCAGGATCTGTCCTTCCAGTGAGCACTCAGGGCTGATTTCCTTCAGAATGGATAGGTTTGATCTTCTTGCAGTCCATGGGACTCTCAAGAGTCTCCTCCAGCACCATAATTCAAAAGCATCAATTCTTCGGTGATCAGCCTTCTTGATGGTCCAGCTCTCACTTCCATACATCACTACTGGGAAAACCATAGCTTTAACTATACGGACCTTTGTTGGCAAGGTGATGTATCTGCTTTTAAAGATGCTGTCTAGGTTTGTCATTGCTTTTCTTCCAAGAAGCAGGCGTCTTTTAATTTCATGACTGCTGTCACCATCTGCCGTGATCATGGAG
Organism: Podarcis raffonei; assembly: GCF_027172205.1. Taxonomy (NCBI): domain Eukaryota; kingdom Metazoa; phylum Chordata; class Lepidosauria; order Squamata; family Lacertidae; genus Podarcis; species Podarcis raffonei. The sequence continues at coordinate 81,276,831 of NC_070607.1, forward strand.
CCCAAGAAAGTAAAATCTCTCACTGCCTCCATTTCATCCCCTTCTGTTTGCCAGGAGGTGATGGGCCCAGTGGCCATGACCTTGATTTTTTTGATGTTGAGCTTCTCAGACCTTACTTGTGCACCTTACAGTGTTTTTATTTACTTGGGTAAAATTAAAATTAGCCCAATAGGTGACATGAGGGCTGTACCCCTCCAGCTAGCTGCCTGTTTTATTTTGCTTTTGCAGTTATTATGCACTGCCTGGAGTGTTTTCGTTACAGAAATATGATTTAGTGAACTTTAGTTTTCATTTGATCTATATATATTTCATCTGTCCAGCGATAAGTATGAAAAGCGTCAGCTGTTCTTGGTGCGAAACAGGCAGCATTCCTCGTACTCAGATACTCTTCGTTGCAGAAGCTTATACTGGCGTGTGGAAGAATATGATCTGTGAAAGAGACAATTGTCCTGCTCTCATCTTAACAGTTTCACAGACTCCTTTGTTAATAGACAGTTGCAGTCCAGCTGCCTTCGCTTCTACAGACATACATTAATCTCCGTTTGACGTGCCCCGCATTTCATGATGCTGCTCAGAGTAGTTGTCTGAAAACTTCAGCAGTGCTTCAAATAATTCCAGCTCAAAGGTACAAGCTAAATGAAGTTTAGAATTACCATATTTTTCGCTCTATAACACGCACCCAGCCATAACACGCACATAGTTTTTAGAGGAGGAAAACAAGAAAAAAAATATTCTAAATGAAACAGTGGATGTATGATTTTTGTGGTTCATGCTGTGGCCACAAACATGTGATCTGATGGTGAATTTGGGGTGACCCAGTGCAAAAATCCTGAGGATCCATGTGGATCCATGCTTTGTAACCACGTTTTAAGTGGGGAGGGAAGGAAAAGCACTCAAGGGACAAGGAACATGCGTGGGGTGGGTGGAGAAGGATGCTGTTAATAATGCAGAAGAGGGGTATAAGAGGAGAAGGCTCCTCTCCTCTCCCGCTTTGCTCCTTTAAAGCAAGCAGGCTCTGCTTCTCTCCCTCCTCCCCGGCTCGCTGAAAAACTTTGCTGCTATTTAGCGAGCTGAGTGGGGAGGAGAGAGGGACAGAGAGCCTGCTTGCTTTAAAGGAGCCAACCGGACAGGAGCCGCTTACACTTGTGTAAGTTACTCCTCTCCTCTCCCACTTGGCTCCTTTAAAGCAAGCAGGCTCTCTGTCCCTCTCTCCTCCCCACTCAGCGGCTCTTCTCCCACTTTCCTGTTTCAAAGCGAGCCACGGAGGAGGGAAGGAAGGGGAACCATGGATCCTCTGCTCACAACTGCAGCAGATCCCCCCCGCCACCCGCAGGCATTCGCTCCATAACACTCACAGACATTTCCCCTTACTTTCTAGGAGGAAAAAAGTGAGTGTCATGGTGCAAAAAATACGGTACCTACAGTGAGAGGCAGATTTCAGAGAGGAGTTTTCTCCAGCCCTACCTAGCAATGCTAAGGGTTAAAGCTTTGTTCTTCTGCAGACAAAGCATGGGCTCTACCCCTGAGCTGTGACCTTAATGGTGATTGTGGAAAAAGCTGCATTGAGCTAAAGTACTACTGTTATATTCTGCCTCTGCGCATGCCAAGAAGCATGTTTAAGGTCATAGGCCACACAGGCTACCCATGTTGGCTTTGATTAGGATGCTAATACTAGATACTTGCCAGAAAATTGTGTTTGTGTGTAAATATTCTGATTTCCTTCTTTAATAACATGATGGCAACCACTTGAAATTAACCAGTCACAGCATCAAATACATGGTGTTTCTCTCCCCCTGCCTCCATTGCTCCCTTCCAGTCCTGATAATGGTTTGACTGTTTTGGCTCTTCCTCTTACGAAGCTGTTTCCATCCGTACAGTGACTTTAACTTTTAACAATTGGTTCATGAGTTTCCTTGTTTGCCCTCATTCCTCCTCCTCCTCCTTTTTTCATATTGTGCTGTGTCTCTTGGATTGTAAGCCTTAGGGCAAGTCTGTAAGGCTTCTCAGCTTAAGAGTGGAGTTATAAATACAATTATGTGGCCGAATTATACCTGACCACACAAGACCTATATTAACAGTCATGTAATATAACCCAAAAGTTCTATGGAAACATGCCTCTGTTCTTTCCTATTGATGCCTTCGGTGCATTACCAAATTGTTGACTTCATTGGGATGCAATGGGAAGCTTTTATTGTTACTAAAATAATAATAAAATAAAATATATTTTTTTTAAAAAATAGTCAGTGGATTTTCTTCAGTGTTCTGCCGCAGTTGTCCGCTGAAACTGTTGCATATGGCTTTGTATTGGAAGGGTTTTTAGCACCGTGCAAGTGTACAGTGTGTGTCACAAGAGAATGATTATTTGTAGGTATGCAAGTCTAAAACGGCTACAGATCTCTGCATCCAGAAATTTTAATAGCTTTTATGGCACAAATTGCATAAATAAAATGTTGAAGCAATTCCTTGTTATCCCTCTCTTTTATTACCCCTCCCACTCCCCTGTCAAATGCTGTGTTCTTTCTTGGACAGCAGTTTTATACATTTTTAAAATCAAGCTTTTCTTATTAGGACGTAGCCAACTTTCAGAATCCTTGGATACTTCTTTCCTCTCGGCTTTCAGTTTATCTGCATATATAATCGTGTGCATAGAACGGAATGCAAGAATCTGCATCAGTTTTTGGGAACTTGACTCTCGTTCCCTTCTAGATTCTATAGTACCGTTATCTGCACTTAGTGAGCAATCCTATTCGCAAGACGCTGTCATAGAATCACAAGAGTTGGAAGGGATCCCAAGGGTCATCTAGTCCAACCCCCGGCGTAGAGCAACCCGGTGTAAGTTAAGCTAGTGTAAATTTACACCAGATCCACCCCCTGTTCAGCAGTGGGGTTGCTGCTCTGCCTAAGCCCTGGCAGTGGGAAAGCAAGCCTTAAAAATGGTGTCCAGTGCTGGGTTGCCAGCTCACATGACTGAGCTAGATGGGTTTAGGATTCAGCCTAAATCTCACCCTTAGTCCTGCCCCCGTAATACCGCTTTTGGAGAACTTGCCCCACTCTTGGCACCGCGAGTGTCAGCTGAGCCAGTACAGAGAATTTGTGCCGGCTTAACTTTGACTGAGCAAAGGAGGACCCCCCCTCCAAAAAAAGAAACCCAACCAGCATACAAATCAATACAGTGGTACCTCGGGTTACATACGCTTCGGGTTACAGACTCCGCTAACCCAGAAATAGTACCTCGGGTTAAGAACTTTGCTTCAGGATGAAAACAGAAATCGTGCTCCAGCGGCGCGGCGGCAGTGGGAGACCCCATTAGCTAAAGTGGTGCTTCAGGTTAAGAACAGTTTCAGGTTAAGAACGGACCTCCAGAATGAATTAAGTACTTAACCCGAGGTACCACTGTATGTTTATCTGACTCAACAACATACACACCCTGCACACAGAGAAACCACAGTGCAACCAACCGAACAACCAACCAAGCTCTGGGTCCCCTAGTCTCTCTCAGTGCCCCCTATATATACACACACACACACACACATATATATATATATATATATATATATATATATATATATACACACACACACACACACACACACACACACACACCTGCCTGACGCTGACACAAAAGCCCAGCACAAACACTGTGCAATGGAACAAAGGATTGTTTTCTCCCCCCCCCCAATCTCTCTTCTCCCCCACCACATAATGTCTATGACCACAGTGTTTCATGCCGAATGTAAACGGATTGAAAGTGGACACACTATATGTACTTTTCTTTGGTTTTGTTGTTGTTTCACAAGAAAATGTTTAATAAAAACTAATTAAAAACAAACAAAAAAACCAAAACCTTGACTGAGCTGGCATAGGGCACTTAATCAGCCAGCTGAACCAGAGATCTGCAGAGATCCTAAGCTGCTCATCCCAGCGGATATCGCCATAGGATTAGTCTTTAAGTCTATTAGTCCTGAAGGCGTCATAATACTATCTGTGGTTACGTTTTCTGCAGCAGAATAACACTGCTGCCTCCTAGGAATTTGTTAGTGGAGAAGGAGAAACTCTAGAGCAGGTTTTCCCAAACTTGGATCTTCACCTGTGTTTTTTTTAGACTACAACTCCCATCATCCCAAGCTAGCTGGACAAGTGGTCAGGGATGATGGGAATTGCAGTCCAAAAACAGCTGGAGACCCAAGTGTGGATGTGACATAGCTCTAGAGCAGGGTTTCCGAAACTTGGGTCTCCAGCTGTTTTTGGACTACAATTCCCATCATCCCTGACCATTTAGCTAGGGATGATGGGAGTTGTAGTCTAAAAACCCCCCAGTGAAGCCCCAAGTTTGGGAAACCCTGCTTTAGACCTATGTCACATCGACACCATATATTTAGGTTGTGTCACTTCTCCCAAAGTATCCTAGGAACCGTAGTTTGCTACTCCAAGAGCTATAATTCCCAGCAACCTTTAAAACTACTGTTCCCGGTATTCTTTAGGGGAAACCATATGCTTTAAATATATTGTGTGTAGGCGACTTGATTCTGGAAGGAGAAACCCTTAAACCAGGGGAGGGGGACCCTCCTCACCCAGAGGGCCACATTTTCTCATGGGCAGCTTTCCAGGGGCCACATGCTGTCAGCCGGGATGGGGTTGGAGGCCAGATGCCAAAGCGAGCAGAACAATAATAATAATAATTTATTATTTATACCCCGCCCATCGGGCCGGGCTTCCCCAGCCACTCTGGGCGGCTTCCAAAAAAAATATTAAAATACTGTAATACATCAAACATTAAAAGCTTCCCTAAACAGGGCTGCCTTCAGATGTCTTCTAAAAGTCTGGTAGTTGTTGTTCTCTTTGACATCTGGTGGGTGGGCGTTCCACAGGGAGGGCGCCACTACCAAGAAGGCCCTCTGCCTGGTTCCCTGTAACTTGGCTTCTCGCAGTGAGGGAGCCGCCAGAAGGCCCTCGGTGCTGGACCTCAGTGTCCGGGCTGAACGATGGGGGTGGAGACACTCCTTCAGGTATACAGGACCAAGGCCATTTAGGGCTTTAAAGGTCAGCACCAACACTTTGAATTGTGCTCGGAAACGTACTGAGAGCCAATGTAGATCTGTCAAGACCGGTGTTATGTGGTCTCAGTGGCCGCTCCCAGCAAACAGATGTGATGTTCACCTTCGTACCATAGGCTATATTTCAGCCACACTGGTTTCGCCTCCCCTTTCCCTGGCTCTTCAGTCTCAAAAGTTGAACTTGTGCAGACTTGCCTGAGGCTATCTGAATTCAGGCAGACTTGCCTGAGGATATATTTCCTGAGACTTGAGGAGCCAAATGGAGCCAGAGGTTCTCAGATACACGCTAGAGCTGGGCTGCAACCGTATAGACATAAATTTGAACAGGCAGTTTCAGCTCTGGTTCTGGACTTCATTAGTCTATCTGGAGCTGAACTGAATAGTTGAATTAGTTATTTAATCTTGATGCTATAATGAGCTGATAGTTTGTTTTTTTCTGGCACGGGTTTCTGCTTGATGTTGCAAATAGCAACACATGCAGTTTTCATTTGCAAAAAAATATTTTGGTCCTTTTTGTGTGAGTGACTTGGGAATTTTAGTTACATTGACTTAGAGATATCCTGTGTTCTCCTCTCCACCTCCATCGCATACTTTCTGAGTTCTGTTCTGGGGAAGGGCTGGGGTGTGGAGTTAAGGCAGATAAAAATCAATGGGGTGTGTTAGCATTTTTTTTTATTTAAGAAAAAGCCCTCTCTGTTTTTAAAAGGAAAGGGTTTTAATGGGAATTAATTAAATACAGACAAGTGAAACTTGCACAAAATAGATTCTAACAAGCACATTGTTCAGTGACAGTTCCCCCTCCCTCATAATTGGAGAATGGTGCAAATAATCTGATTGTGTAAACTCAGGAATGTTACAAGGCAGAGATGAGCAATTTGTGGTTTTCCATATGTTGTTGGACTTCAACTTCCATCAATTCCATTGGCCCATGCTGTCTGGGACTGATGGCAGTGTTAGAAGCTCAGATATATAAGCTAGGCACCAAATGACTCCTTAAACCAGGGTTACAGTCGCCAGAACAGAATGCATAGGCATTTGGGGGGCCAGGCAGCCCCCTACTTTCCCCCTACGACTTTATGGTTCCTGAAATCCATTCTGGTTGTGCGGATAAAATATAACAGATAGAACTCTACAGGATTTGTTGCCGGGGTGTGAAAACAGTCAACCACTACTATGCTATAAGATCCACTATCCTATTACATATGCCTGTTCTACTGATGAAGCCTAGGATGGCGAAACAAGGCTAATATTCCAGAAATCCTTGTCTTAAGACTCTTTGAAAGGATTCTGTGGAACTGTAGCAACCCTTCATGTGGCTTATTGGACTCTTATGAATAGACAGGTGGAATAGACACTTATACGTGTATGGACCTTATGCATGAACTGACTAGAGAATGAACTGATCCACTGGGTCTTCTGCTTTTTTCGTTGAACTTTATGAGACTTCTGTTGAAATCTACAACTTGATACAATGAATAGTATACCTTATTTATTCAAAAGTACAGCCAGTTAGGTCTTGTAATTATTATTATTATTATTACTATTATTATTTATTATTTATACCCCGCCCATCTTGCTGTGTTTCCCCAGCCACTCTGGGCGGCTTCCAACAAAACACTAAAATACAATAACCTGTTAAACATTAAAAGCTTCCCTAAATAGTGCTGCCTTCAGGTGTCTTCTAAAAGTTTGGTAGTTATTTTTCTCTTGTGTGTTGATTGAGTATGTTTCACGTAACCATAGGTTTGTTGTTGTTGTTTTGGGGTGCGAAAACAGTCAAGGTCCAAGGATTCCCCAGGCATGTACCTCCAGATGGTGCTATTCTGGCACTCAGGCATCTTTACCGGGTCACAAGTGGCCGATAGCCAGGTACAAAAATACTCCTGGTGCCTGGCTAATTCCAGACACTGGCTACAATGCTGTTTCTCTGCTTGGGCGAAGGGTAAGCCCATAGTCGGAGGAGTAAGGCTTCTCAATCCTAGTTGCTGCGACCCAATGGGAGCGGAGAGTGCTGTTGAGCTGGGCTTTTCCACAGGCATCTGGTTAGCCTCTCTGAGAACAGGATGCTGGACTCGATGGGGCAGTGGCCTGATCCAACAGAATAGCAGAAGCAGCTGCATGAATGTGCAAGAGAGTTTGTTAATCTCTCACTGGTTAAGCCAAGAGTTGATTGTCCAAACATGGACTTAGTGTTGCCAGTTTCCCCCCTCTGCCGCTCTTCCTGTCTGCTCACATCTGACTTGTAAGCGCTTAGAAGGACTGGTGGGGTTGAGCGTCAGATGTTGTTTCTTCACTTTTCTTTCATCACCCCTGGGTATTTTGGAATGTCCTAACGAAGCGTTCGTTCTTGTTCTTTCAAGACCACCGCCGTCCTTACCCTTCCCCATTCAGCTGAAGTTGAGAAATCCCTTGAAATGTAAGGTTGTCGTAACAAAAGATGTAAGATCCGAACCGTTTTGTGTTTTCAAAAAGGTACACGTAAAGCCGAATGAGCCAGAATATACCGTATTTTTCGCTCTATAAGACGCACCAGACCACAAGACGCACCTAGTTTTTGGAGGAGGAAAACAAGAAAAAACATATTCTGAATCTCAGAAGCCAGAACAGCAAGAACAGCTGCGCAGTGAAAGCAGCAATCCCTCTTGCTGTTCTGGCTACTGTGATAGCTGCGCAGCCTGCATTCGCTCCATAAGACGCACACACATTTCCCCTTACTTATTAGGAGGGGAAAAGTGAGTCTTATAGAGCCAAAAATACGGTATGTGTTTCTGTTTAAATAAAGCCCTGGCCCTTTACCAACAAATGCACATTGAGGAGTTTTTGTAATGGCGCCCCTGAACAGAAATAATAGCTGTTGTCAGGGTGGTTTGGGTCTGGGAGCAATTCACACATTTAGATGCCTTTTCTGTCATTTGAATTGTACGTATTACCATGGTAGACAACAAACACCTAATGGTGGATCGTGTTTTGATTATTTTGTGGCATTCGTTCATAGCTAATCGCAGTGGTATGCGCCGTTGTAGATGATGATTCATTGGGCGAAATTTGGTTAAAGTGTAGCAGTGAACATGTTTAGAGATCTGTAAACCAACTTGAGCAAGCTAATATTCTCTCTTCCATTCACCTATCAACTTTTCTTAACTCTTAACTTAGAGGCAACTGTGGTGAGCTTTCCTAAGAGAACAGAACTAAACTTCAGTTAGCATCCACCGCCCCACACAGATTTGACATAGGGATCTCCCCCTCCCAAAAAAATCCCACACCTTTCTGTTATACAGAAAACTTGCATTTCATTAATCTAGTAACCCCTCTAGAGGAAGCCCAGATATGTCCCTCCACACTAAACTGGGTTATCTTTTGTTCCTGAGGGTCAGAACAAATAGGACAATAATTACATAATTAGTAACTGCAGCGGCAGGTGGGCCGTGATAGAGCCCATTCCCACTACTGCTGTGTGTGTTTAAATAAACACACCATGGCCAGTCATAGAATCATAGAATTGTAGAGTTGGAAAGGGAACCCAAGGGTCATTTAGTCCAACCCCCTGCAATGCAGGAAACTTGTGCGCAAGGTGGGGCTCAAACCTATGGCCCTAGGCTTCAGAATCTCATGCTCTACCAACTGAGCTATCCCAGCAAGTTGCATGATTATTGCTGTGCATGGTTTGATTCTAAGTCTGCGTTGGAAAAGGGAGTGGTGGTGTAGTGGTTAGAGTTTTAGACTAGGCCCTAGGAGATCAGGGTTCAAATCCCCACTCAGCCACCATGAAGATCAGGGTTCATATCCCCACTCAGCCACCATTCACTGCCTCTCATCCTAACCTACCTCACAGTGTATGTTGCACAGAGCCAGTTCATATTGCCATTACTATTTGTCTTGATCTCCAAGGTCTCTCTCTCAGCCCCTTCACATGAGATCCTTTCAAGCTGAAGATGCCAGGGACCAAGCGAAGCATGGGCTTTTCGTTGAACAATGGGCATTGTTTGCTGGGGTAGATTTCTTCTCTTCAGCTTGCAGCCGGAATTAGGAAGCACGATAGCTTTTGTTCTAGCTGATTACTTCATGTCTCTGTGCTCTGACCAGCTTTTGTGTCCTTTTGTTTCTCTGTGTTTGCGCAGTAGAGAATCTGTTGTGATTACCTTGGTATTTGGGGGCAGTCTTCCATGTCAGCCGAAAGAACATATGCTACTTGTGGGAATAATGCCACTAACAAGCCGAGTAGGCACATTTTAGTTTATTTATCTGAAATAACGTGTAGGCTGCTCTTCATCATAATGATCCCAATATGGGGTGCAACCATAAAAATACCAGTACAGTCATGCCTCGGGTTACAGACGCTTCAGGTTGCGTTTTTCCGGGTTGCGGACCGCCGAAACCCAGAAGTACCGGAACTGGTTACTTCCAGGTTTCGGCAGTCGCGCATGCGCAGAAGCACCGAATCGCAACCCGTGCATGCGCAGACACGCTGCCGCGGGTTGCGGATGCTGCGGGTTGCAAACGTGCATCCCGCATGGATCACATTCACAACCTGAGCGTCCGCTGTAACACCATACCATAAAAGCAATAAAACATATTTAAAACAGCAAGCTCTACACCACTAGAGCAAGCTACGAAACTCCTGTATGACTAAAACTAGTAGTATCTTATTCAGAGATACAGTCCTGTGTATTACAGAAGACAGTTGAATTGCATATTCACACAAATGTTTGGAATGGTTCCTTTGCCTGGGCTTGTTTATTGTGTGCATTAACTTGCATTTACAAGGGTTGGTCAGAATATTTGAAATCTGATTGATTGATTGATTGATTGATTGATTGAAGTATCTTTTGTTTGCATCCCAAAAGTTGGGCAATGAAGAACAGTATATTACCATTTCAAACGAACAGGATGCTTGTAACGCCGTATTATTTTATTAAAACTCGGCAGTCGTATGCACCTTATCTCCAGCTTCCTGAAGCTGCCTAAAATAAGATTTGCAAAGCTTCCAGGCAATGCTCATGTGGCTTTGGAAAGTTCCCAGCACTGGGCCATTTCACAATAAGAAGGGCAGGGGTGCTGACAGCCCGTCTGTGTGCCCTTACCGTCATAAGCTGGCAAAGATGGCAGACTTGAGGAGGAGCAGTGACTTCTCCGGTTTCAACATGGTGTGATGACTAGGAAAGGAGCAAAGGCTTCTGCATTAACCTCTTTCCAAGTGCTGACATGATTTAATGGTTCTACCTAGTTTGCATACTGAGGCTTGTGTGTTTCAGCACTTAGGCCTGCTGAATGTGGTCCCTGAATGGCTGCTCACATTAATTCACATGCGTGCGTCAAATTACTTCTCTAGGACTTGAAGCAGCAAGGGGCTTTCTAGGAATACCACATTGCAAGGGTGCGGTTGTAGGGGTAAGGTCACAGTTGCTTGTTTACTTTCCCTGCCATGTTAGCAAGTAGAGCTGTGTAGTCAAGCAAATGCGAAGCAGTGTGATAAAATAATTGCAAGAATCAAAACTCTCGGTATCCATTGTTCATTGTAAGAGTTTATCTCTTTCTCTCCTAAGAACTTCACACAAAACTTTATCTGATCGGCAGTCTTGCTAATCATGTGTTTGCGTGGATGTTTGTTGGTGTGCAAAGGAAGAGTTAGCTCCGTCTCCTGCTTGCCAAATAATTATTTCATTCTGACTACTTACTGGGGTTAAAGGTTATTGTGTGATTTCAGGCCCCCCTCCCCTCCCCTGGCTGCAATTTCACCACTTTAGATAGTAATTTTACCTGAATATGTGCCCTTATTGCTGCCATTTCAGTACCTTAATTCATTTATATTTTTGTTGCTGCTGAGTTTGTTCAGGTTTTTTGCTAGATTGGTTAAATGAATTGTGACTTTGTGTCACAGTTAGTCTCAGTAATTTTAGTACAATGGATTATTTTGAATTAAGTGCTGTGTTGATACTTGCCTTTGCTTTTGATTTATCAGTTTTTGTAATGAACGGAATCATTAAGTTGCAACATCTGTTATCTGTTGCAACCCCACTTTGAGTGCAGTAATTGCAGAAAAGGTGTACATGAAATAAGCTTGACTTCACTACCTTCCGGTGGTTTATGATTGATGTCCTCTCCCTTTGCCACGTTGAGGCAAAAAGTTTGTGACAACATAGTCAGCCAGCATAAATGTGAAACCTTTGACAGCTCCGCTAATATGAGTGGCTGGTACTGCCTGCATTAACAGTTAGCACCAAACCATGGTTTGTCCGACAAACCATTAGTTATCCCAAAGACAAGCCATGGCTTGTTTCTGCAAAGCTTCATTTGCTTTCCAGTCATGTAGCGCCTAGGGTTGCCTTGCCAAGCAAGGCTTTCTGTTTGGACAGAAAACCAAGTCATGGTTCATAAGCTAACAGCAAAAGGTGGCCTCAAGTTGTGGTCTGTTGGCAGAAAGCAAACCATGGTTAATCTGCAGGACTGGGTTTGCTCATCATGACTTAGTGTTGTATGCAAACTGGGCTTTTTTGTATAAAGAAAACTTTTAAAGATAGCTTCATATTGGGAAATATTTGTTCCCAAGTAGAAGGTGCAACAAAGCTGTAGCAGAATATTCCAAATAATGGCTTTCCTTGTTCTGTACAGTGGTACCTCGGGTTACATACGCTTCAGGTTACATACGCTTCAGGTTACATACGCTTCAGGTTACCAACTCCGCTAACCCAGAAATAGTGCTTCAGGTTAAGAACTTTTCTTCAGGATGAGAACAGAAATCGTGCTCCAGCGGTGCGGCAGCAGCTGGAGGCCCCATTAGAACGGACCTCTGGAACGAATTAAGTACTTAACCCGAAGTACCACTGTATATTCTTTCACAGATCTAGTTTAATTAGCAAGCAACATTGTTTCTACTTTTCCTCTGCAGAGCTTTTTATTTTAAAGGGATTTAAATTCCACAATGAGTTAGAAACAAAGGTCTCTTTTCAGTTTTAAAGAACTCTGCAACATGCAGCCCATGGATAACGTTGCCTGAGTGCTGCAATCCTGCAAAATTGCTGCGTTGGTGCAGAGCAGGGGTCAACAAACTTTTTCAGCAGGGGGCCGGCCCACTGTCCCTCAGACCTTGTGGGGGGCCAGACTATATTTTTTTGGGGGGAAGAACGAATTCCTTTGCCCCACAAATAACCCAGAGGTGCATTTTAAATAAAAGGACACATTCTACTCATGTAAAATCACGCTGATTCCCGGACCGTCCGCAGGCCAGATTTAGAAGGGGATTGGGCCGGATCCGGCCCCTGAGTCTTAGTTTGCCTACCCATGGTGCAGAGAGTCCTGGCACTCACCTCTTTACTTTGGTGTTGCAGTTGCTTCTCTCGGCCACCTTGCAAGTTTTGAGCACCTACTTGTGTCCGCTCCAGTCAATGATGATGCTGTATACTGCTTCCCTCTTTTTCACCTCCCCGCCCCTCGCCCTGCCAGGAGGTGGGTGGCTGTGTTAATAATGCACGAGCATTCATGGTCAGCTCTGCATGAATGAAATAGACAATCTTTACAGCTATATAGAAGAGAAGAAGAAGAGTTTGGATTTGATATCCCGCCTTTCACTCCCCTTCAGGAGTCTCAAAGCGGCTAACAATCACCTTTCCCTTCCTCCCCCACAACAAACACACTGTGAGGTGAGTGGGGCTGAGAGACTTCAAAGAAGTGTGACTGGCCCAAGGTCACCCAGCAGCTGCATGTGCAGGAGTGGAGACACGAACCCGGTTCCCCAGATTACAAGACTACCGCTCTTAACCACTGCACCACACTGGCTCTCAATATATCTATACCTATATAGGTATAGGATATTGTCAATCCTGTGGTCTGGAAATAGTTGGCGTCTCATGATCAGATGGACTTAATAAAAAGGGTGTCTGGCCAACAAAATAAAATAAAATAAAGGCTCTAACATCATTGCTGGATCCAGGAGCATTGCCACCTCAACTGCCAGAGAAATATAATCATTTTATAAAACCCAAACTGTCAAGAATTACATCTTGTTGGAGTTCATTTACAATTAGTGTTCCCTTTTATACAGGAGGCCATGGCTACCAAAACACTACAGGGTCCCTGTTTGTGTGCCTTCCAATATGGCTGATTAGTATGGCAGGCACAAGAGGCAGAGTCTTTTCGGTGGTGTCCCCATATCTAAGGAACTCCCTTTTCTGAGAGGTACAATTAGCTCACTCACCGATTTCATCTCGGGCGGGGGGGCCCTGAATAAGTTTTTATATCAGTCTGCTATTAATTAAAGAGTGTAGGTGGACATTTTCGTTCCTGTGTGTTGTTTGCACTGGTTGTAGGTTAGGGTTTTAGATCTTACAATGAGGATGGTTGGCTTGAAATGAAATAGATTTATTGTTCTTTCTGGGGGGGTTTAATCATGAATCTTGGTAACTGTGTTTAAATGTTTTCACTCAAAACGCTTTGATTATGTTTATCATATTTGGAGAGGTGTTTATACTTCTAAAGACTACTTTTAAGTCTCCTCCATAAATAGAAAAGACATTTATATCCCACCATTTCCCCCAGGAGCTCAACGGGGCGTGTGTGGTCCTCCCCACTCCCCTCCATTTCACCCTCACGACAACCCTGTGAGGTAGTTTGGACTGAGAGACGGACTGGCCCCAGGGTCAACCATCCAGCTTCATGGCCCAGTGGGGATTTGAACACTGAATCTCCCAGATTCTGATAGATGCAAACGACTGAGTCTGCTCATCTTCCACATACCGTATTTTTTGCTCCATAAGACGCACTTTTTCCCTCCTAAAAAGTAAGGGGAAATGTCTGTGCGTCTTACAAAGTGGATGTGTGGTCCCTGGAGCCGAATTGCCTGGGGCGAAAAGCAGATCATGCTTTTTTTTTTAGAAAAAGGGAAGGGGGTGTTGAAACAAAGCCACTGATCAGCTGATCAGCAAGCGATCGGGAGGGAGATAAGGAACAGTAATGATAAAGGAGGCTGCCTGGGAGGGGGGAAGTAAAAGCACGTGGATCCTCAGGATTTTTGCATTGGGTCACCCCAAATTCATCATCATATCACATAGCATGTCCATGGCTCTAGCCTGCACCAAAAAATCACGCACCCACTGTTTCGTGGGGCAGCAATGGTGCAAAAACGTGGTTACAAAGCACGGATCCACATGGATCCTCAGGATTTTTGCATTGGGCTACCCCAAACTGACTGTCAAATCACATGTGTGTGGCCACAGCATGAACCACAAAAATAATACATCCACTGTTTCGTCTAAAAACTATGTGCGTCTTATGGTCAGGTGCATCTTACAGAGCGAAAAATACAGCAATCCTTTCAGTGGCCTAATGCAAAAGAACAGAGGAGATGGAAGTGAGCACCGCAGGGCGCCGTGGGAGGAGCAGTTTCCATACAGAGCATCCCATTTTAGCACCAATATACTTTGTACAATACCTAATCATTTGATGAGGATTTGGTATAGCGACTCTAGCAAGACAAAGCCGTGCCTGTTCCCCTTAGGTTCATGTAGACCAGGGATGAATCTTCACCCTCGTGCAGCTTTAATCAGGCTTCTTATTCATGAAAGAAACGGGAAGCTATTCAGTTGAGATTTTCTGGAAAGGTGGGGGATAGTGATCTGTCACCTCCTTCCCCCCCCCCATTCACAAGCTGCACTTTGCTGCCATGTCTGTTTTTCCCCCTGAACGATTCAAGCACATGAGATTATTGTGACTCATGCTTAAAGCACATTAAGTATTTAACATTGGAAATCTTGTGTTGGTGAGGTTCTTCCTCTCGAGGTTTTCTTCTTCTTCTTCTTTCTACTTGGGGTTTACTCGAAATGCCACCTATTTCTTGGAATGATGGGGCTGTTTCCAGTGGGAGTAAGTGGTGAACCTGCGTCTGGGCTGCTTCAGGTTGCAAGTGGGGGCTTGTAGCGTTTCAGTGCTCCTCTGTACGGAAATCAAAATGAAAAATCCATCTGCGGGGGGCGGAACTAGGCTAGGTTTCCCCTGGCATCCAGTTTTCAACGTGACTGAGATGATAGATAGATAGATAGATAGATAGATAGATAGATAGATATAGATGTATATATTCCTCTCCCATTGAACCAATGGAGGGGAAAACGGAAAAATATTATAATCTTAAAATATCTAACTGTGAAGATACATAAAATGAAAGGGTTTAAGGTCAATGAGGGACGCGGGTGGCGCTGTGGGTTAAACCACAGAGCCTAGGACTTGCCGATCAGAAGGTTGGCGGTTCGAATCCCCGTGACGGGGTGAGCTCCCGTTGGTCGGTCCCTCCTCCTGCCAACCTAGCAGTTCGAAAGCACATCAAAGTGCAAGTAGATAAATAGGTATCGCTCCGATGGGAAGGTAAACAGTGTTTCCGTGCACTGCTCTGGTTTGCCAGAAGCAGCTTGGTCATGCTGGCCACATGACCCAGAAGCTGTCTGCGGACAAACGGCGGCTCCCTCAGCCAATAAAGCGAGCAACCCCAGAGTCGGTCACGACTAGACTTAGTGGTCAGGTGTCCCTTTACCTTTTTAAGGTCAATGAGAAGGAAGAGGATTGGTTTGAGAAGATACTGAATTATTTGGTCAGGTTTGAACAATTTGGGGCAATTAAAATGTTAAAAGTTAAATAAACCTTGTGGAGGGAGGAGTGTTAAGGTATATAGAATTGTACGTATGGTTGATTTGAATATGTTATTATTGATTATGTATACCCAGTGTATATATATATTCATTCCTCTATGAAGGAGCACTCAATCATGTGAGACCCCTCCCACCTGAAGACTTGGGAGTGGTACTACCCAGACAAAAGTTTGCCACTTCAGCGAGCCCTTAGCTCTATTTTTGTTCTCTTCACGTCATCTGCATTTAGTTACATCAGTGTCTGCTTATCTCAGATCTCTCTTAACAGCACGATTCTGTGATGTTTGACCACTGCAACTTTTACAGTAGGGCTGAAGAAGTATTCTAAACAGGGAGGGATATCGGACAGTGAACAAGTGTCTACACTCTGCACTAAAACATTTGCACCACAGTAACCCAAATCCTGTTGTCGTATTTAGTGTTATTATTATTGCTCTAGTGTAAGTTTTGTCCTTGATATACTGCACAACAGGAGTGGGGAATCTCAGACTGGGAGCCAAATGTGTACACGTACACACACACACACACAGAGAGAGAGAGAGAGAGAGAGGGAGAGGGAGAGGGAGAGGGAGAGAGAGAGAGAATACCCTTCTCAATCTGGCTTTCAGGACTCTCCCTATAGGCCACCCTCACTCCTCAGCAACACTGTCTCTTCCCAGGCCACAATCCTCACCATTTTCTTTTCGGGCTATAATACATCTTGCTTCTCTGGATGGAGGTTAAGTGTGTGCAGGTGTGTGTCCACTGTACAGAGCTAATATTTGTGCCTATTGCTACACATATTTCTGTCTCTCGCCATACCCACTACTAGAATGTGCCCCCTCTCTCCTGGGTCCTAGCCTGGCACTATAACCACTAGGCCACCACAGTCTTAACCTTGTCTTCTGAGCAAGACATATAAATGATAAAATGCAGTTCAAATGGGTAGGCAATGTGGTTGCCCTCCAGATGTTGTTGGGAGAAAAAGAGAGTCTTTGCCAGGTTCCAGGACAACCATAAAGAAGGTACCAGGCAAGAATCTCTGGGGAGGGAATTCCACAGCCAGGTTGGTACCTGCACCAAGATGGCATTTTCTGTAGTGACCACCCGCCTTATTTCACCTGATGGGGGCACCTGGAGCAGGGCTTTCTCCATACTTGAATCAAGAAGGTTTTGGGTTTTTTATCACAGTGAAAGTGTATCTAGAAGAAGCAATGAATCATCCTGCACGCTCTGTATAAATGTCGGTCATGCTCATTCTTGGAAGGAAGTGAGTTGATGCCAATCTGTCTCTTGAGATCTCTCGGAAAACACATTCATTCCACAGCCTCCTCCCCTTTCACTGATGTCAGAGTACATGCACGGGCTTTCTTTCAGTCTTACCACGTGGGGGGGGGATGTTTCCAGTTCCCCAAGGGTGCAGAAGTTGGCCACTTGTGACTAGAACTTTGCTTAATGAGCTCAGTGCCATTGAGACGTCTCATAAGAACAGAAAACTCAACGTACGGTTTTGGTTCCCCTGCCTGTCACAAAGGGTGTAGCTAGATGTCCTTCTCAAGAGGAACAGCAGTAGTTTCACCTCTCAAAGCATCTGTACCAACAGTACCAAGATGAAGTGTTTTATTGCAGAAGTTGATGCAGAAGTAGACTATTGTGGTTGGGGGCAAAGACAGGTGTGGCTCCATAGGCGTTCGTTATGGCTGGGGAATTGGAAATTCCATGCTCTGGTTTTTGTTTCATTTTGCAGTATTTATAGGCTACCCTGTTTTTTAAAAAAGTTCAGGAGCCAAAACGTACGAGTGCCAAGGCGTTTGGCTTTCAAGGTACGACTGTAGAGTGCTGTGGGATCCCAGAGTATAAATGTTGAGGAAATGCCATCTTCTTGAGTCAGACATCCAAGTATGAGTGGAGCAGCCGAAATGCAGGATCCACCAAGACCCAACATGATCAGCCTCTCTAAAAACATACTATAGCTGATGGCATAAAAAGCCACAAAGAGGTCCAGGGGCATCAACAGTGTTGTACACCCCATGTCATCTATAGGAGTGGACAAAGGAGTTTTTCTTCCAAAAATAAATCTAGAAAGTCTAGAAGTTGACTGGCTACTCTGCATCCAGGAAGGGAATGTTAGCCTTCATTGGACATCTGTTCACATCTTCTGGGCCCAAGGAAAGTTTCTTCAGAAGCAATTACACCGTAGTCTCTTTAGTTCAGCAATAGTTCTAACACTGGAGGACTTATTCTACCGTGTGCTGGGAAATGTTATAAAAAGTCAGAATACACTTGGAATGTAAGAGGGTTTACGAGGCCACTTGCAGGTTTAGTACTTGGCAGAACTGTGTATATTCTGCCAGTGGGGTGTGTGTGTGTGTGTGTGCCTGGGGAAAAAAATCACTAGGATCTGGCACTAACTCTCTATTATGTCTAAATTGAGTACAAAAAACAAAGTGAACTTGCATGGTGTTCATGTAAGTCTTATATTTATTTAGTTAACAAAATAAATATAAAAAATGGCTTCGCTCCAAGCCTAGTCAAAAATGATGCATTTGGCCCAGCCAAATTTGTTTAATTTTCTTGGATGACCATTTAAGCTGAGCTTTACTGTTCATTTTGCATATGCAAGGAAGATCCCTCTCCTGGAACTTCTTAAGTTTTCTTGTTCCAGCTTGCTTTTTCATACTGCTTCAGGTTAAAACCCAGCAATTTGCATTTCAGTTTCTGAATCTATACCAGGTCTTCTGTATTTTTCTAATGCTGTGTGATTCCTATACCAAGTCCCTGTCATTTTTTAAAAATGGTTGATTTACTTAATATTTTTAATCCACACTTCATTTCTACATAGTGGAATCCAATTTCAGACTGGTTTGGTTTTATAATAAGGCAGCAGAAAAATCTTTCAAGTTCGTTGCTTCTAAACTATACTGCTGACTTGGTGCACAGAACACACTACATACAAAGGATTCTTTTGAAATCTATGGCTCCAGCCCGTGGCGCTGATGACTCAAGAAAACTTGGGTTCTTATCTTAACCAGACATGTGCAGCCCTTCGCTATTAATACGTATTTACGAAATGGTGGCATGTAGGATACCAAAGGACAAATGTGTTCTGGCAGAGATATCCTTGCCTATCTACTTATTTTGCAAGTAATACAAGACCCACTACTGGTAATCGTGGTCTGGAAGTGAAATTGTGCTTTCTCCTGTATGTCACACAAATGAAATCTGGCAAATAACATGGTCTCTATCCTAAAATCCTTACTGTGCAAAATCATTTTTCGGTGACGTCGTATGTATGTATGTGTGTATATATATATATATATATATATATATATATATATATATATATTGCTCAGCCTCTAATGTAAGATTGAACATGGCAAGGATTCTCCTTGGGTGATTCAAACTAAAAACTGGAAACAATGGTTTTAATGGTTTCTTTGCAGACTCCACAAAACAGAATCAAGCACTGTGATAAGCCATCAGCTTTCAGTGTTTTTTATTCCTGAACCAACCAAAAGAAAGCAATAATAATAATAATAATAATAATAATAATAATAATAATAATGTACAGTGAACGAACTGAGACCGCCATGTAGATTTACAGCACAGCTAAATTTCTTAATTTATTTCCTTCTAGGACATAAGGCATGAAGCCAGTGACTTTCCATGTAAAGTGGCCAAACTTCCCAGAAACAAAAATCGCAACAGATACAGAGATGTCAGCCCATGTAAGTACTGTATCCCTCTCAATACGTTCAAGGAGTCTTTACAAAAGGGTGGAGTAGTGCAGATGCAATGCCAAACAATTCAAGGTAAAACTGTATTGTTTCCAATGTGCGTGCAACTTTAAAACAACAACACCCTGCTGTTGCTTTAAATAACAAATTCAAAATAGGTTGCTCTGTGCTATTTTGATAATATACCAAAATATTACCGCTGGTCCTCCAGCATTGTAATTGGGCACAGACATGCAAAGCAGAGAAATTCGCAGCTGGGGCAAGCAGAGATGGAGTCCAGTTTGTCCCAAAGCTGTAGAGAACTTGCAGTATGTCCACCTTGCTCATCTCCCCCCCCCCCCAGCATTCTCTACATCCGGTGATAAACTTTGCAAGGGTTCAACCTTGGAATGGCATTTTCCAGTATCAGACCTTCGTCCTGGAATGTCTGCAGTGGTGAAAGAGAAGTGTCTGTGAGCTTGTGAAGGTTGTGTTTTCTTTTCCTCGTTGAGTAAGCTCAGCCTGTTTCCATGCACTAAGCAAGGGCTTCCAGAATGGACTGGTGGGTTTGGGTTCCGAGACAAGCAATGAGCACAGACACTTGGCTTTTTAGAAGTTAAGAGAAGAACTGCCGTTGCTCAGTCTCTTTCATTTTTAATGTCTAGTTTAAAAGCTGGGTGGTTTCCTGTTTAATCACGTAAAAACGCTTTGCCTTCTCGTCCAGCATTCTGTTTCACAGAGTAACTAACCAGTGCCTGCAGGATGCCCACAAGCACTGGACGCATACAGAAGCACCATCTTGCTTTTCTACCCCACCAACTGATCTTAAGAGGAATCTTGCATCTAGACCTGGCTGTACCATGTAACCATGAATAGCCTTGTCCTACGTGAATTTGTCTAATTGGCTTTAGAGCCATCTAAGCTAGTGGCTGTTGCCACAATTCGTAGCAGTGAATTCCATTTGTTACCCACCTCTTCTCCAGAAAGCTCAGGACCATGTGCATTGAGTTATCTCAATTTATCATTGCAACAATCCTATGAGGCCTGTTTGGCTAAGAGGTGGATGAGTGGGGATTTGCAATTAAGTCTCCCTGGTTCAAATCCAGGATTGTCTCCACGTTGACTGCACTGGCTCTCAAACAAGCTGTGGTGAACTTTTCTAGCTGTTCAATTCCCAAGTGTGTCATAATGACCACCTGCATCTCATGAGGATTTTTTAAAAAAAAGTCATGTGCATTCAGTCACAGATCTCCTATCTACATTAATGTTGAAGATACGGTATCGCCATGTACTGGAAAATCTCTACCATCACTTAATAGACTAAAAATCAGCTGAGTCTTCCAGGAAAACTCAATAGAAGCTATAATGTTGCACATAATTTTGCTTACTGATCAGTTTTAGGGGTTCTTTTTGTGGTAACCACCATTGATTTTTGTTTGTTTTAGATGAAACGGCTTCCAGTCAGTTTGGTTTTCCTGTAAAATGTAGGGATTCTTCTATATCTGGGTAGGCTAAATAGAGCAAACTTCAGATCTTTTGAAACGAAGTGCAGATACTGTCAAAGTGGTTTGACTATTGATAATAGCTGGGTGAAACATTAATTGAATAAAAGATACGCAACAGTGTAGGTGAAGGATTATGTTTTGGAATTATTGATATTCCGATCTCTTCTGAAAATATGTGACATAAGCATACAACTTCAGCCTGGTATAGGTCTACTTATATCTATTTTGATTGAAAGTGAAAATGCGAACATAACATCTCTTTTAATCCAGCTTGCACACCACATTAGACCATAGTTAAAGTGAACTATGGTTTTATGTGTCTGATCAGCATGCTGGTTCATTCTGATGAAATCATGGACGCCCATGATTTCATCAGTATGAACTATACCAGAAAGTAGACAAGTTGTAGTCTGGCTTCTTGTTACATCCCAAGCTGGATTCATGGTTTGTTTCTCCAAACAAACCACAAGCTGAAGCCAAGGTTTATTCTTACCTCAAGCCCAGGTTTGCATGTTACAAGTCAAACTGTGGCTTGTCTCCCCTCCAGCACAGCAGGAGTGGGAAAGGTCAAAGCACCCACAATATCAGCAGTGTACACCAGCATGAGCCTATGCTTGTTCACATTAAACCATAGCTTATTTTAACTAGGGGTTAACATGACGTGCAAACGAAGTTGTTGTTAGTAACACATCTTATTAAGCATCAGTCACACACTCTTTTCAGAAGAGTTCTTGAGAATCGTATATAATGGGTGCTGTCCCATACTTCATTATTTTGAATTGAAAGATGTTAGCCCTTCTTTTTGAATAAGCTTCTTCACATAAAATGAATAACACAGTGGTTTTCTTACTGTGCATTCTACAGTTGACCACAGTCGAATTAAGCTGCAGCAGGATGATAATGACTATATCAATGCCAGTTTGATAAAAGTGGAAGAGGCAAACAGGAGCTACATCCTCACACAGGTAAGTGCTTGAGAGAGGAGGAAGGATGGAGAACCCATTTCATAGTCTTCCCTACCTCTCATTCGGTCTTTGAATCTTATAAATGCATAGCTCATGTGTGGCATGAGAGAGAATTGGTTAAAGGCATTCGTTTTCCCTGTTGTGCAACATTTCACTGCTGTAGAAATGCCCAAAATAGAAGTTTGCCATAGATAGCCGTTTCCTTCATGAATTAATCTAATCCTATTTTAAAGCCATCAAGAGTTGATGGCCACCCCTGCCTCTTCTATAGTAGGCATAGGCAGACGCAGTCCTCCGGGTATTTTGGGACTACAGCTCCCATCATCCCTAGCTAACAGGACCAGTGGTCAGGGATGATGGGAATTGTAGTCCCAAAACATCTGGAGGGCCAAGTTTGCCCATGCCTGTTCTATAGTGTAACTATGCATCGTGTGAAGAATTGCTTTCTTCACATATGAGAACTGGGGAAAGTCAATAGAGTGACAATCTAGAAAAGAGGGCCTGCCAATGTTTTGATAATGCTGGACCCTGAAGTACTTACTGTCATGAAATATGACTTCCAAAGACCTGGGAGCCCCTTTGGAAGAATGTGTTTATAAGGCCTGCTTCTGTTTGTATTACACGGCTTCATTACATGGAATAAGAATGAAAAAAGCATATAAATTCTTTTACACAAAGGATTTTTCTTTTTGTCATTTGTATGCCCAGAATTATGAATTGCAAAATATGATTTAAGCATTCTGAAATCCATTCAAGTTAAACAAGGGATTGCTCCTTCAGCATCTCTTACCGCATAGTATATCCATGCTTTTGTGATCTAAGTAACTTTGATGCTGCCTAGTCAAGTCCTCCCTCCTCCTAGCATGTAAAAGGCCATGGAGCTTCTCTTCTTCTTCTTCTTCTTTGACTCTCAAAAATAGACCTCCTTAGAGAGGAGGCATGAGTAATTTCCAGCAGAGCTTTGCATCCCTCCTTGGCTCCTCCCAGCTTTATGTCTTTGTTGTTACTGAACCAGGATCATTTGCTCCCCCAGAGCAGAGTGCAGGAAGCTGTGCACCCAGTCCCCTTCCTGTTGATGGTCGGTTTTGTGATCAGTCGTGTCCTTTTCTCTTTCTGAAGCTGTTTCCTTTGATAGAATCTTCACTCTGCCTCCTCCCTCTCTCATTGGCCCAGGCACTTTAAATTACTCCGAGCCTTTTCCATTGATTTGTTTGGGCCCGATCCGTCTTGGTTTCTCGTGTCTGTTTGTCTCAGTTTTGTATGAGGAGTCATGCGAAACGCCAATGATGACTCGAGGAAGTCCCTATGGACAACTTGAAGAGCCTTTCTTTAGCTTTAAATCTTATTAAAGCAAAGGGTGGTGGCAGTCGACTAGGAACATCTGTAAGGAAAAGTAACCTCTATTCAAAAATTACACAAATTAATAATGCACACTAAATGTTCGAAACTCCCATTGTTCTAGGCGCATTTTGCGACAGGGAGCTCTGGGTGCAGTACTGCACCCAAGATTTCAATTTAAAACCACAGAGTAGAAGGAAAGGAGGACCTTTTCCTGCCTCTCCACTTCCAGCTACTCTCTGAAGACTGGAGAAGAGACCCTCATAAGAATATTAGGGGGGCAGGTAGGGGAAGGACTAGACCATGTGAAAAATGAACACAAGATTTTAGCTGCAGTTCCTTCATTTTCAGCTTTTTATTCTTGTTATAAAAAAAGTGCACCTATACATTCCGTTGTTACACCCATAACCTAGGTCTGAGGTACCATTTAGCTCCTGGCTTTCATATCTCAGTTTCTAACACTATGCATACTCCATGAATAGTGATGATAATGTGGCTGATCTGACAGAATCAGTAAAGTATCAAGTCTCCAGGTGCCTGTGTTGTGCACCGAGAATGTCTTTTCAATTTACTTTGGGCTTTCCATAGGTAAAGGTAAAGGCGTTTGTTCACAGACAGCTTTCTGGATCATGTGGCGAGCATAACTAAGCCGCTTCTGGCAAACCAGAGCAGCGCACAGAAACGCCGTTTACCTTCCCGCTGGAGCGGTACCTGTTTATCTACTTGCACTTTGACGTGCTTTCGAACTGCTAGGTTGGCAGGAGCAGGGACCTAGCAATGGGAGCTCACCCCGTCGCAGGGATTCGAACAGCCAACCTTCCGATCGGCAAGCCCTAGGCTCTGTGGTTTAACCCACAGCGCCACCCGCATCCCTTTTCTTCCATGTGTAGGTGTCCTAAATAATGATTATATTACATAGGGTGCATTCACCCTACTCCACAGCATGGAAAATTGAGAGCAAAGTCTCACCCATATAGAAAAACAATCATGTGAAATGAGACCTACAAGGCTCAAGGTCTTGTACCAGTGCCGGATTTACGTATAAGCTAAACAAGGTATAGCTTGGGACCCCACTCTCTTGGGGGGCCCCAAAAAATGTAAAGGGGAAAAAATTGGATGTACATTTCCAAAATATAAGATAAAAAACAAATAAAATAAAACCTACATGCAGCAACAGTGGCAAATGGCTTTAGATACTATTAGATCCATAAATTACCATATAGCATATATTCAACACAAAAAACAGTGAGAATTTGTTGTTGACAAAGAACAACTGGACATATAAAGGGCCCCATTACCTTCAGTAGCTTAGGGCCTCATCAAACCTAAATCCGGCCCTGGGTTGTACCAAAGCGGTTATCCAACAAACACAATATTCAAGTGTGGTTTCTTTAGTAAATGAGGTGGCAAAGTGACATCTAAATTTAACAAATATTTGCATAAACTGCTCCTGAGCAACCAGTCTCCCTATTGAGCCGGGGCGAATACAGTATTGCGGAGTCAAGTAAACAGGCAACATCTGCTCAAGGGTACAAGTCAGAGTCTGGGTTCAAGGATGCATTGTTGAGGGTACATCAGAGGCAAAACGCTGTGGGTGGACAAAGATGTACATGAGACAGAGGAAATGCAAGGATGAGAAGTTAAATTTGGTGTAATCACATTCATAGTGGTGAAGCAGCCCTTCGTTTGCTCTGAGCATCTCCCCATAAGCTTTGTAATACAGTCATACCTCGTGCTGCATTTGCTTCAGGTTAAGCGTTTTCAGGTTGCATCCCGCGGCGACCCGGAAGTACCATGCGCAGACTCTCAAAATGACATCACGCGCATGCGCAGAAGCAGCGAATCGCGACCCGCAGACACGGGTTGCGTTCTGCTCAGGTTTCTAACGGGGCTCCGGAATGGATCCCGTTTGCAACCAGAGGTACCACTGGACATAAGGCTCAAGCATGTACCCATGTGCAGCTAATCAGAAGTTAAGGGACTAGGAAGCCTTTGTTCCTGACATCCTAAACTTGGATAGACTGGGTAATTGCTCCCAATTCCTAGCAATATCTATTCTGGATTAGTTACTTGAATAGCAACAGGATATAGCATGCATTCGGGTGATATTAAATGCCAGTTGTGGGCTAATGGAATTGACTTTTAGCCACTTGGCCATCAGTCACTTTCTTTTCCAAGGGGCTAGTTCGCTGCACTTGCAAGCTTGGTGAGTGCAGGGTTCCCATTTTGGCCAGCCGAATATCCTTAGTAAGTCTTTTGTAGATACATTTTAATACATTGGACCTCATGGGTTGATATGTGAGGGACTGGTGGGAAAGGAAGAACCTTTGACCTAGAAGAGAGGTTACTTTGAAAGTGGATCGGGTAAACATCTAGCAGGAATAGTAAACTCTTCCTGACCTTGCGTGTCAATGCTATGCCAAGACTTTTCATGAAATGATAAAGATGGCTGAATTTCCTAGCAGTTGGCTTTTATTGTCTCTCGTTTCTGTGAATTGCAAGTTCCATTGATTGAACAAACGTCTTAAATTTATCATGCGGAGTGGCATTTTCATTTTTTTCTCAACAAGCTTTCTTAGAACTGTTCTTTACCATTCCTATCTAGCAAACAATGAAATAAGGACATGGTTCTCTGTCTATAAAACTTTCAAGTTCTGCATCCTTAAAGATTAGTATTTGGCAACTTCACAATATGAAGGGGGGTGGAAATCACTTAAAACTTCACATTTTATGTATCTGAAAAGAGGAGCCACTCCCCGTTTTGGGTTTAGAAATAGAGAATTGTTGCTAGGCTGCTGTTCTCTGAACTTGTACCACATTAAGGCTTTGTATCTTTGCAGGGGCCTCTGCCAAATACTTGTGGTCACTTTTGGGAGATGATTTGGGAACAGAAAAGCCGTGGCGTTGTCATGCTTAACAGAGTGATGGAAAAGGGATCAGTAAGTAACGAAATCACACACACACACACACACACACACACACACAATGTTTGTTTTGGGATCCTGAGCACATGGTGCATGCGCAGTTTAAAAACCTGATGAAAATGGTCCTGTAGGGGGGGAAAGCAATAATGCACGTGCCAGAAGTGAAGAAAAATAAGTATTGGTTAGACAACGTAGAAATATAATGGAATCTATTATGTTCAGAACCAATTGTGCACTATGAGTGCAATATATGACCAGCCTGCAACCCAGTGCAATGAACTTTTTTACTTTGCTCCTTTGCAGTATCGGCATTTGGGTGTAATGAAGGGGCTGAGCATTTTTATTTATTTGTATTTCATTTCTCTCTCAGTCCCAAGTTAGTTCATAAAGATGTGGTAGCCAGTGTCAAGTACAGAAGCTATCACTGAGCTTCACCAGGAGAATGAGTTGCATGGACTTTTTATTCCGTATCCCAATTTTTTGGTGATTCCTTTATTGTGGGGCCATGTGGAAAGGTGTGAAAAATTCTTGGGACATTCCTCAGTTATTACTATTTTCAATTCAGGTGTTTTTGTGCATCAGCAGAGCCCTCATCATGTAGTTAACCAGGGTCAGTGATATAATTGCTTTCACCATGTGATCCCTGAATGGCTGGGATCACACAGTGAGGAAGTCCGTTCAGGATTTTAAAAGTGGCTCTGAAGCAGCCGTGTATTGATGACTGATGACTGCAAACAGGTATGAAAAAATGCATGTAAGTGTTTAAAGCAGGGAGACTTTGGAGACATTTTTGTACCCTTTAAAACAGCAACTTTCATACTGAAAATTGAACATCTTGAAAACTTAGTACAGCAAATAACAGCTGTGTCAGCTCCTAGCTGTTAGAAGCCCTCCAGATCAGACCTTTTAGTAACCTAAACTTTCAGCTGACATTGCTGTTGCTTTTTCAACCCTTTGCACATGTCCAAAGAAGAACCACACTATGCCACCATTTTACTTGTTTTCAGTTGTGTATGTCCTTCATTCTGTTGTGGAACCCAAGCCAGTGTCCATGTGGTTCTCAGGCAATCCAGGGACTTCTGTGGCTGCCATAGCTACAATGATACCCCCTTTCCTCGCTGTTTTCCTTTTACTTTCTTCTCCTCCTGCTCCCCCTCTGGTCTTCACATTCTCTTACTACTCCCGAAACCATACTGCTGCTGTGTGTGTGTGTTTTTGAAAGCTCTTCAAATGCTTTAGTAAGCACATTTGATATGCATATTTTTCTTGCTTCGGGGTTTTTGCATAATGCATTTTTGGGTCGCATCACAAACAGCCCTGTGTGTGGGTGCTGTAAAGCAGATGGTGCACTCACTGATGAATAAATCACTTTTATAAGTAGTTAGGAAGGGACGCAGGTGGCTCTGTGGTCTAAACCACAGAGTCTAGGGCTTACAGATCAGAAGGTCGGCAGTTAGAATCCCCACAACGGGGTGAGCTCCTGTTGCTTGGTCCCTGCTCCTGCCAACCTAGCAGTTCAAAAGCACGTCAAAGTGCAAGTAAATAAATAGGTACCGCTCCAGCGGGAAGGTAAACGGCGTTTCCGTGCGCTGCTCTGGTTCGCCAGAAGCGGCTTAGTCATACTGGCCACATGACCTGAAAGCTGGCTCCCTAGGCCAATAAAGCGAGATGAGCACTGCAATCCCAGAGTCGTCTGCGACTGGACCTAATGGTCAGGGGTCCCTTTACCTTTAAATAGTTAGGAAATTCATACCTAGGTTTACCTTAGGGCAGAGGTGGGGTACTGTTCTAACCCCAAGGACCGTCTTACTTCGTGGGGAACGTCCCAGGAACCGCATTTCGGGGCCAAAGACAAAAGTGGACAGTACAATGGATGTAACTCTTCACGTGGCCATGTGCAACCACCCCTACCCCCAAATGCAGTTGTCCAACAACCATCCATGCATGCAAGAGGTACTATTCAAGGGCAGTTCAAGGACACATCCCCATTCGAGCAAAAGCATCTGAGGTGGCTGCAGAGAACCTGAGGATTAGATAAGAGAAGACTGGGGAGCATTCAGCCCCTGGGTTTGAGGTTCCCCACCTTAGGCAAAAAAACAGGCAGTGGCTCCATCACTTACACAGGTTAATCTGGAAATGGTTCATGGAGCTGGTTAGTTGACTTCTGAATTTATCATTGCAGACATCCAAATCATTCCCTTTAAGTTAAAGTGGTGAACACATGGGTGTCCCATGTGCCACATGGCCTGTGTGCGAGAGAGATTGACAGCTGAGCCATCATCCATGCCTCTCATTTCATTTGTGAAGCTCACCCAACTGTTAAGTAACGTGTGATGAAAGGAGTTGTCAACATGGTGCCTTCCAGATTGTTGTTGGAGACTCCAACTCCTATCAGCCTCTGGGATGATGTGAGTTGGAGTTCAAGAACATCTGAATGGCACCACGTTGACTATTCCTGTGTAACAAGCTCTCTTGTCTTCCTTCAAGTCTCTGGCCTTGAATAGCCAAGCTCGCCTGCCCATGCTTCTCTTTCCAAACAACAGTCAGTCAACCACTTGCCATAAATAACCTCACAGGCGTTTTTCAAAAGTCCTTGGAGTGAAGAGCGAATTGTATTCCTTATAGGATGTAGGAAAGATTTATGGAGAAGTCGTCTGCAGTAATCACTGTCTTGTTGAGTGGAGGTTTCCAGTTCCCCAGTAATATGCGTAGTGAAACAAATCTAAAACGAGAAGTACAGTAACCACAGACTCAACCATTCCTTCCTCTCCCACTCACCCCCCACTCATTCTTTCTCCACTGCCAGTAAGCTTGAACAAAGCACAGAATTATTGAGATCCCCTGAGGGAAGGCTGCTAATGCTTCTCGACAAACGGTTGAGGGGGGATACTCAATGGGAACTTGGCAAAAACATTATTTGCCAAACCATTTAGTGCAAAAAAAAAATGTTACATGGAGCAGATTCTCTTGCAAGCTGCGATTAAAAATAAATTTGTAGAAGATTAAAAATTCTTTCTGTCTCCAACCAAGTCGTATTGTTCAGGAGTTAAATGGAAAAAGACGTTGGTGCCTTCTATGATGCGCTATCCAACACAGAATTCCTTCATTTTCCCCCCTCTGGATAAAACATTTTGTGGGTTGGTAAACTATTGCCTCAAACACTTCTTTTGTGTAATACTCCCTAGTGGATTGTACCAGTTTCCGTTCTATAAAAGGTCTCCAGTATTACCATCCTATGTTGGACTATTTTTGATCAGTAATTAAATAGCATAATTATCCATCTCTTTGTCATATGGTAGAAAAAGCACTGAAAATGGAACACTAAAAATCAAAGAACAGTAAACATTTCCCTCGTCAAATGTCATTGAAGATGTATTGAATTCTGCAGGACAGCGTTCTCCATGAACCCAAGTTCTTGGTGTCTACAATTGTAGGTTTGATAGTTGTCTCAACCACTGGACACCATCAGCTTCATGGCATATAAACATTCTAGCGATGCAAATCTTGGATTTCCTGGGAAATTATTATTGAGAAAATTACTATGATCAGTCAAGAACTTAGGTAATTGAAATGCCCAGACTCCATTTTCAGTGAGAACAAACCGCTGTAACCTTTAAACTATCCCATATGGCATCAAAATGATCTCATAAGATTGGGATTTGGGAGAAAGGGGTTGAACTGAACTGAACAGCTCAATTGCATCTGCGTCTCTTGATTCCTAATTAAAAGCTACAGTTGTGTGCATGTATACTTCTAGCTGTTCTCCTGAATAGAGTCCCATAAATCGTTAAGGCAATTTTGTTGGCTCGTTGCAGTTGTCAGTTTTGCCCGAATGAGGTTTTCCCTAGCTGCCATGTTCTGTAATCCCAGATCAGTTCCAGAAACCCAGTGCCTAGCGCCAGTCCGTGGCACTTGAAAATATGTTTTGTTCGCTCAGTGGTTTCCGTGGTTTAAGGGGTAATCACAGGGGTTTCTCCTGTTGTTAGCGGTTGAGACTTTCAGCGTAAATTCTTAGGGGTGGATGAACACACACAGGCACTGGAAGCTGGAAGCTGCGGCCTATCTAGAGTACACTCCACTCCAGCCGGTATCCAAGGCAAAGGTCTTTCCACATCCTGCCACCTTTCAGTGCCAAACTGAGACCTGCATGCAAACTCATGTGCTACACCACTGGCACACTTCCAACCCCAAAACTGATGCGCACTGCAAGTGATCTCTTCCAGCATCACCCATGCTTCATCCGGCACCTTCAAGGAGCATTTAAAGGAGGGTTAGGGGTCCTGTGACCTTCCAGGTGTCGACTTCCCATCAGCCACAGCCAGAATGACCAGTAGTCAGTTACGGCGGAAGCCAAACACAGGTTCACAACCACTGATTTTAAAGACTCGCCTCTTTGCTCAAGTCCTTCCCTGTGCAATTTCCTTCCTCTTCTTATTGACTGGAAGCCTGTGGGAAACGACAGCCCCCCCCTTTTCATTTCTGCAAGTCTGCTTTTAGATATTCAGTAAACTACGTCTGTGTGCCACATGTACACAGATAATGCGAAGGGGCTGTCTATAAGTGCCATGCATGCTGATGATTTGTAAATAATGCTTGCGACTCCTTGTTAAGCAGCTTGAACACGAGTCTTGCTTATTTTCCCCCTCTAGATAAAATGTGCACAGTACTGGCCGCAAAAAGAGGAGAAAGTGATGCTCTTTGAGGATACAAACTTGACGTTAACCTTGATATCAGAAGATATAAAATCCTACTATACAGTACGACAGTTAGAATTGGAAAACCTCACAGTAAGTATGGGGAAGCTCAGCATTAACTATTTCTCTCTCACACATACACACACTTTTTACAAACCGTATTTTGCTATATTAGTCCCCTGCATTAAGAAGATGGATACTTGACAACTCTTTGCGAGAGCTTCAAGATCTGCTTAATGCTGATGTAGCAGAATCTCTGTTGCATTGAAGGTATTTTGTTCTAACATTTGAGAAGTTGCTGCACTGGCTCTTCGGATTCTAGTTCCTAGGTATGGGCAGCACATTAAACACAGATAAGGACATCAGGGGTTTTTTTTGCCATCGTACCTTCAAACATCTTTGCAGCCATGGGGGCTAGAAACACCGCAGGAATTCTCAGAGTTTCCTGTCTCTACATTCTTGGCAGTTGTGTGGAAATAGAAGTGGGGAAAGCAGTATGTTTTCCATATTTCCCCATTTCTCTTTTTTTAGCTTTTTTAATGAGAAGAGCAATTAGGTCATGTCCCATAGTAAAGTACTTCCTAGAACAAGTGTGGAGGACTGTATTGGTCTAGTGGGGCAGATTTCTACCTCCCGCACCTGACACAGTTATGCTTGGTGAGCCTTTTTCGCCAGCATGGGTTTTGCAAAACGCTTTGCAAGGGACCCAACAATCAGCTGATAGCTGAGTCTTGCTGAGACCCTTGGAAAACACTCAACAAGATAGCGTTTTCCAAGGGTCTCAGTCAGACCCTTTTGCCAAGTCCCTTGCCATGTAAAAAAAAGCTGTCTTGCAAAGGATCAAGTGATATCCAGGCCTCGTGGATCGCTTTGCACGGGGCTTTGCAAACTCTCCTTCAACTGAGCAGGTTCCCATGAACTTTCTCCTAGATCTTGTGCCAATAGCTGATGGCAAACCGCAGAATCAGGCTGCATTTGAATCAAGAGGCAAACCCTGTTTAGCGGTTCTAGTAGTAAACAGCTACCATGTAATAATCATATAGGATCTTAGAGCAGATATGGGGAACAGTTCCCAGCCAGCAGAAGAGATGCTTTGGTACCCAAGTGCACAAAACCATAGAATTGTAGAGTTGGAAGTGACACTGAGGTTCATCTCTTTCCCGCAACGATTTTGACAGGTGAGCTAGACCGCAATCCCCAATCACCTAATGGCACCATGACATCTGTTGATGAATTTTCCTTTGCCTGTGCGGTTTGAAATCGAAGAGGGCTTTGCAAGTGCTGATCATCAGCAGTGCCTGCAAAGCCCACTTTCAGCAGGAAACTGCATCTTTACCTGTCCCACAGGGCAGGTGGACTTGGCCTGGCCAAAATGGTCTCGCATGCCAGATTTGAGGCCTAGCCAGTGTGATGAGGCCCCTGGGCTGGAGAATCCACAGCCTTGCCCTAGAATATCATGAATTGCAGTGTCCCTACAGTGGAATTTGAGATACTCTGTGAATCTTTTTACACTTGAGTAAAATTTTTGTGGCACCTCATGAAGTCAATGCCTGTTCAAATGCAGCCTTGAAATCAACTTTCTGAAGTTTGGCCAGGGCAGGTGTGGGGAGTTATCGGGTGTTATGTTCCATGCACGTGTAATTTTTTTTTTTTAGAAGAAATATGAAAATAAACTGAATGTCAGTTTCCTAATCACTGAAGCGTTGTTGCAGGCCATAACGAGTATCACTGCGTACTTTCATTTTCTTGAAACCTTGGGTGAAAATGATTTTTTGGCTTTTGCAGACACATGAAACTCGAGAAATCCTGCACTTTCATTATACAACGTGGCCTGACTTTGGAGTCCCCGAGTCTCCAGCTTCGTTCCTCAACTTCCTGGTCAAAGTGAGAGAGTCGGGGTCACTGAGCCCCGAACATGGACCCATTGTAGTACACTGCAGTGCAGGGATTGGAAGATCAGGAACTTTCTGCTTGGTTGACACTTGTCTCCTTTTGGTAAGATAAGTTTGCTTGTAAGGTGGAAGGGAGTGTTGGCTGCCATTTTGTTTAGTGCCTTTCAACTCCACAAGTCTATGATGCTAAGCAGAGCGGAGCGAAATAGGCTTCATAAACTTTGGCAAACCCTTTGTAGCAGTGACTGTGTGGGACATCTGTCTGTATTCCGCTCTAACCTAATTCCGTTTCAGACTTGTGCTGGGCTGGCACTGAACTTTATGTCATGGAGGAACCGGCGCACACCTCTCAGTACCACCAGTGCACAGTTAAACTGTGGCATGGTATAGAGGCCCATACATAGGAGAACCTGATACTTCTGAATCTTCACCCTGAAAAAGAAAAGGGTTTTGGGGGGAGAGAAATTCCTACAGACAACTCCCATCCTAGAGTAATCTATTTCCACTTCAAAGTTTAAAATCAAGCCTAGCTTTCAGTGAGGCCTGCCTTCGGTTAGCCAGTTGGTAACACCCTCTCTTTCCACACCCTTGCTGTGTCTAGTTTCAGTAAATGTGCTTTTGACAGGAAAACTACGAAAACGCTATGTTCTATCCACTTCATTCTGAAAACTTGTTGCCTTAATTTTCACATTTATCGCCATGATTTTTGAGTATGTTGACATGATCCTTGTTGACATGATCCTTGGCACTGCAGCTGGAGAAGCTGGGGAGAATCCCATTTCTGTTCTCCTTCCTCTGGCATTCCAGTCCTAAGCATGTGTTGGAAATGAGTCCTGCTGCTTTTGAATAAATGTGCAGAGAACAGCCTCTCAACAAAATCTTATGAATGCCCATTGCATTCATGGGAGTTTACTTAAGTTCAGTGTCAAAATATCTGTGTCTTCGACAAGTCATATTGTTGGGGTCACCAGTTTTAGTGAGATGAAGGGGGAGGGCCCAATAATAGCTTGTTGTCTGGGGCTCTTAAAAAATACTGGATCTGGTGAATTTTCATTGGGCATCATTCTGTAAGGCCTGAGTAGACGTGGGTTAGGACTGCAACCTTGATAAAGACGTCTTCCAGATATTCCACAAATGAGAAGCTGTACTGTTGCTTCGGAGGTAATTCAAAAAACGATCTGAATTTCACCTTTCTCTGTTTAGATGGACAAAAGAAAAGACCCTTCTTCCGTCGACATTAAGCAGGTTCTTTTAGAAATGAGAAAATACCGCATGGGGCTTATACAGACTGCAGACCAGCTTCGCTTCTCATATTTGGCTGTTCTAGAAGGATCAAAATTCATTATGGGAGACTCATCTGTGCAGGTGAGCAGCAGTAGCAGAATTTGACTGGCATAGGTTGTCTTCATTTTTTTAAAGCTGTGTGTGAATGGGCCAAGATTTTTATGGAACAGCAGTGCATAGAATCGAGTGGCAATCAGATGTGCTAAAACAAAGTGGTTCACAAATGCACCTTTGACACACATATATACTTACACAGACACACACACACACACTTGTGTATAAACCAGGTTATAGGATGTTGGCATGTGTTGTTGCCATTGCAATAGGTGATTCTTACTGCTTTACAGTTCTGGGGAATAGCAGGTTCTGCCCTGGCATTGCAGTACTGTAGTTCATTATCCAACCCATGTCTTCCTATCTCTTGTAGATGTGAAGACTCTAGCAAGACCAGGGTATCCGCGGAGCTGAGGGTTGTTGCTTAAGACGCATCATGCCATTGTCACTTACACGTTATTTGAATAGGCGGTGGAATAGTTGAGGGGGGACTGCAGCTCTGGGAAGAAAAGAAAAATTCAGAGCAGGGTGATGGTTTCGTGTGCCCAAGCACCCGGATGGTTGGTGAACTCTCCTTGCTCCGGAAAGGGAATGAGGTGATAACAAGACTGCAAAGAGGAAGTCAGAGAATGAGGAAGGGAATTAAGCAGAGGCTAGATCCCTCCCCCTCTTTTGATGGGGTCCTTGAATATTATTATCAGTATTTCCATTTATGAATTGTTTCCAGTGAGGTGTTTCAAAGTGACTCGGAGTACATTTTGTTCAACATCGTTCTGTCTGTGCAAGCGTTGCTACTTGACAGCTGGACCTATTTCCCCCTCCATTGTGCTATTCTGGGAGCTCTCCTGACACACTCACCCAAAACCCATTTTCAGGGAGTGGAAGGGGGTGGGCCGGAGGGAAGCCCCCCAGAGTGCAAGCAGAAATCTTTGCTGGAAGCTGCCTTTAGTGGCTGGGGCAACCCAGTCAGATGGGCAGGATATACCGTATTTTTCGCTCCATAAGGCGCACCGGACCATAAGACGCACCTAGTTTTTAGAGGGGGAAATCAAGAAAAAAAATCTTGGCTGCCTTGGCTTTCTCTTTAACCGTGCACAACCTCTCCAGCCGGGAGAGGCCGACTGCGGCTATGGCAATATCCCCACCTCCCACAGAAGCCCACAGGAGCCGTGCACCCTTTAAGGAGCGCGCGACTCCTGCGGGCTTTTCTACGAGGAGGGAGAAGGGACTGACTGCCCGCGTCAGTCCCTTCTCCCTCCTGGGGGAAAAGCCCGCAAGAGCCGCGCGGAGCTTGTGTGTGGCTCTTGGGGGCTTTTCCTGCCTGCCTCCCCCCTGCATTCACTCCATAAGACGCACACACATTTCCCCTTACTTTTTAGGAGGGGAAGTGCGTCTTATGGAGCGAAAAATACGGTAAATAATAAAATGATGATGATGCAGACATTCCTCTGTTGGGACTGGTCAGCTGAATTGTGCCCTTCCAATGCGTTTCACAACTTGAACCTATGCAGCCAAGTCAAAAGTAAGTACCACTGAGTTCCGTGGAGTTTACTCCCAGGTGACTGCGCAAAGGATTACTGTCATACCTCATGTTATGTTTGCTTCATGTTACGTTTTTTCAGGTTGTGTCCCGCAGCAACACGGAAGTACCGGAAAGGGTTACTTCCGGGTTTTGCTGCTCGCGCATGCGCAATAGCACTAAATCGCGCTTCGCACATGCACACAATCGCCAAATCACACCGTAAAGGTAAAGGTACCCCTGCCCATACGGGCCAGTCGTGTCCGACTCTGGGGTTGCGTGCTCATCTCACTTAAGAGGCCGGGAGCCAGCACTGTCTGAAGACACTTCCGGGTCACGTGTCACACCGTACAGCTGCGCAGATACGGCGCTTCAGGTTGCGGGCTTTTCATGTTGCGAACGGGCCTCCGGAACGGATCCCGTTCGCAACCAGAGGTACCACTGTACAGTTACATCACAAGGAATAGTAAATCTTGTTATTTTGTCTTTGGTCTAGCTAGGAGCCTAAGGGAATGCACAATCTCATGGCTATAGGGGCTGTCAGGATGAGCTCCTGCACTTCAGATTTTCCCACTGACAATAGGTACAACAAACTGCACAGTAACATTTCTTTTTTAAAAATGGGAACACCTTAATGGTGCATCCTGGGCATGTACAGAAAAAGCGTGTTTGTTCATTTTCCTTGCCGTTTTTTTAAGAAGGTTTAATGAGTCTCCTGCTTCTGTTGAAGGAGCAATGGAAAGAACTCTCTAAAGAAGACTTGGACCCCCCGCCGGAACATATTCCCCCACCCCCAAGACCACCCAAACGAACCTCAGAAATGAATAACGGAAGGGTGCACGACCACATGGAAAATTCTTCAAAACATCGGGTGACGGAGGAGGAAGTCGCGTGTGCCGTGAGCGCTCTGGTGGCGAAGGTTCCTGATGGCAGAGATCACCCCTCTGAACATCTAGACATGGAGAGGTAATGTTGGCCAGGATTTCTTTGGGGTAACACTTGCATCAGATTGCCATCAGCCTTGCAGCCAGCAAGCCGCCTGTCTCTTTTGTTCCCCAGTGTTTTTACTAAAGCAGAGCGAGGACCCGATAACATTTTATCCGTTCGTGTAGAAAGTAGGGATGGAGAGGCAGAGATTGAGGGGAAAGGAACAAAAGCATTTGAGGAAGTTCCCTTTTGATGTATTTTTTTCCTTACTCCTCTTAACTCCTTGCTCCTCTACTATAAGGAAGAAAAAATTGCCAGGAGAGAGGGGAATCTGTCTCTAGAATAAACAAGTAAAATAATTTGTGGTGGAGAATGAAATGTGGTCATTTCCAAGCTGTACACAGGCTTCTTAGTAAACCAAAGATACAGCTGAGCTTTGTTACTTAAATATAGCAGGAAGTATTCTTTATAGTGTAATCGTTTTGTGAATTTATTAAAAGAAGCAAAAGGGGGTAGTTCTGAAAGCAGCTGCACTGATTTTGCATGCTTTCAAAATCTTCTGAAAAGCATAAACGTTCGGAATTTCTTGAGAAACTAGGTCAGTTCAAATAAGACGTTGCAGGGGCACAAGGTGGTTTGTCTGCAGTCTGCTTCTGCTAAAGAGCCTTTTAAGTCTTTGCACTAGATAAGAATGAATGAGGTCACTTATTTAGCAAATTCCCCATTTCTCAGTAGGACTGAAGTATTTCCATTGGAACTAAAACATTGTCGGGGTGGAACCCAACTTCCATTTTTTTAGAGAAAGAAAATTGTTTCGACTTAATTATGGATCTAACCAAAATATAGCTTAAAGGCTGTTGCGAAATATCAGACGGTTTAAAAAGAATTAAGAGATGGTCGAAGTTTTTCCTAGAAGAAGCTTAAAATCTGAGTTTTTATCTTTTCAGTAAGTGGCTTGCTCACCTGTCATTCCAGACAGCTGAAATGAAAAACTCTAGAAACAGCCAGCAAAAGTTATCAAAAGCTGGGAGAGAGAGGGAAAATGCACCACTTGAACACTAGGTGTCACCACTGCTCCATGTGCAATAATGTCAGGAGATTTCCTTTTCCTGGTTCAGCAATACTGGAGTCTGACTTGGCCATTTTTATCTAGAACTGAGCCAAAACCTATTTAACCCGCTTCAAGTTCCCCTGCAGGTGTGCTGAAAAGCAACCTCCCATTTTTGCCAGTTTTGTAGCAGTAGCTACAAGTACATTCATATTATTCTCTCGGTCCTCTTTTTTCTCTCAGTGCTCAATTTGTTCCCATCTCCCAATAACTCAGTCCGAGCCCCACATTGGCCCAAAGATTCCTGCGTTGCAGGGAGTGTTGGACTCAATAACCCAACTCTGCAGTTTTGTGATATATAAAACCTGGCTCCGTCGCTTTCCACCATGCCCGAAGCATTGATGCTCCTTTCCTGTCCCATTGCTCTCCTCCACAAAATGTTGTTGTTTAGTCATTTAGTCGTGTCCGACTCTTCGTGACCCCATGGACCAGAGCACATCAGGCACTCCTGTCTTCCACTGCCTCCCGCACTTTGGTCAAACTCATTCTGGTAGCTTGGAGAACACTATCCAACCATCTCTGTCGTCCCCTTCTCTTTCCCAACATCAGGGTCTTTTCCAGGGAGTCTTCTCTTCTCATGAGGAGACCAAAGTATTGGAGCCGCATCTTTACGATCTGTCCTTCCAGTGAGCACTCATGGCTGATTTCCTTAAAAATGGAGAGGTTTGATCTTCTTGCAGTCCATGGGACTCTCCAAGAGTCTCCTCCAACACCATAATTCAAAAGCATCAATTTTTCGGCGATCAGCCTTCCACAAAATAAGCATCTGCAAAACACTTTTGCAGTTCCTTTTCTCAGGGGGCAAGGAACTCTTGAGTTGTAGCCTGTGCTGTGCCGGAAGGAGTCTGGTAGCAAAACTGGACTTCTGCTTCCTCTCCTCCTGTGGGTCTCCCCCCACCCCAAATAAATATGCCCCAGGGGGGTCTCCCAAGTCCCAACCCTTCAGAACTGATGTTGAGGGTGTGCTAGTGGCTGGAGGAGACAGAAGAGGAAACTCTGCCCCGACATGGGAGCCAGCAAAGCTGCAATGTTGGATGTGGCTCCTGATGGTTTTGAATGGATACGCTCTTCCTGGGACGGAGGTTCAAAGAAGCTTTTTATATATTTATATTTCCTGCTTGGCAGGGGGTTGGACTCGATGGCCCTTGTGGTCTCTTCCAACTCTATGGTTCTATGATTCTATGATATGCTGCAGCCTCAGCCAGAACCTTATATGCGCCAAAATGGAAAGAGGAAAAGATTCCAACCAAAGAAGAATAGCTTTAAAATAAATGGCGAAATAGCTGAAATGGCAAAATTGACTGTAAAACCAAGAGATCAAAATGATGAACTAATAATAATAATAATAATAATAATAATAATAATAATAAATTTGTATCCCGCCCTCCCCGGCCAAAGCCAGGCTCACAGCGGCTAACAACAGGTAAAAATAGCACAGTGCACATAAAATCGCAGTCAATTAATAAAAATACATTCTAGAATCAATTCAGAATCAAATTAATGGCAACCATTGAGCCAGAGTTCTATGAGGACTACAGAAGGAGAAAGGGAGTCAGACTGTGCCTTGGCCAAAGGCCTGTTGGAACAGCTCAGTCTTGCAGGCCCTGCAGAAAGATGTCAAGTCCCGCAGGGCCCTATTCTCTTGTGACAGAGCGTTCCACCAGAGTGGGGCCACGGCCGAAAAAGCCCTGGCTCTGGTCGAGGCCAGTCTAACCTCCCTGTGGCCCGGGATCTCCAAGATGTTTTTATTTGAAGACCGTAAGATCCTCCATGGGACATACCAGGAGAGGCAGTCCCGTAGGTACGAGGGTCCTAGGCTGTACTATGGAGAACCAGAGGCCTTTTTTTCTTTTACACTATCGAAGTATCTTAGTGATAAGAAATCACGAGCAGGATTTGAGATATGAGCGGCGGCAGGGGGCGGGAGACAAGATGGAGTTAGGGGGTTTAGGAACAAGTAGAACGCAGCAATTAAGGATAAGGATGGAAAACATCAGGGCGGGAAGTCACAAAGAAAAATAGATGTGAAGTCAGTTTGTTAAGACCTTTGAAAAATCAAATAAAAACAAATGTTGAATGTATACGCTTTCTCTTGTTCCTCAGCACTAGTCAAGACACTGAGCTTAGGAAGAGAACTGTCGATGCCTCGCCACAGAGTGAAGAGATGGTCAAGTCGGAAGAAGAAGACGATGAGAACATGATGTCAACTTGGAAACCATTTCTGGTCAACATTTGCATGTTCACTGTTCTGACCGCAGGAGCATACCTCTGCTACAGGGTATGTTTCCATTGATAGACATGCCAGCGATGGTATCGAGAACGCCAGTATCTTCGCCGGCGTTTTAACTTTGTTACAATAAAAGAAAGCTAAAGCGGGGGGGCATCCAAGCCTTTGCCCCAGTGGAAGTATATCTTAAAGTTTTAGATGCTGGAACTTTGGTTAGGGCTTAAAGAGAAAATTGATGCACTAGGGTTTAATATTAGCCCTATGGTCCCAAGAACATAATATTCTAATCTCAGGGCCTTAAGATATTCAGGAGTAAGCAGAGAATATGCCAAATAAGTCTTGTGGGGTTTTCTTTTCCTTTCATTATGTTTTCCTTATTTTTTAAAATGGAATAATAAGAGTTTACAAGAACATTGTTTTTTAGAAGTCTTTTAAAGCCAGTTTTCGTTCTTTTGGTTGTTGTTTTTCAGGGGGGGGGAAGCAAGTGAAAAATTGCTTGTATTCTCCAAGTGTTTGTAACCAAATACATGATTGGGTTCCTTAAATCACCACTATTGGGTTCCTTAAATCACCTACACATGCACACACCCCTGAAGAATGTACAACTTTTTATTTTTATTTTTATTTGAGAGGGGAGAACTCTTTACTGCATGCCTTTTCAAGACTGAGGACTCTCTAAAAACCACTTTTTTGTAAGTTCTGTTGCTTAAATTGGCTGCAGCTCAGGAGCCCCAGTAAATGAATGGAGATTACATAATACATGCCCCTGCAAGTTGAATTTCACCCTGAAGTGTGGGGTTTTCTGGCAGTGCAGGTAACATGGATAGATTTTATCTTAAATAGATTCTTGCTTTCAGCGCAGTTGTAACGGGCATCTGCTGTTGCTCAGGGCATCCCAGCAGGTCAAACGCTACTCTTTTCTTCTTCCTTTAAGACAAAATCTCCCACTCACCACCAACACCAAACGCAAGTCTTCTGTCGCACTCCTTATTATCCCCATTGCATAGCACCATCCCATATCTCTCTCTCACACACACTTTCTCTTTCTCTCTTTCTCCCTGTCCTTTAGGGAGAGGGGAAGGAAAATACAACCAAAATATATCCACTAGCATTTGCAAAATTGTTTTGGAAAGGACCAGTGTTCTTAAGCATCGGTATCATAATTTGGAATGTAAAATGCAACTTCACTCTAGACCTGCCATGTGAAAAGAATACGCTTTCTGTACAAAATGGAACAAGAAGAGTTTAAAATAATTCTTAGAGCTCCTTTATGCTGCAGAAATGTATCTCAAGGAATCCCAAGTAGCTATTGCTGGACAGGGGGTGGGCAGGAGGGGGACTTCCTTTTTGGAGAAAAGCTGAGCAAATGAACTGGCTCTCCAAATCAACAAGTCATTTTGCAAAATGCAAGTCACTGCTGGTGGCTTTTAGTTTTATTGCCTCCCCCCGCCCCCGCCGCCCTTGAATAAAGATTTCAAGTTTGGCTTTTATTTGGCTTAAGATCATGCTGTTCAGTAGCCAGGCTTAAGCCGTCTGTCCTCCTCTGCAGAAAAGAGTGTCTAGCCTAACTCAAAACAGATCCAGGTTCTGTTCTGCTCCATCTGAAGATGAAGATTTGAGTTTTTTGTTTTTGGTATAGCTTAACTGACCATAGCTGCTAAAAGGAGGGTAAAAGTTTAGACCAATCATGTATTTTGTCTCTTTGCTGGATGATATGATGGGGGGTAGTAAGCTAGGACTTTGTCAACTCTTCTTACTGCATTCAACTGAAATAATAATCATGCAGAAGAATCCTTTGTCGGTGCTGCAGAGAGCAAGACAAATGCATTCATTAGAGTTGTAGCCTGTTTCAAAGTAAAATCA
Organism: Podarcis raffonei; assembly: GCF_027172205.1. Classification (NCBI taxonomy): domain Eukaryota; kingdom Metazoa; phylum Chordata; class Lepidosauria; order Squamata; family Lacertidae; genus Podarcis; species Podarcis raffonei. Next base: position 81,318,511 of record NC_070607.1, read on the forward strand.
TGACAATTGACCTTACAAGTGTGACTGATCAATGCTTTAAAAATTCTGCAAAATTCTAATTATATAGCACTTAAGTACCATCTACCTTAAAAAAACAACAACAACAGAGTAGACTTCTCACTCCATATTTATTTTGGTTCGCCACGACGCTCACAAACTTTAGCTCTTTGGGTTTTTTTCCCTTGAACCACTGGATCTTGGGGAAGGAAGGAGTGGTTGGATCAAAAATAAATGAAGTCAAGCTTTGCATCAAGGGCTTTTCAAAAGTACAATAATAATCTTCAGGTAGTCATGGGAAACTTAAGACACACACGCAGACAGACAAAGTTACCTGTGAGATTGCTGTTTAGACCATAATTTGAAAGGAGGAATACTCAAGCAGTCAATCTTCAGTAGTACAGTAATAGTGCAAGCGTGAAAAATACTGATTATGAGTATAGAAAATGGTATAGCTATATAATGCTCATCTGTGTATTTTTACTATACAGTATGTGATTGCTTTGTCCCCATCTCTCTCTCTCTCATTCAGTAGGCTCTTGTTGAGAAGCAACATTAGTTAGCACATTTTTATTCAGATGCATGTATAACCCCCCCCCCAAAAAAAGAGAGAGTCCTGGTCAAAATCCATGTGCTTGAAAGTTGAAAAAGAGTTATATATATATATATTTCTGCTTACCGATGTACCCAGATTGTATTTGCATGATCTGATTGTTTAAATGGCCGTGGTTCCAAGAGTGTTGCTGAAATGTCTTCGTTCAGCCAATAGATTGGTAGGTGTGCTCTTTTTAAAAAATACAACAACAAACCAACAACCCACAAACATCAGGTTACCTGTATCTTGCCTAATAACTTGGCATGACTTTCTATTCAGTTTTATACGTCTGCCGTGCAACCCGGTTGTATGCCACTCTCTTAAGCTGAGTAAATATTGTACAAACATTCCAGAGGGTGTACAAAGCCATATTCACACCCCTCTCTCTCTCACACACACACAACACACACACACGTTCCCTGCAGCAAACAGGTGCCCAGATCCATGGAGCTGCTGTCTGAAACCCCAAAGGAGCAGCTTTTCTTTCTCTCTCTCTTTCTCTCTCTCTCTCTCTCTCTTTTGAATAGGCCATCAGAACCAAAGTGAGATTTGAAATCTGCGCTTTGTTGTTATATAGAGGATATGAAAATCAAAGCTCTTGAACTTAGCAGCAGGTGATAAATGAATGGTAATATTATTCCTTGGGGTTGTTGTTTTTTTGTGGGGGGAATGGTTGAATTCAGAATGTCTCTCCTTAAAAATCCACAGTGACTTGATTGTACTGTTACGTCTATCCCCTTCTGCGAGGAAGAAACTAAAGATCTCCCTTGCTAGCCAGAGATACGGGGAGGGTGGACTGGCTACCATATCTCTCCTGGGTTTGCCAGTATTAGTGATTTGCCTTTTTATCCTATTTGAACTCGAGAAGGACTCGTACTGTAGTGAAAACATGCAGTGGAATTGCCCTAGTCAAAAGCCCGGTGAGGTGTGTATAAGGCTTATAATGCTGAACTTGTAAGCATTTTGTTTTGGTGTCCTGTCTATGTATGTAGTAGTTTGGGTGTGTAAATACAAGTAGCATTTCAAAGTGGATGTATTGGTTAACCTATTCTCGGGATGGGGGCAGGGGTGGGGTGGGAAGCGGGGGCCGGAAAAAAAAATATCCATGTTTAAACTTGTTAGAAAGTTAGTGAGCTGCTCTGCTATATGCCTTAAGCAAATATATACTCATCAGGTCTTTCTTTTTTACAGATTGCCATAGAAAAGTTTTTTTTAAGAAAAATAAAATAAAATCTTTAAAAAAAACAACGAACAAGCTAAATGTTTTGGTATAATACGTTTTCAGGTATATTGTCTTTTGTGTAAGGCGCTGCAATGACCTCACAGTTTCAGTAAAAAACTGTACAGTTTTTCAATTTCCCATAAAGATTTTCAGTTCTCATTTTAGCTGCAACAATAAAATTCTTTTGTAAAGAAGCATGTCTCTTGGAGTGTCTTCCGCTTCCTCTTTCTAGTCCTGAACTTCTAAACTTCATATTGCTGCTGAAGCCATCTCCTTTGTGTGCTTTCCTACCTACAACATCAGCGTCGCCTAACTTGGTTCACTGCAACTGTGCATTAGCAAGAGAACCAGGAGCAGCACCTTCCTGATATTTTTTCCTGTCAAACTGCTGAATACCTTCGTTCCTCCAAAGCATCTCTCTTCTAATGCTGTGTTTTGCATTGTGTTTTAAATTATAACTGGAAGAAGAATGCAATTGACTTTTCAAACATTTTATTAAACTTTAAAAAAGAACAATATGTAAACTAGCCCCAGCAATAAATACTGAAAAGGTTTTTTTTTAATAATAAAAAAGCACAAAGTTCTGTATAAAATATGTACATTAAAGCAAGGGGCCAGGATCCAGTGATGGGCAGCTGCATATAAACACACACACTCAGGGATGGAAGCGTTTCTGTTCTCAGCAATTGGCAAAGGACCACTGCCCCCCACCCCCAACTGCATTCAGCTCCTGCCAGCACCACCTGTGTTAAAAAAAGATGGTACGTGGTGTTCATCAGCATCTGCACCTGTTTACTCAAATGTGCATCTCACCAAGCTCAGTAAAAGATCAATGTAAATGTGCTTAGTATTGCAGCAACAGTCCACTTAAAAACAGCTTCTCGGTTAAGATTATAAACCCAGAATTAAGCACTCATGGGAATAGCTGGCTTCTCAGTTTTTCCTGGCGCTAGATTCTGGTGTGTGTATACTAGAAGAATGGTTCAGGGGCTTAATGGTGGGAAGTAAGAGGTGAGGATTCTTTAGCTGTTAACCTCTTCCAACTCTGCAATGCTCTAGGGTCACAAACCCCATGTTTTTCAGTCTTATCTTAAGACCCCAATACTTCCGCTGCCAGAACAAGGTGCCCTTTGAAAGAAGATTTCAGGTTAATTTACTGTCGCTAATTACTTTAGAGATTGTGTGGAAGTCCTTGTCCACAATATTAAGCAAATAAATATGCAAGTTATTTTCCTATGGCCTAAAAAGGGGGGGGCAGGTTGGATTGAAGTTGCAGAGGGCTGCAAAGTCTTCATTAACACCACTCACTGCAATCCCAGTTTGGCCCATCCTTGTGGTTTTCTTTTTCTCTCCTTTTTGAAACACCTTGGTTATTCCTAAGAAAACATCTCACAGTCAAAAAAGAAGCTGCTTCTGTCTCCTCTCCTCCAAATGGAGAACTTCAGTGCAAGATTTTCGGATGCCTTCTTAGTTCAGGGTGAATGTTTCCTGTGATACTGAAGACGAGGGAGCTGATATTTAATGGTTTACACAGTACCTTTCTGGTTATAAGATCAGAGTCACCCAAAGAAATTTTGCACCGTGCAGAAACTCTGCTCATTCTCGAGATAATTTGTTTTTAAATCCAGCCGAGACAGATTTAACATTTGTGTGCTTTTTCCACACTCTTGTAGCCGAATTGCAGATGGTACAAGATTATCTGGCCTCTCCCTCAAAGGTACTGCTTAAAATACTGTGATTTCTATTTCAGCTTCTTGGTACATGGTATCCCTCAGCTCACAGCAGATCTTGTCGATCTTTTCAAAAGCCAGCCGTCCTTTGTCACCTGTGAAGAAAGGGAGAAATCAGGAGGTTGACTGCTGTTGTTGGATAAGCGAAGTTTTCTTTGCGCACGACTCTTCCCACTTTTACAATTTTGCGACCAATTTTTCCCAACCACATGGAAAGAATTTATTATGAAGAAAAGGCTTAGGGCCTGCCTAATGGCTCCCCTGGCAATATCCAAAAGTCAAAAAAAGGATATTGTTGACCTGGAACAGGTACGGAAAAGGGTGAGCTCAAGAGCAGAGCCATGGCTTAGATTGAGGGAACATTCACTGCACATTTCAAGCTGATGATTTCCCCCAGAGAATCCTGGGAACTCTAGTTTGCTAAGGGTGCTGAAAATTGTAGGGGGAACTACAGTTCTTGTGATTTTGGGGAGGGAAGTTGTTTGCTTTAAGTGTATGGTACAGTGGTACCTCGGGTTACATACGCTTCAGGTTACAGACTCCGCTAACCCAGAAATAGTACCTCGGGTTAAGAACTTTGCTTCAGGATGAGAACAGAAATTTTGCTCCGGCGGCGCGGCAGCAGCAGGAAGCCCCATTAACTAAAGTGGTGCTTCAGGTTAAGAACAGTTTCAGGTTAAGAACAGACCTCCAGAACGAATTAAGTACCGGTACTTAACCTGAGGTACCACTGTATGGATCTGCCCCCAAATGACTGAAGTAGCTGGAAGAAAACTCCATTGATGAAACCGGGGGGGGGGGGGCTTTTCAGTTTAGAAAAAATAGTACGAGAATGGAGAGAAAGGCTTCTCTGTTTCTCCCTCCCACATAGTGTTAGAACCTGGCCCACCCAATATAGCTAATATCCAGTGTTAGAAGATTCAGGGCAGACCAAAGGAAATACTACTTTACATAGCACATGGTCACATCAGCACATAGCTATTAGCCACAATGGCTGTATTGTTCCACCTTCGCTACAGGTCTCTCAAGGTCACAAGGGTGTTCCAAGTCCTGCTTTGGAGATTCCCATGGGCATCTGGTTGGCCAGTGAGAACTGAATGCTGGACCAGATGGGCCTGATCCACCAGGCTCACCTTATGTTCTTATAGTTAAACCATGGAGCCTGTTCCTACAGGATCCTGTGATAGTCATCAACTTCACGGGCTTTAGAAGAAGACTTGGACCTATTCATTCCTCCATGAATAGGTCCAAGGCTTCTTCTAAAACCCGTGAAGTTGATGACTATCACAGCATCTAGCCAAGGCAACAAGCCACTATGGATACGTTCTGTCTTCTACCTCCACTGTTGGAGGCAGTATGGGAAGTAGTTGCTGGGAACCCCAAGTGGGAAGAGTGCTTTTCTACTCAGGTCCTGCTTGGGGCTTCCCGGGCATCACGTTGGCCGCTGTGGCAACAGGATGCTGGAACAGATGGACCATTGGTCTGATGCATCAGAACCAAGCGTAGGTTTTTAAGCAGTATATAATACCTAGAGCAATTGACAAAGCTGAATAAGGGTGGACAGGGAGCTGAAATGATTTAACAAGACTTCAGGGTGCAGGCCAAAGTCAATTCTCATGAAGATAAAAGGGCAGAGGCGGTTGGTGCTGCAGGAACAAGAGACAGAGTTTCGTAGGAATGGGGTGGAAGGGTTTCTGTTGGTGTGTCCTTCCCTTGCAGGAGTCATTTGTGCTGTGCCATGCTCTTTTTCCAGAAATCTGTCACAAGAACAGTGCTGGGAATTGAGGGCAAAAGAAGATCCGCTGCAGGGGCAAACAAAACGGAGACCACTACCTCAGAGCAAGCGGCGATGCTTCTCTAAGCCAAGGCCAACTAGCTGTTGCTTCTGCTTTTCAGCTCACTATTCACTCATTTGAAACCCATCTGCAGGGAATCGTTATAAGCACTTACCAAATGAAAGAGTCGTTTCTCTGGCGGCGTTCCGCACTTCCTCTGATTCTGATAGACACAGTCTGGCAATTTGCTCTATGCTTTCCACACCCTGTTATATAAAAGAAGCAGTGCAGGAGCAGCTGTTAAAATTATTTCAGAATGCTTCCTAACTCTTTACATCAATGCGCTGACTCAGATGGATGGATAGCCTGTGGCACTGGAGATCTAATAAATTGGAGATTTAATAAATAATCCTCATAAATAATCTGTAGCTCTATTATTTATTATTATTATTATTATTATTATTATTATTATTATTATTATTATTAATTACATTTGTGTACCACCCTTTATCCATACATCTCAAGGTGGTTTTTCAACTAGGTTCACCCTTTAACAACTTTCATTTTCGTCTTTGTATGTGTTTTCTTATGCCCTCTCTGTGTTCCAGTTTCCAATACTGTACAATGATCATGTTTTTTGGTGACTCTTGCGCCCTCTCCTGGCTGCCTGTGACTCTGCACATGCACCTCTCTTAACGACCCCACTGAACAAGAATTTAAAAATACTCACTCTGAGGTTTTTGAGGGCCAGACATGCGGCTTGCTGCAATTTCGCATCATCGTTACTTAAGGCATCTGTGTAAAAAAGCAGAGCCTGCAAAAGACAATGGCGCATTCAATGACATGGATAACATTCCCTCCTCCTCTGCTCCAAAGTGCCCTAACATAAGATATTGGAGCCTCCTAATTCTGCTGTTTCCCCCACAATTTCCAGTGCTTCTCTACCTGTGAACAGATGTTTCTGGGAGATACCAGGAAAGAATAGGAAGAGGAGAACAGGGTAGGTAAAGGTAAAGGGACCCCTGACCATTAGGTCCAGTCTTGGCCGACCCTGGGGTTGCGGCACTCATCTCGCTTTATTGGCCGAGGGAGCAGGCATACAGCTTCCGGGTCATGTGGTCAGCATGACTAAGCTGCTTCTGGTGAACCAGAGCAGCGCACGGAAACACTGTTTACCTTCCCGCCGGAGCGGCACCTATTTGCACTTTGACATGCTTTCAAACTGCTAGGTTGGCAGGAGCAGGGACCGAGCAATGGGAGCTCACCCTGTCGCGGGGATTCGAACCGCCGACCTTCTGATCAGCAAGTCCTAGGCTCTGTGGTTTAACCCACAGCGCCACCCGTGTCCCTTAACAGGCTAGCTAGCAAGCAGCAATTACAGTGGTGAGGAGCAGGGCCGTAGTTAATGGGGTGGGGGCGCTCGCCAGGGTCTCAGCCCTGGGTGAAGCCTCTAGCTAGGACTAGGTCCTTCTTGTCTTGAGCTGCTGAGCACCAAAAGGATGCTAACTTGCAAAGGGAAGCAGGAAAACCTGGGAAACAATCCTCCTTCCCCTTTCCCCCTGTCTGTTTTGGGAGCTTAGTTACAGGTAGGTAGCCGTGTTGGTCTGCCATACGTGGAACAAAATAAAAAAATTCCTTCCAGTAGCACCTTAGAGACCAACTTAAGTTTGTTATTGGTATGAGCTTTCCTGGAAGTGTGCATGCAAACGAAAGCTCGTACCAGTAACAAACTTAGTTGGTCCCTAAGGTGCTACTGGAAGGAATTTTTTAATGTTGTTTTGGGAATTGTGTGCAAAAGAGAAATCCTGGAGAAGGTTGCTCTCCAAGCAAAATTGAAAAGGGGAAGTTTTGTTGCTTTCTTCTTCTTCCCTCAAAGTCTCAGAAGCTTTTATCATGATTAAACAATTTAAATGTCAAGTTGATACTTTGGAGTATTGCTTGCTTATGTGTTTGTTCTCTCTCTCTCTCTCTCTCTCTCTCTCTCTCTCTCTGTGTGTGTGTGTGTGTGTGTGTGTGTGCTTGGATCTAAAGGACAGCATACATGTTTACACCATAAAAAAAAATCCTTCCAGTAGCACCTTAGAGACCAACTAAGTTTATTATAGGTATGAGCTTTCGTGTACATGCACACTGTATCTGAAGAAGTGTGCATGCACACAAAAGCTCATACCTATAACAAACTTAGTTAGTCTCTAAGTTGCTACTGGAAGGAATTTTTTTTATTTTGTTTTTACTACAGCAGACCAACACAGCTACCTACCTCTAACTGTGTTTACACCATGTGAATACATAAAGAGGGCACTGCTGCATACAATCAGCTACAAAAACCGAATCCTCTTTATACTGAAAATAAAATACCTGCAATGAAAGAAATGTGATGCTGACATGCGAAGCACGTTTGTTTTTGTCCCTTCCTGTAATTTGGGAGGAAAATGTAGCCAATCCACTTTAAATTCTTTAATTGCAATGGTTCAGCAGCCAGCGATTTTTTAAGGAAACTTGTGGAGTATTTATTCTTTTATTTTATTCTTTCGAGCCTTAAACTGAAAGCCTTCACTACTCAGAAGAAAGTCCCACTGAATTCAATGAAGCTTACTCCCAGGTAACTGTGTAAAGATTCTGCAGTCTTATACTGCAATATTAAACATTTCTACTCAGAAGTAAGTCCCACTGAGTTCAATAGGACTTACTCGCTGGTTTGTTTCCTGGTCATTATCACAGTTTCCATTATTATTATTATTATTATTATTATTATTATTATTATTATTATATCATACAGTCATAATACTGTACTTCATAGAATTCCTCAAAGGATCTGTTACTTAAGGCTGAATGAAAGTCAGGTACATACACAGACAATTTTACTATTTGGAGAGACTCTCTCTTCTCCAGCCTCTTTCAAACTACTTTTTATGCCCTTTATGAACAAGTGTGTGTGTGTGTGCGTGCGCATGTACACAAACAAGTGGGGTGTGTGTGACAAACTAGGTCTTTGCCCCAGGTGACAGAAAGCCTAGTTTTGGCCCTGGTGCGTTTCAGCCCTGCACAACGTTTTGGTATTTCACTGCCTCAAAACAACATCTGAAGGCCATGGAACAGCCAAAAGTCCTGGTTGACTACAATGGTAGACTAGATGGGCCTTTGGCCTGGTCCTGCAGGACTCTTCTTATGCATGCAAACCATTGCCCCTACCACTCAGCTATGGCCCCTTCCCATACATATAGGCATATATTATCTGGATGCAGCAAACGAGGGAATGCCAAGCAAAGTGGAAAGCCAGTTACCTTTTCCCTGAAATTCCTATCAGCTGCCGCCCGAGAGAGACACAACATGGCTGCCTTGCCCATACGATGGTTTTCATCAAGCTGTAGAACGGCAAGGAGCTGTAAGGTCTGTGGAAGGGGTTGCAGTCGGCTGAGTCGCTTCCCTTTCAGTTTCTTTATTTTCTTCATTCTCCCAGGACGCTGCAGGTCCTCAGTCAGCATCACTGCGGAGGAGGAACCCAACCATAAGTGGATTATGGCTCTGAAAAGCTATTTCCGATTTATTCTCTCTTCCCTCCATGGTATAATGTCAAGGTAACTTATTCTACAACAGTTTGCATGCAGTGTGTCATAGCATTTGCACACAAGGACTTTTCTGCACCAACAGGACTTCCTCTCCCCATGGCCTCCCTTGCCCACCCCCAAATCTTCTCCAAAGAGTTGAAGGAACACCTCCTCAACAAATTTGGGAGGTATGCAGGGAGAGGAAGTCCCATCGCATAGGCAGAAATCTTTGTACTAAAACAATGTTTCTCAAATTTGGGTCTTCAGCTGTTTTTGGACAACTCCCATCATCCCTGACCACTGGTCCTGCTAGCAAGGGTGATAGGAGTTGTAGTCCGACAACAGCTGGGGACCCAGGCTTGAGAAACATTGTGCTAAAAGGACAACTTCATTGGACACAACCCCAATGCCTTTTTTTGTTTAAAGGTATACAACTGCAGGTACAAATTAACATTTAAGGTTGTTAAATCAGACACTGGTCCACCCAATGCGCTAGCAACTTTGACTAGGTCACAGGTAGAGAAAGATCTTTCTGATCAACCCAACAGCTGAGTTGGAAGATTGTGAGACTCAGTCTCAGGGTTCTTGCCCAAGGTTGGACTAAAAATTCCTGCACTGGAGGGGTTTGGACTAGATGACCCTCGGAGTCCCTTCCAACTCTAAAATCCTATGGTTTAATGGGAAATTCTGGGGATTGAACATAGCAAGACTCCATCTGCCACAGCACCCTGTTTTCTCCAGCAGCCAATCAGATGCATTCAGCCACAGGCATGATAGCAACACTCCCTCTCATTGTTGCTCTCCAGCGGCTGCTAATCATGGCCTGTTGCCCATGAACCTAACTAGGAATCACTGATTGACTGGCAGACTTTCCTTCCTTGGAAGTTTTGAAACAGAGGTTGGATGGCCATCTGCCCAGGGATTCTTTTTTTAAAAAAAAAGATATTTATTGAAATTTTCAAAAAAATAAAAACAAAACATAAAGAAAAAAAACAATTAAACACACATACAACTTACATTTCTTACTGTCAATGACCAATTTCCTTGACTTCCCCACACCTCCCCTTCTTGTATTCCAGTTCCAATTTTTAGCTCAGCAAGTTCTTGTCCCCAAACTTTACCTTATTTTATCTAATTCATTTTAGTTAACCAATTTTAACTTATAAACCTTAATCTTTATACATCAATACTTATTCTTCAAAATCTTTTTCTAGGTTCACCCCCTCAATTTAATTAACCAATTTTAACTTATAAACCTCAATCTTTATACGTCAATACTTATTCTTAAAAGTCTTTTTCTAAGGTCGGCCCCAATTCCCTTCCCCAAAATCCCCATTTTTATGTTAGTGGCAATACCAAATTAATTAAAACAGAATATAGTTATACACCCTTTGGATTCCCAAAGCCCCACCACCCCCTTTCCCGGTTTTGAACCCCAACAAAAAGTCCATCAGTCCATCTGCAGTCAGCCTGGCGACCTCACGTCCGAGGCTCTCAATTCTCTCTCAATTCCTCTCTGCCGGTTTTTTTGATAGTCCTTTATATTAAACTCCGAATCTCGAAGGAGCTCTGTCCCAATAAGGTCCATGTTTCTTCCAGCCAGGCCTCCATATTTAAAAATGGAGCCAAAATCTTGTTTCCTACTTCTCTTAAGTCCAAATGTCCCAAAAGCTCCAGTTTCCACTTTAGCCAAGTTTGTATTCCATAGGTCTTCAGATCTCCACATAGGGAGATCTCTCCATTCTCCATTCTTCAGTTCAAACCAAATTTTCATCATCCTGATCTTATTTTCCTTTATATCCATCTTAACCGGCCTCTGGCTCTCCTCAATCATCTGTGGCATTATAGCTCCTCCTTCTTTTTCCTTCGAATCATCATGTTCCTCTTTCATCACATTCTCGGATTTCTCAAATTTCTTTTCATATTCAGCTGCAAAAGTTTTTAAGTCAACTGCAAAACTTTCCTGTTCAACTGCAAAATCTTGAGTCAAGTCCCTCCCAAGCTCAGCAACTTTATTTACTGTTCCATTCAGTATTATCACATTTGTTGCCAAAACATCACTCTGTTCTTGCAACTTTCCCAAGAGAAAAAAAGTCTTCTCCTGTTCAGCCAGTATTCTTCCACTTACAGCCATTTTTGTAATGTCCTAAACCCCCTCTAGAGGGATTCTAGTTTCTTAATCTCTTCCAGTTCCAACCCAAAAGTCAAATTAGCCTTTTCTTCTTTATTTTTAACAATTTGTTACCAAATTGTAACGAGTATAACCAGCAAAGACAGCAGAAACAAAGTTCTCCTTTTTTCCCAACTTTGACAGCTAGTTTAACAGCTGTCAAAGTCTTTATGTCTCTTCCGCAGGCTCTCTCACCGATCGCTCCCGGGTCTTGGGGGAGGGGTGAATTCCGTTCTCAATGTTAGTTCTTATCCTCCAGCACAATCACTTAAATTGCCCCAACGTAGAGTTAATTGCTTTTCTCCACAAAGAAGAAAGGTATTCTCACAACCTTAGTAATAAAATCCCTGCTTTACGATGTTTACAAGGCGGGTAGGTGGACTTCCTCTTTACACCTTACCCGCTCGTGCCTAATTCCCAAAGAAAATTTCCCTTTTAAGTCCAATTTCCGTGTTACTCACGGGTTGTTGCTTTTAATCCAAATGTTCAGAGAAAGAAGTCAGCACTCTCCATCCATGGCATGCGGCTTCACTCAGCAGGGGAAGCAGTCGACTCACAGCACCGCACCGCTCTCCGTCCCCCGTTCCAGAGCCTTTAAAAAGGCTCCTTTGTGGGTCGGGGGGGCGCAAATTGTGCCCGCCGAGTCACCAGGTCCACAGGCTTCAGCGCCTGTGGTTTCTGAGGGTCCCCGCGTCGCCGCCGCGGCAGGACCCGACCCCTGCTGAGCCGATTCCCTCCGGAGCTCGGAGGGAATCCGCCATTAGGCGATAGCGCTAACCCGGAAGCCTGCCCAGGGATTCTTTCCGAGCACAATTCAAAGCGTTGGTGCTGACCTTTAAAGCCCTAAATGGCCTCAGTCCAGTATACCTGAAGGAGCGTCTCCACCTCCATCGTTCTGCCCAGACACTGAGGTCCAGCGCCGAGGGCCTCCTGGCGGTTCCCTCACTGTGAGAAGCCAAGTTACAGGGAACCAGGCAGAGGGCCTTCTCGGCAGTGGCACCCGCCCTGTGGAACACCCTCCCACCAGATGCCAAAGAGAAGAACAACCACCAGACTTTTAGAAGACATCTGAAGGCAGCCCTTAGCGAAGCTTTTAATGTTTAATAGACTATTGTATTTTAATATTCTGTTGGAAGCCACCAAGAGTGGCTGGGGGAACCCAGCCAGATGGGCGGGGTTTAAATAATAAAATTATTATTATTATTATTATTATTATTATTATTATTATTATTATTATTATTGCATTGCAGGGGTTTGGACTGGATGATCCTTTGGGGGTCCCTTCCACTTCTACTCTTCTATGATCATATGACTCACCCTCCGCAAATTTGTTTAATCACCCTCTTAAGTCACCTAGGTGAGTGCCAGGACCACACCTGGTGGCAATTAATTGTGGATATTATTTAACGCACAATGCAATGACGGTGAAGACGTTTGAATGACACTGAGGACCAGTATGTTAAAAGAGGAGGAGAAAATCCTCTCTCTCTCTATCAACTTAGACCACCCTAGGCATAATTGAATAAACTTCTATCATGTCTCCCTGTCCCATAATCACGTTTTTGCCTCATATTTGTGTTCACTTGATTCCTTCCATTCCTAGGTAAAGGTCAAGGACCCCTGGATGGTTAAGTCCAGCCAAAGGAGACTATGGGTGCAGCACTCATCTTGCTTTTCAGCCCGAGGGAGCCGGAGTTTGTCCACAGACAGCTTTCCAGGTCATGTGGCCAGCACGACTAAACCGCTTCTGGCGCACGGAGCACTGTGACAAGTGCCAGAGTGCATGGAAACGCAGTTTACCTTCCCGCTGCAGTGGTGCCTATTTATCTACTCACACTGGTGTGCTTTCGAACTGCTAGGTTGGCAGGAGCTGGGACAGAGCAACGGGAGCCTACCCCTTGCGCGGATTCAAACCACTGACCTTCCCGATCGGCAAGCCCAAGAGGCTCAGTGGTTTAGACCACAGCACCACCCATGTGCCTCTAAGAGCTACCTGCAAGGCTACCAATTTGAACGAGCGCTTGGTAAAGTGCCCCCTGGTGGGCCCTGAAAGAATTGCCTACCAGTGGCAGACAGCAATAGCAGCACACATATCACTGTGTTGCTCTAGGTCAGCCGTCCTCAGCTGAATGCCCTCCAGAGGTTTTGGACTACAACTCCTATCAGTTCCAAACAATGGTCAGAAATGATGGGAGTTGTAGTCCAAAATATCCAGAGGACACCAGGTTGGGGAAGAGACTGTTGTGAGAAATCAAAATGGTGGCACACTAGAACAATCTTCAGTTGTTTCCAGGAAGTGCAAATAGCCAGCACTTATCCTATGAACCCTGCTGATCAGGGGCCACCACATCAAAAGCCCTGCTCCGAGTTGCCCTGGAGCAGCTTCTGATAGCCTTGGGACTTGAAAGTGAAACTCTCCTACAGAACACAGTGACCTGCTGGGTACGGCTCAAGGGACAGGACAGTCTCTCAAGTAGCTATCATTTCAACATGCAACAGCCAGTGGTGGGCCTTGGAGATTCACCCTATATAGTAACTCCTAACCTGGCAGACACCTGACCAAATCTCAAATAGGGTCTCCCTCACCAGCCATTCATTTACCTTCTTTAGCAAATCTGGCCAGGTGTTTTTCCAAATTGTTCACGTGGTGCTTCTCCAGGTAGCTGTAAAACTGGAATAATGTCACTGATTCAGCTGGGAGATCCGTCGAGGAAAAGAGCAGGCTGCCTCCAACTATCTGCTCCAGGAACAGCTGCAAAACTGAAAGGGGGTGCATAGAAATGAGGCGCGGGATGTTTTAAACAAAATAAACGTGAGGCAAGCAGTTCTATCTAGAGATGGCCAGGGCTTGGATATTTGAATTTCCTCCTATACATTGGAAGATAAGAAGATCCTTGCTAGATCAAAACAAAGGTGCATCTAGATCAATATTTTGTGTGTAACCACTATTGCCTAAACACTTTCAAACCTATCCTCACTGCATTCAGAACTAAACAATAATGCTGTGTTGTTGTCTTTTAAGGAAGTTGAAATTGTGAATATAGTAATGGGGCAAGTTATAAATGCTGAAGAATTATTGTTACACAGATTACATTTTTATAAATGGATACATTTTCCTTTTAACCAGTCAGTGGATATTTTAATCATTGCACCGCTTTGGATTAACTGAAATCCAAAACTGCTGCCAAATTTTAAAAGTGATCAACACTGGGCAATCACAAGCAAAGGCACAAATACAATCGTGCATCTCATGCACCTGGGGTAGATAGGTATTACCTTTTTCTATGTGTCCTTGATAGTTCTCTTTTGTTTTGAACATCAGTATGTATTTCAAAGGGTTCCAAAATCTCTCCGCCGGACAGAATAAAATGCTCCCCCGCTCAGTGCACTCACTCCAAATCTTCAGGCAGCGCTTCTGCTTTTTAGCTTTTTGAATGACTGCAAAAAAAGAATAATATGAATGTCAGCAAGGTGCCTGAAACTCATTTGCAAGTTAAAAGTGAAATACCAGATGGTATGCCTTTTCTGCAGTGGCTCCCCCATCTGTGGGATGCTCTTCCCAAGGAGGTTTACCTTCATTATACACCTTTTGGCACCAGGCAAAAATGTTCCAATGCCCTTTTAAAATCGGGGGGGGGGCTGTTATTGGGTTGTTATTGTTTTTATTTTGAATATGCATTTTGTGATTTTTTTAATTTTGATTTTATCCTGTGAAATGCCCTGAGACCTACAGGTATAGGGTGGTGTGTATATATGTATATGTGTATAAAATAATATGCCTAAATTGAGCCTGTGCTAATCAGTATACATGCCAAAAGGAAAATATGCACAGATAGGGATACGTAGACGGATGCATACGTCACCAAATCACTCCACTAGCATTTTACTAATCTCAATAAAAGCTTGATCCCAAGCTCCCAGATCAATATCTGCCTTCTTGAGAGTTTGAGTCACATCTGACGTGCAAAGGTATGCGGGGCGGGGGAGTGATATGTCCAATGCGGACTTTTTGTTTTGCACACAAGTGAGAGCTGGGAGGCCAATTAGAAGTGGAAGATCCATTTGAAGGAGTGGCACTTGGTTAAGGAAGGAATTCAAGATCCTGTGGCTCTCCAGCCACTCCAACTCCCATCAGCCCTGTCAACATGGCCAATGGAATGGAATGATGGAAGCTGCAGTCCGACAGAGAAGTTGAGAGAAGGGGGGGAGTGAGAATGGGTGTGTGCTATACGTATAAGAACAGATGCACAGATCGCGTAGGAATGCATTTGCTGGTGTTGGTGTCCAGCTGTGCACATGAGGGCATGTGAATTGGATGTGTGTGAGAAACTGTGTGGGGTTATTCCACCCACTTTACTTTGATCCCACTGGCTCCTTGAACGTTAGCCACAAGCAAATGCTGCCCTTGGTCATAACAGGTCCTCCATCCCCACCCCCTGCTAAACGGGGGCTGAAAAACAGAGGATTCTTGGGAGTGTCTGTTCCACACCTTAAAGTTTTGGACATCTCTTAACTTACTCTCTTCCACAGAAGTCAGGTTCCGCGGCACAGAAGCAGCCAGAGCAGAGATTATCTCCAGAACATGTTTCTGTTGTGACAACTCTTCCAAAAGGCTCTGCTGGACAATTGGAGCTAAGTTTGGCAGGACAAGTTTCTGGAAGCAAAAGGAGGGAGCAGTGAAGAGGCTACTGCTCAGGGTTGTATACTAAGCAACGAAGCAGCCAAGTTCATCTGCACATGATCCAAAACTTCCCCAGGGCCATCGGGGAGAACACCTGCCTCCCACCTCTGCGGCTGGGACACACATTGTCAAATGCAACCCAACAGCTGTGAGTTAATTGCACTCTGCTGAGCATGGATATGAATAAAGCCACTTCCTTCCTTTTGAAATTACTGTGTTGTTGTAGTGCATGCCGATAAGCAGCTGCCAATATTATGGACCACAGAGAAATGCGCAAAGAGGACTCTTGCAATACCGCAGCTCTTGGGCTGCAATTAAGGCTTTTCAGTTCATTTCGCATTTACAGGTGAATCTAACAAATCTGCATTTTTCCAAAACAATATGAGAATCGAAACAAACACAGCTATCTTTCTAAATTTGCACTTATCCGACTTCTGCAGTGCAATTCTACATCCAACCAATGTTTGCAAAAAGGAACATACTAGGTAAAAGTGTGGATATAAAAACTGCACATAGGTAAAAATGACACACAAAGATGCATTAAATTTGGGGAAACTGCTTGCAGAAATGTGTATATAACTCAAAGCTGCATATAAAAATGTGATTATTAGGAGAAAACAATTTGCAAACTGTCATGCAAATGTAGAGAACTGAATCTTAAGACTGGGAAAATGAGAAACTGAGGGAACTGGAACTGACAGATCACTCCATTTTTAGCTGCAATCTAAAGCTGGTCGTAAAGGCCAGTGCAAACAAGAAACGTCCTCGTGCGAACATTCCTGTAAAAGGGCCTATGCACACAGAAACCCCAACACTGGCAACAAATATCTTGGCAAACATGCAAACTATATAAGCACACTCACTAGTGAGCTGAGATTAGCTCAGTATTAGGTTGACATAAATGAATAAATAGGTTTGCTATTGGAGCCTTATTCTAACTTCCCACCCCCATACCCATGTGATTAATAACTGAATGAGGATGGGGAGCAAGACTGTAACACTGGCCCTACCCCTGTCTGGGATGCTCTGCCCCCACATTTACAGCTGAATATAATGAGTTCTCACCAGAAGGCATTTCCTTGTAGTATCTCAACAGACATTGTAATGGAGCATTGAACATCTGCTGACTGAGAAAGGTTATTAGCCAGAAGATCTGTTCATGAGTAAGCATTAACAGAACCTTTGGGAGTCTAAGGCTTCGGGGTTCTTCCAAAAATCGTTCTCTCTCTCTCTCTCCTATGTGAATTGTGCTCTTCCCACTCCTGACTGCTACTACTGTATAGGGATGATCAGAATGAAAGAAGGAACAGCTGGCTGCCCTGTTCTCAGATACAGCACAGCCAGCAATCAATGGAGCTGGGAGGGGCCTACTTGCTGAAAGATATAGCCAGGAGCACAGACTTTTTGGAAGTCAGCCTGTGCCAGAGTTACCTGGGACCTCACAATCATCACAGTGCTTCCTTGTTCAGCTCTGCACTGGGTAGTCATGTCCCCAGGGAAGTCAACATCTGGAAGTGCCTTCAAAGGCTTCCTGAGAATTTCTGCTCAGGCCCTGGAAACATAACTATCTGTTGCAAATAGTCTGACGAGCATGTATTAGGAAAGCAGATTTAAAAGAGGATGGGTGTCTGTTTTGTTTTTACCAGAGCGCCAAATAAGAGCTGGACCACCTTCCTGTGGGAACAGCTTCCCTAGCATGAGAAAGCAGCCAGGCAAACCTTTCTTTAAATATTTGGATATCCATTATGTGAATCAGTGTGGCACTCTCAGAAGCATGGAGAAGGTCATAGCTCAGAGAAAGAAACTCTGAAGGTCCCATGTACAACCACCTGAATCGCCGCTTAACAGGATCAGGCAGCAGCGGCTGGGAAAGACTGTTGAGATTTCCATTCCACCTTAAGGAGCAGACGTGTGGAACTGTTGCATGTCACATGTCTGTTTACATTCCAGCACAGCTTGCTGGGAACTTCCATTGTGTATTGCTTTTGCTTTTTCCGTTTCTCTCTGAGAAGACGAGAGAGAGAGACGACATGTTTCTTTGTCCTGATTTATGATGAATAAATCTGTAGTTGTAGTATGCTTCCACAAGCCTCACACCTATTCTGTGTGTGCAGTTTGATCTGCTGATAGTGTGCCCTGGCTTTGAAGCCCGGGTTGCTGATTTATGTTGGAGCAGAGGACATGGGTCTTCACAGCAGGACGCCAGGAAGGAGACGGCCCAGCTGGAGCTAGCCAGCTGGCCTCCCGGCCCTCTGCATGTTGACAAAGACCCCTTGCCTGAAATCCTGAAGAGCTGCTGCCAATGAGACTGGGCCAGAGGTAGCCCTTTCGGTGTGGTGATGCTCTTTAGAAGTTGTTGGACTCCAACTTTCACCACCCCAACCAGCATGGTCAGTAGTCAGGAATGGTGGCAGTTGTGGTCCATCATGCTGGCTACCCCTGGAATGGACAATACCAGGCTAGATCGACCAGTGATCCGAACTAGCATAAAGGCTGCTTCATATGTTCAAAAGATGCAGGGATAGGGCTGCCAGCCAACCTGAAAAATACCTAGGGTTGTCCGGCTCTGTTGTCATCAGATGAGAAAGGGGAGCAAGTTTTTTGTTTTTTTTTTGGCAGGAACTTGCTCCGACCATAATGCCGTAAAGATGGAAATGAACACAACAACAGCTGGCTCCTTCAGATGGAGGATGAATGACTCCCTATTTAGAGATGAAGAGGTGTACAGAAAGGCCCAGAAATCTATTAAGGACTACTTTGAGATAAATCTGAAAACAGAGGTGGAAAAAAGAACAATTTGGGACGCAAGTAAAGCGGTTATGAGAGGATTTTTGATACAGCAGAATACCCTGAAAAAGAAGAGGCAGAATGAAAAGAAAAATAAAATTTTGGAAAAAATAAAAGAAGGTGAAAAGAAACTGAGATCAAAGCCAAAGTCTCATGAAATTTTAAGAGAAATAAAGTACTACCAGAGACAATATATGGAACTGATGAATCAGGAGATAGAATGGAAAATAAAGCTAATGAGACAGAAGATATTTGAATCGGCAGATAAATGTGGGAAACTGCTGGCATGGCAATTGAAGAAAAGACAAAAATTGAATATGGTTACAAGCTTAGAGGTTGAAGGAAAGAACATTTTTAGGCCAAATGAGATTAGAAACTGTTTTCAGAGTTATTTCAGGAAACTTTATGCACAAGGGCCGGTGGAGGAAAAAGAGATGGAAGAATTTCTTAAAAAGTATGGACTACAAAAAATATCTGATCAAAGTAGAGTGATTTTGAACCAGAAAATAACTGAGCAAGAAATAGAGGGAGCCATTCAAAACATGAAATTGGGAAAATCTCCAGGACCAGATGGCCTGACTTCCAGATACTACAAAGCTTTGAAAGACTGGCTGATTCAACCGTTTAAGGAAGTCTGCAATGAAATCTTAGAGGGGAAGAAGGCACCTGAATCGTGGAAAGAAGCTTATATTACACTTATACCAAAATCTGAGAAGGAAAAGAATCAGATTAAGAACTACCGCCCTATATCATTGCTTAACGTGGATTACAAAATTTTTGCAGACATTTTGGCAAAAAGATTGAAGAGGGTTTTGGTGGGTGAGATTCATAAAGACCAGGCTGGCTTTCTCCCAGGAAGACACTTATCTGACAATGTGAGGAATATAATAGACATTATGGAACTACTTGAGAATAACATTAACACTAAGGCAGTATTAATATTTGTGGATGCTGAGAAAGCCTTTGACAATATCTCTTGGAGTTTTATGAAAAAGAATCTCAAAGGAATGGGGGTGGGCCAAGGTTTTGAGAATGGTATAGGTGCAATTTATTCTGAACAAAAAGCAAAACTAATTGTAAATAACGTGGTTACTGAACAAATTGCTATTGAAAAAGGGACACGACAGGGGTGCCCAATATCCCCACTACTTTTTATAACTGTTCTGGAGGTTTTACTAAATATGATCAGAGGTGACCAGCTGGTTAAAGGGATTCAGGTCGGAGCTAAACAATACAAGTTGAAAGCGTTCGCAGATGATCTAGTCTTAACTTTGCAAGAGCCAGACACTAGTACAAAAAAAGTTTTGGAGACAATACAAGCCTTTGGTCGAGTGGCAGGTTTTAAGTTAAATAAACAAAAAACAAAGGTATTGGGAAAGAATCTAACAGTGGAGGAAAGAGAGAAGTTTCAGAGTGAAACTGGATTAATGGTAGCAAATAAGGTGAAATATCTAGGAGTCAATTTAACAACTAAGAATGTGAATCTATTTAAAGACAATTATGAGAAATGCTGGACAGAAATTAAGAAAGATCTGGAAATATCCTCAAATTTGAGACTTTCCTTGTTAGGCCGAATTGCTGTTATTAAGATGAATGTCTTGCCAAGAATGCTGTTTTTGTTCCAAACATTGCAGATTGTGGACAGAATGGACTGTTTCAAGAAGTGGCAAAAAGATATATCGAAATTTGTCTGGCAGGGCAAAAAGCCCAGAATAAAATTTAAGATATTAACTGATGCAAAAGAAAGAGGGGGGTTTGCCCTGCCGGACTTAAAACTTTACTATGAAGCAGCAGCTTTTTGCTGGTTGAAAGATTGGCTACTTCTTGAGAACACAGACATTTTGGACCTAGAAGGGTTTAATAATAGATTTGGTTGGCATGGATATATCTGGTATGACAAGGTAAAAATCCACAAAAGCTTTAAAAATCATATCGTTAGGAAAGCATTATATAATGTTTGGATTCGTTATAAAGATCTGTTGGAAAATAAAACCCCTAGGTGGCTGTCACCAATGGAGGCTAAGGAAGTTAAAAAACTTAATATGGAATCTAAATGGCCAAAATATTGGGAAATTGTAGAACATGAAGGTGGAAATGTGAAATTACAGAGTTATGAGAAACTGAAGTTTAAAGTAAGAGATTGGCTACATTATTACCAGATAAATGAAGTTTTCAAACAGGACAGGAAAATAGGCTTCCAGGTGGAGAAGTCAAAGCTAGAAACAGAATTGTTAGAACCCAATACGAAGAATTTGTCTAGAATGTACAACTTACTGCTGAAATGGAATACACAGGATGAGATGGTTAAATCAGCTATGATTAAATGGGCACAGGACATTGGTCATGACATTATGTTTGCTGACTGGGAACAGTTATGGACCACCGGTATAAAATTTACGGCATGTAATGCCTTAAGAGAGAATATTATGAAAATGATTTATAGGTGGTACATGACCCCAGTCAAGCTTGCAAAAATTTATCATTTGCCCAATAATAAATGTTGGAAATGTAATGAAACTGAAGGTACTTTCTATCACCTTTGGTGGACGTGCCCAAGGATTAAGGCCTTCTGGGAAATGATTTATAATGAAATTAAGAAGGTGCTTAAGTGTACCTTTCACAAAAAACCAGAGGCTTTTCTCCTGGGCATGGTAGGCCAATTGGTGTCAAAGAAAGATAGGATGTTTTTTATGTATGCTACAACAGCAGCAAGAGTTTGTGTCTTCCAATACTAGCAAAGTATTGGAAGACACAAGAACTACCCACACTGGAAGAGTGGCAGACGAAGGTGATTGACTACATGGGATTAGCAGAGATGACGAGCAGAATCCGTGACCAAGGGAAAGAGACGGCGGAAGAAGGTTGGAAGAAATTTAAACTTTATCTTAAAAATATTTGCAAAATTACTGAGTGTTAAAATGTTATGGGTAAAGCATAACAGATTTGCAGCGATAAATGATTGGATAAGAGGAAAGAAAGAGGTTAAAGAAAGGAATTAATAATAATTTGGATCAGGGGTTGCTGGAAAAAAAGTTCAAAACAGAGATGCAGAAAAGGGGGGCATGGGGAAGTCGCTGAAACTGGGTACATGAAAAAATCTATGAAATTATACATGTTTATATGTTTGTTTGTTTGTGTTTGTCTTTTGTATTGTTTTATATTATATGTGGAAAAACCAATAAAAAATTTTATAAAAAAAAAACAGATGAGAAAGGGGAAAGTCAAGTGTTCCAATTACACAAAAAAGTTAGGCTTCCAAGGCATGCACAAGACGGCCATTACTTCCCTGTCTTGTTAGTGGACAAGAAGCATCTTTTTGGGAAAGAGTATGCTGGCCTAGATGGATCTTTTTCTTACACATGAGTCACAGGGATGTAGCAATCTGTCGATTTTGGTTTCTCCCAGTCTCTTTTTCCCAGCCTTAAGTTCAGTTATCTACATTTCCACATCAGGTTGTGATTTTTTTTAAAAGTTCTCACGAAGATTCATCAGCATTTTTTAAAGTGAGAATTTCTCCTAATTCGTATGCAACAATACACATTTTTGCAAAGTGGATTTTCCCGTTTGTATATGTTATCTTCCCCAATATGTACATTTTCATACACACGTTGCCTTAGTATATGCATTCCTGAACACATGCCTTGGAGACCTACAAGGCAAAATTCGGAAAAGTGAGAATTTCAAAGGATGGCTGTGTTTGGGTTGGTTCGCCTTTGAATGAGAACTAACTTGAGTTTCTCCTGCCAATCCCAACTCATGACAAACGGTTCAAATGTTTGCTGATTGTGCTCATTAAAACAATACAATCTTCTCTCCAAAGACCGACTGTCCTGTGTCTCCCGTTCCGTGAGATTAATCATAGTAATAAGACTCCAATTCCCCCTTTTTTAAAAAAGAAAAGAGAAAGCAATCAAACACAATTCCCCACCTGCAGAAGAGCTCTGCAGAACTGCAGGTGTGCTTCTAGAAGTGTATCTAGGTCATCACTGCCTGTGGTTAACTCCTTCTTTTCTCTTTTGGTATCATAGCCCAGGGATGGAAGTGTGGCTTTGTTGTAGCTGCTGGTGCTAAGGACAAGGATAAGGAAGCAAATAATTAATACAATGAAAATAAAGCAGGGCAGCAGGGGGATGGGTGGTGAACCAAGCCCTATCTTACTGAGGCTTTGGAGAGGAAATATGGTCAATGCTTCCTCTGGGTTATGATTCCAGTGATAAAAAGGAATTCAGTGAAAGGAGCATAAGAACAGAACATCAGAAGAGCCCTGGTGGATAATAATAATAATAATAATAATAATAATAATAATAATAATAATAATAATATATTATTATTTGTACCCAGCCACTCTGAACGGCTTCCAACAAAAGATTAAAAATACATTAAAATGTCACAGGTTAAAAACTTCCCTAAACAGGGGTGCCTTCAGATGTCTTCAAACGTCAGATAGCTGTTTATCTCTCTGACATCTGATGGGAGGGCGTTCCACAGGACAGGTGCCACTACCAAAAAGGCCTTGATTGACAAGAGTGGTCAACCAGAAGCTTCTGGGAAGCTATCAGAGTAGCACAGTTGGTAGATGAGCGGTTGGTAGAGCATGAAGGCTCCCTCGAATCAATACTATAGGCAGCATAATTATTTAATCTAGCCCTGTTGGGCCATCACTCTTCTTTCTCACAGTCTTCTAACCTCTCAGAGGCAGGGCTGTGTATATACAGCATTTCTGCAGATAGGGAAAGAAGGTTGCAAATTTATATACGTAGAAGGCCTTACCTGGTACTGCGGGTCCTTACGCTCCCAAGAGATGACAGTTCATCCGCACTGCCGTCAGCATTGAGGAAGTCAAAGCTTTCCAGCACTGTCTCAACCATCAAGCTCTCCACAGAGGAGTGTTTCAGTTGGTACTTTTTCAGCTGTTGGAAAATGCAAAATGAGTTGCATTTCCTTTTCAGTAGAAACCCTTTTCATCCCCATGGGCTATCAGCAGCACAGATATCACCAGTGAATATTCCAGCACCACCACCCTGATTTCCCAAACTCCCATTAGCCCCAACCCACCATGGCCAATGGTCAGGGATGATGGGAGTTACAGTCCAATAAGAAGAGAAGAGTTTGGATTTGATATCCCGCTTTATCACTACCCGAAGGAGTCTCTAAGCGGCTAACATTCTCCTTTCCCTTCCTCCCCCACAACAAACACTCTGCGAGGTGAGTGGGGCTGAGAGACTTCAGAGAAGTGTGACTGGCCCAAGGTCACCCAGCAGCTGCATGTGGAGGAGCGGAGACATGAACCCGGTTCCCCAGATTACGAGTCTATCGCTCTTAACCACTACACCACACTGGCTCTCAATAATATCTAGAAAGCCAGATTCCCCAGACCTGCTTTAGGGTGCATTTCTCTAGGAACATTTTCACCCCTGTGCATGGCTCGGGCATAATCCATGTGTCTGCACAAACGTTCTTGCCATCTTTGGGAATCTAGGAGTGGAAAGGATAAGAGCCAAACCGAGAGCTAAAAATTGACAACAATTCTTTACCTTTAATTTGCCCCGGATGCAGAAAAGCTGGTATTCCAATTCCTCCAGTTGGATAGGGCTCGGATGCTGGGATTTCAACAAAAGCAACACTTCCTGAAGCGTCTTCTCAATCAACTTAGTCCTTCTACCAGCTCTGACATCAGAATTGGCTCTCGATCCTCTTCGACCAGCAGAGAGGACCTTCCTTTGCTGTACTAAATGGTTACGCCTGTCCCAGACGGTGGACTTGCTCCCCACTTTCTCCTGATCCAGTGGGTGCGTTGGTGTGGCGAGAGCGGGGTCAGCATGGGTCGTCTCTTGTAGGATGTCTAGAGTCCTGCGGCTGGGAGTTTGGCACAGCAGAAGGTCCTGCTGCTCTCCCGCCACACAAGCATCTTGTAGGATAGTCAGTGGCATGGGCAGCGCCCTCTGATTCGAAGGTGGCGTCACGTTCCTGCTTTCTGCCCCTTTCGGGTCCTCTGAGCTGAACGAGCTGCCTTCTGTCGTCTCCGTAAGGCTGTGGCTGGTGCTCCTCAGACTCATGTCAAAATCGCAGTCATCCAAGTAGCTCAGGATGCAGGGATCTCGGGCCTCGTCCCTGATATCTGCTTGTTTTTTCCCTTGCTGCAAAACAGACTGAGGCAGAGAGAGAGGTGGAATTACAAGATCAGTGCCTTTTTACAGCACATAATAAGCGCAACTCCTAAAAGGAACCTGCGACCTTCCACACATTGATGAACTGCAACTCCCATCATCTCTGAACAATGGCTACACTGAGCCATTCATTTTCTCTCAGTTTCTCATTTTTCCAGTGTTAAATTCAGTTCTTCTCTCTAGAGGCTGAGTTCTTCCTGCACCATGTCCCTCAATTGCAAAATTACCCATCCAGGGAGGGATTCAACTAACTTGTTGTGCATGTGGAATGAGGTTCTCTTGTGCAATGGGACTTCCTCCACTCTCTCCTCTTTCCCCCACGTTCCCTAAATCTGCTCTGGAGAAGAAGAAGAGTTTGGATTTGATATCCCTCTTTATCACTACCGGAAGGAGTCTCAAAGTGGCTAACATTCTCCTTTCCCTTCCTCCCCCACAACAAACACTCTGTGAGGTGAGTGAGGCTGAGAGACTTCTAAGAAGTGTGACTAGCCCAAGGTCACCCAGCAGCTGCATGTGGAGGAGCGGAGACGCGAACCCAGTTCACCAGATTACGAGTCTACCGCTCTTAACCACTACACAACACTGGACAATTGGGGGAGCATGGGCAGAGGACTGAGTGGGGTGGGGAACATCTCATTGCTCAAGTGGCCCTCATCCCCTGTGCACATGCCCCACTTAGCACTACAGGCAACATCCCATTTGTGCATGTTCAAGACATGCACAATCGCACTTGCATGCATTGCAGCAAACCTGGAAGTGGCACAGAAAAGGGCAGAAACAACCCCAAAAGAGCACAAAAATGGCACAAAAACAGCGCCCAGCAATCCCACAAGCCTTTATACAGATGTTTAAGGCCTGTGGAGGGTTGGAATTTGAGCAAGAAGGGAGTGGTTATGGTGCAGTTTGGTGAATTTTTTGTTTTCCCCCCTCAGGGTTTTGTTTTTCAAAGGGTTTCCAGAGGTTTAGAGGGTGTTTGCAGGCTTTTGCAATGGTGTTCCCAATATACACCATTTCACTTAAAGGCGTGGTGCCTCGGAACGTAACCCCCATGTAAATGTACATTGAATTCCACCTCTAACCCATTGTTTTTTCAAAACAAAAAAATTTTTTTCCTTCCAATAGCACCTTAAAGACCAACTAAGTTAGTTCTTGGTATGAGCTTTCGTGTGCATGCACACTTCTTCAGATTGTTTTTTCAGTCTTTCCACCTCACCAGAAGCTTCTTCTGCTCCTTGAAGGCCCTTGGTGCTTTACATCTTCATTTCATTAATTAGCAACAGTTCTAAACGGCACGGCTCCTGTCTGAGAAGAGCCAGAAAAGACTAGTATATTGTGGAGCTGACACTCATTTATCAGAGGCTGCTAACTGAGCATACTTCTGTTTTCCTTTGCCCGATACATTTCAGCAAGTGGGACAATTTCCGGTAGGCTTGTCACGACACACTGCAAAAGTGGCTGGGAGGGTAAGCGCTTGAGCGCAGAAGCTCTTTGCATCTCGTTCATACTTACAAGGTAATATTTCTCTCGGAAGCTGGGAGTGTTTGGTGGGGTCCAGCTATATATGGAGTTTTTCCTGCTCCCCACAGAAAACTTGGAGGCAGATCCAGGAGACAAGACGAGGCTTTCAGTGTCAAAAGGGCTACGGGAGGGAGGGAGAGAGAAAGAGAGAGAGAGAGAGAGGATGAACTCAGAACTCAAAGGTTTCATGCGCCATAACCACTGAATAAGTGTCATTTCTCTCCCCCATAGTATGTTTGCACACCACCACTGTATGGAAAAATGCTTGATAACAACAACAACAACAAAACAACAACAACAAATTTACTATTTCTACCGCACCCATCTGACTGGGTTTCCCCAGCCACTCTGGGCAGCTTTCAACACAACATTAAAAACAGAATAGAACTTCAAACATTAAAAACTTCCCTAAACAGACTGATTGTTAAGTGCTGTTGCAGAAGATAGTTCCGTTGCAGGAATATCTCGTTTCCTCAGCGAAAAGAAAAAGACCAATGTCATGTACACTGGCGGGGGCGATACAATTTTTTCACCCAGCTAAGATATCTGCTGCAATTGGGAGTACAGTACAGAATATGGTTTTGCAAGAGAGCACCTATTAGACTGCGCCCATGACATTGCTAGCATCATGGGGAATGAGCCCCAACTACTGTGTGTTTAACTGCCAAATGAAAACAGTTTCATTTGCTCAAGCCCTTTTAACACAGCATATTTATCTTGCTTTTATCCACTGGCTGCTTTTATTGATTTATTGCTGTTTAGTCCCTTGCTTTAATTTTATTTTCATTACTAGCCTATAGCATTGTTTCACCTTTTTTTTTTACTGCAAACGCCACCTTGAAAATGCTTTCATTAAAATGGGGGTAAAAGATATGATTGAAATAAATTAAAAGAAACAAGGAGCAGCATGAATGCACATCCTGACACTGGGATGCCGTCATGTGAACTGAAGCGTTGATTTGCTTTTAACTCTTCAGAAGCTGAACACTCATCCAAAATAATTCTTCATCTAGCGCAGCAGCTTTCAAATGTGACACTTTCAGGAAACAAGTGTGTTCACATCCCCCACCCCACCCTGCAAAAATGCAGAAGGGAGCAGCATTCTTGCTATAGCCAAGTTCGTGTGTAGCATTTAAAAAAAGCAATCACACACACAAAACTACTAATGCAAATCCCAAAGCAAATGAATGTGTTTGTCCCCAAATTGCAGTTTGAAAGGGGCAGGAAGAGAGTGACCAACAATTGCAGTGAACTGTAGTTCACACTGAATACAAGAAAGGTTCTGAGTAGCTTACAAGAGCAGTGCAGTGTTGTCCAGAGTACACTTAGTGTGCACAGAATGCGGCTTGAGGTGAGGGTGGTAGAAAACTGAGGAAGGGAGCAAACTCCACCTCAACATTTTGTTGCAGGGCCCCGCAGATACATCTTTATTTTTACATGCACATATTACTCTACCACCTACAAAGATGCTCAGAGCAGCATCCCAAAACACAGATATTCAAATATAATGGTGGACACCATCTAGCAAGGGCACTGGATGGATAACAATCAATCTTGGGGAGGTGGAAATGCCCTAGCGAAGACCAGTTACGAGCTAATTTTCTGCCAGATTTCAGCTGTTCAGTCCCATGGATTTCAATCAGACTTTCTTCTATTTTTGTGGACTTCGGGGCACCACTTTATCTCAGCCTGAAGACAACCTGAGCACGGATAATAACTTCTTTACTCCGAAGGTGCTGCTACGATACCACCGTGGAGGCCAGGCTTACGCAGCATTAAGACTAATGAAGTTTAATTGGCTAAGTTTGCCAGTGTCACACAGCTGGGCTTCGTCAAAGCAAGTCAGTGCCACACAGGAAGATTAGCAACTCATCTGCTTTTTCTCACTTTGTAACAAAACAAGAGAAGATCTCTGAACGGCAGAGAATATTCCATCCAAAGCAGACGCCACAGTTACTTACAAGTCCATTTCACTGGCTTGTTTCAAATGTATACACTTCACTTGACTACCGATATGCAGAAAAGATGCACTTTATGGTTTTCAATGTTAAAACCTCAATATGTGGGACCACCAACCTCATATAACCAAAATGCTTACGTCTAATTAATGCATGAAGTAGTTAATATCATAGAGTAAGCTGTCCTTCCAGGCTAAGCTTGGCCACTCCCCCTCATCATGGGAGTAAGGAAGTAATGTTCAGTCGTACCTTGGTTGACGCACATCTTGTGACTCGAACATATTGGCTCCCAAATGCTGCAAACCCAGGAGTGTTCTGGTTTGTGAATGTTCTTTGGAACCCGAATGTCCAGTGCAGCTTCCGTGGCTTCTGATTGGCTGCAGAAGCTTCCTGCAGCCAATTGGAAGCCGTGCCTTGGTTTCCAAACATTTTCAAAGTCGAACGGACTTCCGGAATGGATTGCATTCGACTTCCGAGGTACGACTGTAATGTATATTGTTTCCTCGGTCTACCATGTGAACTCTGGTGTGTAACACAGGGCCTTTTCTATAAAGCCATTATTGTGTCCCTATACAAATAATTTAGGAGCTTTCACTACTCTGGATCTAATCTAAGTTTTGCTGCCTGTATTTTCTTACTTTTCTAGGGGGGGAAACATGCCAGGGAACTGGATCTGTGCCCATTTCCCTTCTTTATTCTGGTTCAGCTATTGCTTTGGAACAGGACCATGTCTTCTTTCTTCTTCACAGCTCTACAAAAATGTAGAGCACATGGGATGATGCTGTGCTCAGGTTGTGTGTGTGAATAAATCCATCAATTAACTTTCATTCCATGAAAAACAAAAACTGGGTAAGTGCTGGAACCCCTGGGGTCTCTTTGTCGCTCAGGGATTGGGGTGGGTGCAACATCTAGGTATTGTTTTGGGGGAGTATTGTTGCTTTTTTATTTTTTACTTGTAACTCCTACAATTCATGTGGAAATTGTTTAGTTGGGCTGTGTACTTTTTTTGAGCTCTAATCATAATTTATGACTACTTTTGTTATGTTTGTATTTGTATTTTTTGCATTGTAAGCTACCTTGAGCTTGGTTTTAGTTATGGAAAGGGGGCATAAAAAATAAAACAATGCATTCACGTATGTTACGCTGGTGAAATGTTTTGTACCAGAACGACGTTGTTGCACAAGAGAAGGCGTTGCTGTGGTAACATCGTTGCACGATCAATTGTGCAAAACAAGTTTCCGCTAGCAAAGCTGTTGCACCTGATTCCGCTGGTGCACAACATTAAAATTCACCCATCATGAAGGGCAAGAGCTCTTTGTGCTAGGTGCAGCAGAATTCAACCTTTTCAGATCCAGTATCTACTTCTAACCCAAACATGCATTTGGGGACCCATTTCTTAATCTTTTAACACATATCTTTGCAAGGTGGTAATACTCTTGTTGCGACCCACCTTCAATCAGGCCATGACCTACTCATGGGTCTCAGTTCAACAGTTGATGACCAGTGAACTCGTGGACAGAGAATCATGGATACAGCCCTGGGGGTGTGGCATGGAGTGAGCGATGCTCTGGCTCCACCCACCATCAGTTGCAACCCCGGTGGGCTTTTTCCATGGCCTGCACAGAACATAAGGCTGTCTCTCCCTGCTCTTGAGATTTAAAGATTTAAAAAGCACAGAGAGAGAGAGAGAGAGAGAGAGAGAGAGAGAGAGCGCAGCTGGTTTGCAAATAAGTCATTTTATAGTGTAAAGATAATATCCACTGAAAACGGGGGGGGAAAGTGTGTTTTTTTAAAAAAAAAGTGGCTACAAGCAAGCAAACAAGTCTGCTGGGGTTTTTTTGGGGGGGTGTCAACTTATTGGGGGATTTTTGCACAAAGCCCCATGAGAATCCACTTGCTGAAAGACCAACATATTGTGCAAACTCAAAACACTGCAAAAATGTTTTTAGATTTCCTACCAAGGATTAGCTCACAAAATAAAACATGCCCCCAATTAAAAGAGTTTCTCGGAATAAAATGTTTCTTTCTTGGAGGAAAAACAATAAGGGTTATTTGTGTGTTAGTTTTCCACTACAAACAGGATTGCAGGAATCCCCCTGGAGTTTTCATTTCCACGCAGATCCAGTATATCATCAGAATATATTTTCACACACACAATTTACCTAGCACAGAAGTTAGCCTAACAGATTTGTATTTTCCTGGAACCCCATGACACCGTGCCTCAAAAGAATTCCCAGCACTTCTTAGGCAGAGCTGTAGCTGGGCTGGGGGGGAGGTCTAGCCAGGGTTTCTGCCCCAAGTGAAGCCTCCAAAGGGGTGCCATTGAGGCTCCCAGCATGTCTGAGCTTCAGCCAAAAAGAAAGAAGAAAAAGTTAATCCGAAAATTTTTCTCTTCTGTGCAACTTCTGAACAGACAATCCTCCATGTGCAGCCTTACTCACTGGTGTTTGTACAAGGGATTGCCAAAGTTGCCACAAGAGGTCCCCATTTAAGTTTGGAGAGGAAACGTTTCCCTGTTAGAAAAGAATTCAAGCCTTAGGAGAGCTGGCACACACATTTCTGGATTTGCAGATCTAGCAGCAGGGAAGGACTGGCAAACCCCAAGTGATCCAGGAGTTGCTGCAAAGAGTGCCGTGGAAACTTTTGGCACACAGAAAGGGAGAATTGGAATCAATTAAACTTGCTCTGAGTTTGGCTTCTCAAACGGCTCGCTCGCTACAGTGCTCCAGCCAGGAAACAAAAGAGGCTTCTCTGCACTGTGGCTTTGCAATATAGTCACTACCAAAGCTGGTTTAGCCAGAAAGAGATGTGCAAAATCTATACGGAAAACAAGAGATGGGACCTGAGCTGCAGGGAAGTCAGAGCAGAAATGCCAAAGGACCCAGGCCTCTTACCTTTTCTGGCACACACGCCCTTAGCTACTGTTTTTACAAGGATATTGGGAGAGCGGGGGACAATTATTTGGCTAAAATTGGAGGGAGGAAAATGGAACTTGTGGATTTCATTAAGGGCTGGCCTACATTTTTCTCCCATAATCTGAGCACCGATTCTGAGAAGCTCCCTGGAATTATATCCGTCCTACACTACAGAGAAACAATAGCATCCCGCTGTAAACATCCAGGAAGTAAAGGGGAGATCACACACACACAAGCACACCCAGTTTAGTCTAGCTTTTGTATGGTGCAATGGCCATGTTTGCATGTCACAGTAAGGCAGGAGTGGAGAACCTTTGGCCCTCCAGATGTTGCTGAACTTGGGATGTTAGGGGAGGGGCAGTATCTCTGGGGAAGGACATATCGTACTCCTTCTGGGCAGTTTGTCCACCATTGGTTTGCTCCCTCTGCACACAGCTCTCAACCGTGGCTCCTAGAAGCTGCCAGCATGAGACAGCAGCCACACCCTGGAAACGGCTTCAAATGACCAGCTAAACTGGGTGAGGGTAGCCAATGGGTCTCAAACCCTCAATGAATTAAGGTCTTGCCCTGCATGTGAAGACAGGCTCCAGTGGATTGAGTGGATGAGAGCAATAGTGGGTCCAACGGTCAAGAAGGAAGTTTCTGCATGTGCTGTAGAGGGAAGAAGAGTTTGGATATGATATCCCGCTTTATCACTACCCTAAGGAGTCTCAAAGCGGCCAAGAATCTCCTTTCCCCTCCTCCCCCACAACAAACACTCTGTGAGGTGAGTGGGGCTGAGAGACTTCAGAGAAGTGTGACTAGCCCAAGGTCACCCAGCAGCTGCATGTGGAGGAGCGGAGACACGAACCTGGTTCCCCAGATTACGAGTCTACCGCTCTTAACCACTACACCACACTGGCTCTCGAGGGACAAATAGGGCTTGTCAATCTGGGAAGGTAGCCCTTCTAGGAGAAGGAAAACTCTGATCACATTGTCCTGTGGCTATACTCATTTGTGAGAAAGGCTTCAAGAGTAAACCAGTCCTTACCCTCTACCTTTCGGAACATCTTCAGGAGCAGAAAAGGCTAAGGAGTAAACTCTACACAAATCCAGAGTGGAGTCCCTAAGGCGAGTGGATGGCATCTTGTATGCCTCCTTCCGGAAACTCCCGCAGCCAAGCTGGAGCAAAACATATTGCTCTGCTTTCCTTTGGACCACATCAGCCAAGGGGGGGGGTCTTGTCATCTGGGCAGCATGGATCTCCATACACACTGCCTAGGAGGGATCTCACTTCAGTGCTGCTAATGCAGCAAAAAAGACTCAGCCCAACTCCTATCAGCCCCAGGAAGCATGGCCAATGGCCAGGGACGATGGGAGTTGTAGTTCAGCAGCATCTGAAGGGCCAAAGGTTTCCCACACTGCAATAAACTACAAAACCATGGCTTACTATGCAGAAGAGATTGCTCTGGAAGGAAACAAACTATGATCCCAATTGAGTGTTGCATCAAATCCAAGTTCATTTGCTCCAAACAAACCTTGGTGACAGATTATGGTTTCTGGAGGAAGCAAAACAAACCATAATTTTTGCACACAATGCTAAGCCAGGCACCCTGGTTAGTTTTCTCCCAGGGTGAGTGGGGAGCAGCGATCATGATCCTTCTGCACCATGCCAAAGGCCTGTCTAGGCCAGCATCCTGATTTCACAGTAGCCAACCAGATGCATATGAGGAGCCCACCAGCAGATCCCAAGTGCAACAGCAGTCTCCTCACTGGTGCTCCCCAGCAACAGTAAAGTGGGCAGCACTTACTTGCGCATGGTAATATTTGGTTTATGGTTTAACATGATGCACAAACTCTGTCAAAACAAAGACATCTTATCCACAAGGAAAAAGGAAACACGAAACAAGTCCAAGAACTAATAAATAACAGGAACTAATAAAAAAACTATTGCTTTCCAAAGTAGATTTTTTACAAAGATTAAGGCCATCTTTCTAGTCAAAAAGTGTGGTTTTTTTAAAATAAAAAAATCGCTTCACACGCCTCACCCAGCAGCAAGCATCAGTCAACGTTAGCATTTCAAGCCAATCTTTAATAGCAAATCATTTATCACACACAAAAAAGTTTACAAAAGGATGACCCTAAAAAAAGTTTTAAAAGCAAGACCACTGTTGGTGAATTTTTGGAGTGGAAGACAAGTGATTGTGCTGGAACAGCTAAGTAGGAACTTGACACAACACACATTTCAGGTCATTGTGTTAAGATGCAAGCATGGGAAAGCTGATGAACGTATAAACAATTTGTTTCAGGTGGCCTCCTTCCCTTCCCCTTATTTTGGGTACCTGCCAAATGTTTATTGTGCAGTCTTAAAGAGCTTTCGTTCTCAGCTGTGTTTCATCTTCAGATTCCATTCTTCATTATTTGTATAGACATTACCAGTGAACTAGGGAAGTGAGCTTCAAGTTCACCCAGAGCAGTTCATTGTTAAGGGGAGGGCAGAACAAAGCCACTGGCAGAATTGCCACCAGCAGAAAGAATAAAAAGTCTTTTTTTAAAAAAGAGAGAGAGAGAAGACAGCAATACAGCCTGGGCAATATATTCTCCTCCCAAACATCCTTTCTTCCAGAAGTGGCATTTATAAAGCTGAAGGTGTTGTGGGGCAGCTGCTCCTACCTAAGCTGAGCTTGGCCTGCAAGCGAGAACAGAAAGAGAACTGCCAATATAATTCTATACTGCCACCAACCTTCCTGAGCACCAGATTTACTAGACAGCAGAGGTGGCCACTTTCTGTGGGCTCAAGGAATGCCCTGTTTCAGCAGCCTGGTAGCTGGAAGTGCACTTTGAATCACAAACAGACCCCAGGCCCCAGTGAGATGCTATAATCCAACAGATACCATTTATGAGAAATGGCTTCACATGCATTCAGATATATGCAGCAAAAGTCCCAAACAGGTGTAGTGTGTGCACTGAAACACAGAGCTAATTCAAACACTCTATCTTGGTTTATTAAGGCGAGATACGCACAAGCCTTTTGTGTACACAATGGAGCGCATTATCTGCTGCCTGTGCAAAATGCACAATTAAACTAGGAAGCCTCTAATAAACCATACTTTGCCATTTGGGGCATGTTAATCTGGAGCACACATCAACTTCAGTTGACTGTACAGCAGCCACTCCTTGATGGATTAAAATGGATGTTGAGAATGTAAATATTCTGTGTCACTTTTGTGTAAGGTGCTTGGAATTTTTTGCTGACTCTCAGTGACAGTGAAGGAGACCTCAACATCTTAGAAAAACCTCGTTAGATCTGCATAATAAGGTGCTAAGTAATGCAAAGAGAAAAACAACAACCTGCATTATTGAAAGTGGTATCAGAATCTATCTGGGAGAAAGTGTAGTCCATAAATCAACAACTTACACAAGCTCACTTATGTAAGTAATAAAACTGATGTGAAAGGTGGAAAATTCTACCCTATTGGTCCAGTTCCTGATTAATATAAAAGATGTCTTCAGAAATTTTCTCTCTCTCCTAGCCTTGCTGCCTAACTCTTCTGCACGTGCTGCTTCAGAGCTCTGGATATACAACTTTGAACTTCATTCCAAAATGCTAAGCAAGCTAGGAAACCTAGATAATAGGACATCCTGTGAAATCCAGAAATTCTGTTTCCCAATAAGATGGGTTGTTGGGCTTTGGGAGCCCAAATCTTCAACCAGGATAGGTAAAAACCAACTACAACTGATTGCAATGCCAACGCAAACATAATGCTATTCTTATACAATTCATAATCCATATTATTTACTTAAAGCACTATATCCCCATATTGCATTGCTTTAAGTTGCTTTTATCTTCTTCCGATTTCATAATAGCACTATCTTCTATGCAAAGATAATCATACTATGCCTTAAATGACGGGTTTGTTTGTTTAAGTTACAATCCTGAGTCTGTAGTCTATTTTATGCATTACTGGTTATGTATTACCATCTCCCTGCCTTGCCAGCGGACAAATTTTAACCCTGACTGTGGCTGGGTAATCACAAAAGTAACTGATCAAACTTCAGCGGGTGCCAGCTTCAGAAAGCCAGGATAATAAACCAACGCCAAGCTGCTTTAGCCCAAAGAGAAAATTATAGTTTATCAGAGGCTTTGAAAGCCATTCAAACTTGCAGAGTTGCAGAGCAATCACTGCATCCAAAGCCCTGCCACACGTGGTCAGGGTGGAAGATGGAGGAAGCAGGCAGGTTGATGTGCCAGCATGAAAATGGCACATAGAGTAAGCCCAGGTTGGGTCTGATGCTGTCATATGGTGGCAGCAGGCCTGGTTTGCGATCCACTGGCTACCAGGCCAGCTTAGCCCCATCCCTCCCTAGAAAGCCTCATTTGGGGGCTTTCTACTGGCTAGCAATGCCATTCTCACTGGTGGCACTTCCTCTCATTCACACATGCAGCGGATAGAAGAGGGAGCTGAAGGGCGTGTTCCCTACCCCCACCCCAGTCCACCAGCACTGCAGCCTTGAACAAACAGAGCTTGAGTTGCTCTGCCCCTGGTTTAAGTTGTGCTTGTGGCAAAGAAATGAGTGAAGGGTCTGCATGCATTGAAAGGACATAAAGCTCATACATGCCTCAGATGAATGTGGTCATCTGAACACAGTCACATTCTCTCTCTTACAAAGACGTAGAAACCACCAGATTCACTATACAGCTTGTCCTTCATAGTGAAATGGTGGCCATGTTACCCAGGACCACATAAAACTGCTTTCCATGCAACCAGTTGGCGCAGCACACGTTGTGATCTTAGCAAGCGAAATCAGCACACACTTACTTCCAGAGGACCTCCAGTTGCAGTTTGATGGTGCCCAGTTCAGTTATATCCACAATGATGGCTTGAGGCCGGGTTGTGAAGAAGTCGATGCAGTCACATGTCACCATGCCAACCAACAGGGTGCTAAGTCCCCGCAGTTCTGTGACCTGGACAACAAAAACAACAAAGGATACCGTGCTATCAGTCAAGGGTAGCTATATGCATACCAACCTGAGTATGGAAACTGGTACATGAACATGCCGTCTACAGCACAGTAGCGAAGTCTTCTACCCAAGACATTTCAATTCTCATGCATCTCCCAGGGCACATGTGCACCGATCCTATCATAAATGAATAAATGTGTGGCGTAACAGCCCAAAATAAAAGCATCTCAGCTTTCAGCAGAACAGAATGGTTGAATTCCAGGCAAACCCTACCTGTTCACTGCATACCAGAAGGCTGTACCCACAGTGGCCTCGTTGGCACATAATGGTAAGCCATAGTGTGAACCAGTGATGGCTCTCCAGAAGATGTTGGACTACAACTCCCATCAGCCCCAGCCTCCATGGCCAATGGTCATGGATTATGAGAGTTGTGGTCCAGCGACCTTTGGAGGGGAAGGTCCATAGCTCAGTGGCATAGCATGCAGGTTCAATCCCTGCATCTCCAGGTAGAATTGGGAGAGAACTCAATTGGCAATCCTGGAGAGCCACCATCAGTCAATGTAGACAGCACTGAGCTAAATCAATGAATCAATGGATAAGGCAGCTTCTTCTGTTTCTAAGGCCACGAGTTCTTCATCTCTAGTCTGAACAAACGATGGTTTACTGTGAACTTGAGCACAGCTCAAGTAGCACCTGCCCCACCTCCTGCCTGTGTTGAACTAGAAGGAGACACCAGAGCACAAGCTCAGCAGTAGGCATGAATCAGCACTCATGGTTTGTTTCTCCCCAGATGAAAATGAGACGAAGTCAATACCAAGCAAGCCCTTAGGTTTCATTCCCATCCAGCAAAGCAAAGCAGAACACATGCAAATTCATCCTTGTGCACCAACACGCTTCCCATTCACAGCAATCATAGCTTGCCATTAAGTGTGAACAGGCCAGTGAGAAAAACAGATTCAGAACAGTTGAAGATTACACAGGATGTATCTATGCTACAGATTTCAAGCAAGTCACTTCCTCTCCCCAGGAGCCCCAAGGAACTGTAGTCCCATTAAGGGTGTAAGAGACTTCTAATCGATCTTATCCCTTTCATCAAGGTAGAATATTCAGATTTCAGAATCTGAATATCCAGGAGAGATAAACTGATACAGAAGTTTGTAGTGCAAACTGTTCACTGCTGTATCCCCATACATGCCCTGGTACAAGGCATACACAACAAACAGTGCTGTGTTTTTATTACAAGCTTTCAACACACAGAGAGACTTCTCAGGTACTTGGATGGTGCGATGAGTTCTTAATGTGCTTGGAATATGCTGTTCTCCTTCCTTTTAACATGAGCACCCAGTGCTGCATTGTGCAAGCAGGAGAACTGCCAGGTATCTCTGGGTGAGACATCAAGACACCCTTCGTAGAAGCGCCAAGATCAAGGGTTACAGGATATAATTATGAGTTTCCATACCAATATACTTATTGGTATGTAATGAATGATGCTTTACAGGGTTAAAGAAAAAGAAAAATGGTGTAAAAAAAAAGTACAAACGTGGAAGTAATCTAATTAGACACAACAATACAGTAAGAGTAAATTTTTTGAGGTCTTAGAACAAAGGAAGGACGTCAATTTGTGTTTATGTACGTAATGATATGGTTTTTTTCTGTAGATGTGTGCTTTTTTGTTTTTGTTTAGTTTAGTTTAGTTTCCTTTGCTTTTTTTCCCTTTTTCTTTTCTGGTTTTTTTTTTTGTATGTTCCGGGTTTTTTTGTTTGTATAGTATTATTTTGGATTCAATGTTTGTAATTTTTGTTATGATTCTGAATTGAAAATTAAAAAATTCAAAAAAATATATATGAGTTTGCACTCTTCCAGACAGACCAAAGCATCATAAGAACTTCCTGCTTAGATTATGGCAAAGCCACCTTTATTTCTACTGGATGAGACCCGATGGGGGGGGAGGAGAAGGGCAGCATTGGAAAAGAAAGGATAAGAGACCCCTATTCTTGCAGAAAAACAACAGGATAGGGTAGAAGACGCACGCTCACACAGACTTTGGAAAGTTGCACACTTGCTTTCTTCATGGTGCCAAAATACCAGCCCAGGGCCTAAGGGAAGACAGGTCAGGCTAATTGCAATAGCCCAGGCCACAGAGCAAGGCAGAGAGGGTAGTTGCATTAGCAGCAGGCATAGCAATAAAACCACAATCACAGAACGTTGAATCATAGAACAATGCAAAGAAGCATTTCTTTTTTTTTATGAATATTTATTAAGGTTTTCCATTTTATACAAACAAAAAAAAGAGAAAAAAAGCACAAAGAAAAAAGACAATATTAAAAACACATAGTTTTCAAAACCTAGTTTCCAAACCATCGTCCTTTGACTTCCTCGAACCTCCCCTTCTTGTTTTCTAGATCAAATTATTTATCCAGCAAATCCTGATCTCCTAACTTCACAATTAATTAACCCTTTATTTTCTTTTCAGCTTCTTAAATTATTGTAGCTTAAACCTTATTAAAACAGGGGGGGGAAAGAAAAAATATTTCTTCCATATTCTTTTACCATAACAGCTAGAAACCATTAATTTCAATCCAACTCCCTTCAAAATTCAGTAATATTACAGTATTTCTTTAAATAATCCTTAAATTTCTTCCAATCTTCTTCTGCCGACTCTTCTCCCTGGTCGCGGATTCTGCCAGTCATTTCTGCCAATCCCATACAGTCAATCAGCTTCGTCTGCCATTCTTCCAGAGTGGGTAGATCTTGCGTCTTCCAGTGCTTTGCTATAAGTATTCTTGCTGCTGTTGTTGCATACATTAAAAAAGTTCTATCCTTCTTTGGCACCAATTGGCCGACTATGCCCAGAAGAAAGGCCTCTGGTTTCGTAAAGAAGCATTTCAGTCAGGTGCTTGGGGTTACTTTGTGCTTGCCCCTCACTGGGTCAACAAGATCACAGCAGAAGTGCAACCTAACCAACCTCCATAATTCTCTCATTCTACACGGCTTAGGTCTGAGCTATCTGAAAAACTGTATTCCTTCCAGTTGTTGGGTTTCAGTTCCGATCAGCCCCAGCCTGCATAGCCAATGGTCAGGGATGATGAAAACTGTACTTCAGCAACAAATGGAGGGCACCATATTGGCTGCTCTTCATATAATTCTAGAATTGTAAAGCTGGAAAGGACCATGAAGGGTCATCTGGTCCAACCCATTGCAATGCAGGAATCTCAACTAAAGCATCCATGACAGGTGGCCATCCAACCTTTGCTTGGAAACTTCCAATGAAGGAGAGTCCAGCACCTTCCCAGGGAGTCCGTTCCACTGATGCAAGCTAACACCTGACTGGATGATCTTTTTAGAGAACTGATGAGAAAGCACATATGAACAGGGCCTTGCCAAGCAGAGCCCCAGGCCAGGTAGATAATGTCCCCCCCCCTTTTTTTACCCTGGGGATAACTGAAGTCTTATAAATAAGTAAGAACAGTGGTACCTCGGGTTACATACTCTTCAGGTTATGCACTCCGCTAACCCAGAAATAGTGCTTCAGGTTAAGAACTTTGCTTCAGGATAAGAACAGAAATTGGGCTCCGGTGGCGCAGCAGCCGCAGGAGGCCCCATTAGCTAAAGTGGTGCTTCAGGTTAAGAACAGTTTCAGGTTAAGAACGGACCTCCGGAACAAATTAAGTACTTAACCCAAGGTACCACTGTATATAAATAATAAATAAATAAGTAAGTATATAAATCTATTTTTAAGTAGACAAATTTGACTATTAATTATAATTAAATTATAATTATAATTAAAACTTCTACGTCTTCTTAGGTAAAGGTAAAGGGACCCATGACCATTAGGTCCAGTCGTGGCCGACTCTGGGGTTGCGGCGCTCATCTCGCTTTATTGGCCGAGGGAGCCGGCGTACAGCTTCCGGGTCATGTGGCCAGCATGACTAAGCCGCTTCTGGCGAACCAGAGCAGCGCATGGAAACACCGTTTACCTTCCCGCTGGAGCGGTACCTATTTATCTACTTGTACTTTGACATGCTATCGAACTGCTGGGTTGGCAGGAGCAGGGACTGAGCAACGGGAGCTCACCCCATCTCGGGGATTCGAACCACCAACCTTCTGATCGGCAAGTCCTAGGCTCTGTGGTTTAACCCACAGCGCCACCCACATCCCTTCTCCATCTTCTTATTCTACTCTTAAAAAAGATGTATGCTTGTGAGAAAGCCACTATTGCTCATAAGCCACTATTTCTTTAAAAAACATGGTTTCCACCAAATTTTATCCTCATTGAGCTATATGTACTCCTTGGGTGTAAGTAATATCCCTGGCCTAGTCAACAAAATTTTAAACAAATGGCCACATCTTCATCAATATTTCATCATTTTTTTAAAAAATTAGCGATAAGAAAGCCAACACACTTATCTTTAAGGCACGTG
The DNA here is from genome assembly GCF_027172205.1 of Podarcis raffonei. Classification (NCBI taxonomy): domain Eukaryota; kingdom Metazoa; phylum Chordata; class Lepidosauria; order Squamata; family Lacertidae; genus Podarcis; species Podarcis raffonei. The sequence goes on from NC_070607.1 coordinate 81,358,937, forward strand.
TGGTTTTAATATTTGGCAAACAAGATTTCAAACAAAAACTCACCAACTTTTAACAGCATGAAAAACATGGTCCACCATCACGTTCGCAGCGCGCTGGCTGCTGGAGCCTTGGTCGCCTCCACCCACCCGGCGCCTGTTCCACGCTCCTCTGCGGAGCCGATAGCAGGACGCCCTGGACGCCGGGGAAGCTTTTCTCTTGCGCTGCCAGCCCTGGTCCCAGGGAATCCGCCCACCACCACCACCGCCTTTGCACCTCCGCGTTCGCCCCAGTGCATCCCCTGCGATTGTGAATATGCTGACCGAGGCCGCCTTTGGAATTGGAGGCCCGGGCCAAGTGGCCCATATGGCCCCCTCCCTCTGTCTGGGCCTGCATATGAATGCACCCCAACATGGTTAAAATGTTATGGGCTAAAGAAAGCAAGAAAATATTAAAACGTGTGGGACTGAGCTCTGCCAACGACACAAAAGCCAAGTCTATCGCTTCTTCATTGAATCTGGAGATGACTCATCTTCACTGGCAAAGTGCAAGACTCGCATGTTTTCTCACAGTGTTTGCACAGTGCATCTCAATTAACCTCTCAACACGGAGTGAGGGGGGGCAGTGAATAAAGTGAATAAAGGAACATTTTAAACACATTTCCAAAAGCTCTGCTGGAGAGGGATCAGGAATTCCTCTCAACGAGACTCTACCCATCTCCAGCACTCTCACTGCCAGCAAACAAGGAGTGTTGCAACAGTTCTTTCAGAGAGTTTGAAAGCTCCAAGTGGACTGTCATTTCAGAGAATAGTGCATTTCAGGAAGAGTCAAATTCAGAGCTTTGACAAGCAGGAAGCTGGTTTCAAAACAATGTGACTAGGGTGAGTCCCTCACTCGGTTTGATTGGCTCACCGTAACTCATCACAAAAGATAGGTTCACTGGATGTTGGATAACTGGCAGGTGTGTTGACAGGTAGCGGCTGTATGAACCTGCATGCAAGCTTGTCAGAAGTGAAGTTCTGGGCAGATGACTAGACCGCTTCCTGCCACTAGTTCCTACTCACCAATTCAAACTCAATTGACAAGAAGATCTGCCAGTTTACTCTGGTGCCATACACCCCTCAAAGTGCCATGTCATTGTGTCATTGATGGATCCAGTGCTGGAGTCCCTCAGTCCTACTTCAAATATTCATGTTCATTGCATCCCAGTCTTAAATACAGGCTCTCCAGTCCGTTCTTTGATCACTAAGCACCAGAATTTCAAGATTTGCATGTATCATACCAACAGAATTTCAAGATTCGCATGTATCATACCAAAGTTAACCATGTTGCCTCACAGAAGAAAAAAAATGTTGAGGAAAGGCAAGGAAGTGAAGCTATGGCTGGTTCAAAGAAGCTAACATTTGGGCCTTCAGCAAACAGTTATGAAATTTGTTTCAGGAGCTTTAGGGAGAAACATGAAGCAGGCAACTGCCTTTGCTAGCAAGAGTCAACACGTGCCATTACCTTGATTTCAAACTTCTCATGGAGGTTGGGTATGAAAACTTTTTCCTCCTCATCCCACGTTTGACTGTCGTCGGTCAGAATCCGGCCTTTCAGTTTCCACTTTTGGCGCCCCAGCCGTACAAACACCTAAAAAACAAAACCCAAGGTTTTGGAGGAGCATGTATTTTGTCTTAATTTGTGGGATCTCAAAAGATTGATAAGAAGAGCCTTACTGGATCAGGCCAAAGGCTGAGGGTCACTTAGTCCAACCCCTGGACTAATGCAGGAATCTTTTGCCCAACGTGTGGCTCAAACCCCCAACCCTGACATTAAGAGCCTCGTGCTCTACCGACTGAGCTATCCAAGTCACATAAATACCTTTAAACATATAATCCAAGTTTCATCAAACCATCATGAATTAGGTAAGTACACAGTAGGCAATTCCCAGCCTTGTGAAGTGCTGAACAAGAAACCATTATAACTATTAAAATATGCAAATATACTATGACTTATTTGCATATTATATGAGTTGGTATGCTTCCTCTTTCTTTCTTCCCTCCAACCAGAGGCAACAACCTAATTCAGTATTTTGGAGGCTCAATCCATCTCCACAGCATCCTAGATTTCTTTTTATATGGCCATAGGAAGCTACTCTGTAGGAGTAGGAACCAACTCAAATGAGGGGTTGTCTAGATCAGTCTTCCATGCACCATAAATAGGAGGGCCTGTGGCCCTCCAGATGTTGCCCAACTCCCAGCTCCCATCCTCCTCCATCTGCACAGCTAACGGTCAGGGAGTCCAGCAAGACCTGGAGAGCTGAAGGATCCCATTGCTTATCTTCACCAATGGACCGAATCTCTCCAGGATGTCAGACTGGAGTTGACAGCCTTACATGGGGATGCTAAGGATGGAACATGGAGCTGTTTGCGAACAAAGCATGTGCCTTACTATGTAGGTAAGGGCTGTAGCAGAAGGTCCCAAGTTCAATCCCTGGTATCTCCAGGTAGGACTGGGAGAGATGCTTGTCTGAATCCCAGGAAGACCAGTGCCAATCAGTGTAGACAATACTGAATTCGATGGACCCATGGTCTGTCTTCCTGCCGCTGAGCTGAAGCCCTTCTGCCACCTTCAAGCAACTTCTTGCAATCGGACTGCTAAATACTATACCTCATACTGGTCCCCTGGGCAGAGACGTGCATATCCTACTAACCCTGGAAAGAAGCACAGAAGGAATTTCATCAACTCAGAGAACAGAAGCCGTTAACATAAATTGTTAGAGATCTCAAAACAGTTCTGGTTACCGTCCCTTCAAGTAAATGCCACAAGGAAGATTTATGGGTGAGCAAATCTCTTGGGATGGGGAGGTGGTGGCAAGGTTTGTTTTTAAATAAACCATATCCAGCAGATAATTGCAATGGATGTAAATAACTCCACATCACAGCACAGACCAGCTGCTTGCTTATACGGGACAACCTCTTAAGAGAACAAATGAGGGTCAGAAAACAGCACTACAGAGAGAGCTGCATATATGTTCAAATGACATTTTATTTTAAATGAAAAGCAGCCACTGCAAGCTGCAATGAAGACAAGAAGAAGAGTCTTTGGGGAGTATGTTCTTAACCCTTCTCCTGCCATCCCTTTTCCTTTGCCAAAATCTAAAAGAACTGGCTGCTTTTCATTTTTTAAAAAAGTCAGCAAGAAGTTACATGCATCTCTCTCTAGCATGTAGTCTTCAGCTACTCACTTTCAATTGGTCCTTTACACAAAAGAAGGATAAGGATACAAGGGTGCTTTGAACACTCTAAAGCACTGGTAACCAGCTGACCATCAGCACTTGCAAAGCCACCCATTTCAAACCACGTGAGCAAAGAAATATGCTTCACTTGACATCATGGTGCCCTCAAGTGATTGGCAGGTGGGCAGTGCAAATCGTGGAGGTTGGAGGACCAAAGCATTCAGCCTACCAGCCAGAAACTGTTTCACATCTCTGCTCTAAACCACTATATATGATTATTACATGGTAGCAATTTACTACTAGAACCACCAAAAGTGGGTTGGCTTCTTGACTCAGAAGATGTCTGATGCTATTCAACTACTGGTGGAAGACTCAATGGAAGTTTCATAACAACCTGCCTCATCCCAAACTCCTTGGCAACATCTATAGTGAAAAACTAATGGCTGGTTTGAGAACCACACCGGTTTATTCTCAAGGGGGCAGTAGTGGAAAAGAGAAGCAATGCAACAATTCTGTTCTTGAATCCAGGATTTGTTCTTCATGCCCAGCGATGCCAAACCCCTAAGTAAAAAGTTCAGTTTACCTTTCATTTTCAGATGAAACTCTCCCAAATGCACTTCGAGGGTACCCTCTATCAGACACATATCCTGAAAGAAAGAAAATAGCACTGAGCACAAGTTAGCATTTCAGAGTGATGGTCAAATATTTGCGCTAGGCACCAATTAGCACAAGTGCAACAGCATCGCCCCCATTCTCTCCCCTCCCACAACCCACTGTCCCCCAGTCTTCTCCGGGTGGTTAGAAGAATTGTTGCACTGATGGAATGATCTCCTGAATGCTACGTTAAATGTAACCCAAAATGACCAACATGGATTGGTTTCTTTCTGCCTGTTAAGTTACTTGTTGGACTCATCCCAGCATAGACATGGATGGAAAAGGCAAGAGCTGGCAGATTTACAACCTACAAAGAAAATCTTTCCTGGAAGTAGTTAAGCAAGTTCATTACCATTTCACATACCGCAATGCAAGCCATGCAAAAAGGAATTGTAAAAAATAAATAAAATTCCTGGACATTTAAACTGGGGGGGAATCTTCTTCAGGTAAGCTTGCAACTCCTTTATTATGCTTCCCCAGAAATGCTTCCTGTGTTTTTCATCTGCTTACAACAGACAGAATTTGGAAGAGTCCTAAATTCAGCTAAGAGGAGATTCACACCACAGATTCAAATCTGTTTAATTTGTTTAGACGGTAATTATGTCTCCCCCAGAGGACCCTGCGAGCTGCAATTCAGCAGAGAGGGAGACTAGGGCTATCTGACACAAATCTTAGCCCGTTTACCAAAATGCAGCTCCCATGATTCTGTGGGGAAGCCATGAAAATTAGACTGGTAGAAAAGAAACATACATTAGTACACCTTTATATTGTCCTTGGCAAAATTAATACTGATCACGTTGCAAACTCGCCAGCATCAAGCCGATAAGAGTGATGTAATCACACATTTCAGAGCATCCTCATTTGGCAGCACAGAATATAAATGTAATAAGTGCTCTCCAGACAGATTTTACAAGGGTGACATTCAAGAACAGTCAATGTCAACGTTAAAATAAAACACACAAAAAACCTGTGGATTACGAAGAACTGATAGATACAAAAGTAATTGTACCTCTGTGCATTCTTGAAGGTTTTTATAAAGTTCCACCAGGCTCTCTCTTGATGCTTTTGTGGACGGGGACAAGGAAAAGGCATGTTTCATATTTGAAGCACCATCTCGCAGCCTGCACTGGATGCTGTAAGCTTCATATAATTCATCTACCTTTTTAAAAAAGAGGGGGAAGAAAGGTAAAAAGATTGCAATTCATTCCAACAACAACAACAAATCCCATTGATTTCAATAATGCTTGACACCTTACAGTTATGCTTCTGAATGCAAAAAGTCCAAGTCTCTGGTCTACCCAGATAAAGCTGTGAATGTCACCTGCTTGAAACCTTACAGAACCACTGCCAGCCAGCACAGCTTCTTACGTTCCCAGAGCTCATATATGGAAACATTGCAAGTAAAAACATTCTTATAAACATTCTTATAAAACCAATTGTTTTATAGGAATGGAGTTTTTCTTTAAAAATTTACAATCCAAGGTACTCTCTGAATTGCAGCGTTCAGCATGCGCTCTCTTCGACAAAAATCAAAGGGAGCTGAAAGTATTGTCTTTGATTTGATCATACTCAGCGAAATCAAGTAGGAAAAGTCAAGGTGCTTCCCAAACTTGGGTTTCCAGCTGTTTTGGGACTACAACTCCCATCATCCCTAGCTAGCAGGACCAGTGGTCAGGGATGATGGGAACTGTAGTCCAAAAACAGCTGGAGACCCAAGTTTGGGAAACACTGGTCTACTCCATCAGTGTTACTAAGGTTTCAGGCAGAGGCCCTACCCAAGGTCTTTAAAACTGGAGATGGTACGGATTGAACCTGAGGCATGATGAATGTTTTGCAACTGAGCTGGGACACTTCTGCAATCTAACTACCCACTTTCTTGTGGCAGAAGAAATCTGCAAAGGCCTTGGCTCATGCTATTCATTGGGACAACACCAAAGTCCAAGGTTCAGTCCATCTTGCCAGGCACAGAGCAGCCTTCACCAAACTCCAGTGTTTTGAGCTACAACTCCCATCAACTCTAGAAAGCACACCAAGCTCGACAGACAGGAGCCATAATCCAGAGATACCTGGAGAACACCTGGTTGGTTGGCAAGGCAGATGTGGAAGACAGGACAATGTGGGAACCGGCCTTTGATCCCACAAAAATCCTGGGAGGTTGGTTGACTGAGGAGAGGGCAATTTGCCTAAATAAACCTGGCCTACTGTCCACATTCAAATCCAACTCAGGCACCCACAAACAAAGCCTGTTTTCAGAGCTGTGGCAATAAGGAGGGATTAATCTGACATGTAACAGGATGCTATACCCACTGTAAAATTTGAGTGCATATGGCAGTAATGAAAATGCTTATGCCAAAGAGGAACAACTGTACCACTGTAATGTGCAACCTTAAAGCACAGTTTGCTCTAATTTTAAGGCCAATAAAATCCATAAACCCTTAATGAAGGAATACTCCTCGCTCAAGCCAACAAAAGCACCAATGGGTAATTCTGCACAAAATATTTTAAAATCCTTTATTTGGCTTTCTAAAGTAGTCAGACAAAGGGGGTCTGATGAGCACCATTTAAACCTACCGGGTCCTGTCTCTAAGAGTTAAGGGCATTTGATTCCTCTTGATGTCAGGCACAATCCTGCTCATGACACGCAACAATTCTTTGCATGACAGATAAACTTGGCATGATGCCATGCTGCCTTTGTGCCTCTTTACAAGAATATTTAGTCTTGGCACCACCGAGTGGAAGCCATCAAAGTGCTGCAAAGTGCAATGGCCAACACAGTTATTGAAAGAGACCTTTTCTTCCTCAGATTACTTCATCAGAGTCAATGCAGTGAGTATATCCAAAAGACAATGAAATGTTTACATGAAATCAGAGCAAGTCAAACCCAGATTTCGACAGAAAAGGTTTCTGCTGTTAACTGAATAGTGGAGGATGGTATACTTATAACATTTATTCTTGGTTGAATATAATAGGACAGGAGCAATCTCTTGGTCTTGAATTAGACTAGTCCTCATGAACTAGTCACGAATCCAGCAAAATAGAGAGAGGAATATATATATTTCTGTGCTTTGGGAATCTCCTGGCTCAAGAGCGATGGACCGCCTTCTTTTAGCTGTCATGCAGCTAATAATGGCTCCTTCCTTCCCTTCTCTCCGACCTCAAGCAGTTTTGCTTTCTTCCAAATATGCTGGCAGGGCATGCAAACTGGTTCTACAGGCTAAACCTGGGCTGCGCTCAGTAATCACTCTGTATGGAGGCACCGCAAAAGAAAAAAGAAAAGAAAAGAAGGTCTCCTCCTTTTGCAAAGAAAGCTATTGTGGCTTTAGAAAGCACCCAATGTGATTTGCCTTCAAACAGACTATGGCAAAAAGTATTTTTTTTTCCTGCCCTACATTTGTTTATATCATAGCATTAACCTTGCAGACAGAGAATATAAGCCCTTACCTTGCTTATATGAAATTCCAGTTTCCTGATATACCTTTCGACAGAGCGGATTTGCTTTTAAGGGAGGGACAAAAAGACGGGCAAGAGGTTATTTATACATCACCAAACACTGCAATGCTGGGAAAGAATTTAACTCGTTACCATGAGACATTGCCTAAACATGTGTTGTTGTTTTAAGAAGACTACGATGAACCAGTATTGGCATACCAATGAGGACTAACTGCATCCACATTTTTGGTCACTACCACTGTCATCGGTACCAAGCAAGGTTTTATTTTAATTTTTTTAAATCTTTGTCACCTTTCCACCACGTAGCCGATCGACTCAGCCTGACAACTAAAGCAACACCGCTTAAAAACTGAAGTGCCAAAGAGAGATAGAAAAAGCTGCAGGTTCTTTCATTATTTGTAATTTATATGCCACCTTTGGCGGCAAAAAGGCAGTGGCGGCTGGTGCCCATTGGGAATGGTAGGGAGGGAGACCAACAGGAAGAGGAGCCAGAATTCAAGACAGGGAAATCCTACCAATGCTGCTTTGTTAGCAACATCCTCAGTCCCAAGTTCTACAGGGGCAACACTGAGACTAAAGGGGAGAAAGAAGCTGAAGGCAAATCTTCCCCCTTGGACTGGTTGTAGGGTAGGGCCCCATTCACTTCAATGGACTGGCCTCCAGTGTGTAGAAGAAATGCAAGATTCTGAAATAATCAGAATTGTACAGTTGGAAGGGAACGCGGGTGGCGCTGTGGTCTAAACCACAGAGCCTGGGGCTTGCCGATCAGAAGGTCGGCAGTTCGAATTCCCGTGACAGGGTGAGCTCCCGTTGCTCAGTCCCTGCTCCTGCCAACCTAGCAGTTCAAAAGCACGTTAAAGTGCAAGTAGATAAATAGGTACCACTCTGGCAGGAAGGTAAACGGCGTTTCCGTGTGCTGCTCTGGTTCACCAGAAGCGGCTTAGTCATGCTGGCCACATGACCCGGAAGCTGTACGCTGGCTCCCTCGGTCAATAAAGCGAGATGAGCGCCACAACCCCAGAGTCGGTCACGACTGGACCTAATGGTCAGGGGTCCCTTTACCTTTACAGTTGGAAGGGACCATAAGGGTCATCTAGTCCAGCCCCCTGCAATGCAGGAATATGCAGCTGTCCCACATGGGGATCAAACCTGCAAACTTGGCATTATCAGCACCAAACTCTAAGCAACGGAGCTATAAACAAAGTGAATGAAGCAGTAGCATCAGTGTTTGAAACTCCCATTGTTCTAGGCACATTTTGCGACAGGGAATTTCATTAGAGCGAGCAGTTTCTGAGCTCTGGTCACAGTACTACACCAAAGATTTCAGATTAAAACTGCAGAGTGGAAGGAAAGGAGGACCTTTTTCTGCCTCCCCACTTCCAGCTACTCTCTGAAGACTGGAGAAGAGACCCTCTTAAGAATATTAGGGGGGTGGGCAGGGGAAGGACTAGACCATGGGAAAAATGAACACAAGGTTTTAGCTGCAGTTCATTCATTTTCAGCTTTGTATTTTTTTTATTAAAAAAGCACCTAGACATTTCATTGTTGCGCCCATAACCTAGGCTTAAGGTGCGATTTAGCTCCTAGCTTTCATATCTCAGTTTCTAACACTGAGTAGCATTGACAATTACTTAAAGATGAAGCATAAAAGCTATAAAAGCTTAGTAAAGCAACCAATTTTTTTTATAACAGAATTCGGAGGGGGGGATACTTTGGGAAAGATGGATTTTTAAAGCCTCCTAAAAAATCTGTAGCATAAAGACATACTCTCCCACAGTTTGACTTTACCCTCAACGGCACATTCTTCCATTGCTCTCCAGACAGACGGATGCCAACAATCATCTAGGCATGCACATTGCACACTTCCGAGAAGAGAGAGCTCCACTGTCTGAGAGCCACCACAAAGAAGGCCCTGTCAGATCAGAATTACTGACCCCTGCATACAGATAGGTTTCAGAAGTTGGTACTTTAGATGCAGGCTTGTAGGATCTCCTTTGTGTCCTTGCTCACACGCCAAGGGGCACCAACCAGAACCCCACACTCCCCAAGGCCCAGCCTTCATGCCACTAGAGTTCTCCAATGTTCATAAGCATTCAAGCCAATATTTGAGGGTAGTCAGGGAGAGTAAGGTCTGTCAATGGTTTTAAATATGGCTCTTTGACCTTGCGCTGCTTGCAGTGCACACATGCTCAGTCACCTTAAGCCAATTTTCGTAATCATTAATAATATTTGTATGCTACTAAATATGCAAAAATCCATAAGTAGCTTACATAAAACACAATAAGCTTGATTTTAAAAAAAACAAACAAAAGTAAAACAGAATCCATCAATACATTTCTTACCTTATCCAAATCATAGTAGAAAGCCTGAAAGAGAAATGTGCTAAATTTTAGCATCCAGATTACTACATCCACAATCATACAGTGCAGTGCTAGAAAAGAGTTTATATATATATATATATATATATATATATATATATATATATATATATATATATATTGGGGGGGGTGTTAGGAAAAAAAAGATGCTGGTACTCAACATGAAGTTGTTACAGTAACTGCCACACTTTTAACATTTTGGGGAGGGTAGTTGTTGCTGGTACTGTAAACCTTTGAGTGCCCCCAGAAAAAAAGTTCTGTTTTTATTGTTTCAATATATTGTTTTTATGCAGAAGTCTGCTCCTCCTCCTTGTGTTCCAGAGTTCTCAGCAAGAGGGTGTTTTTGCGCTTTTATTAGCTGTGTGGTCCAGGTGGGCTTGAATGAAAGCTTTCACCGCCACAGCAGTGAGAAACCTCTGGCCTCCATCCCAAGAGCCACATGGTCTGGAAGATGTCCACAAAGAACCCATTTTTTGCAGCCTGTCAGAGCTCAGTGGGTCCTTTGAAGGGAGCAAGGAGAAGTTCTTCTGTCCAAAGGGCTGTACTGCTTTTTTTTTTTTTTTTTTTTTGAAGGCAGGGTTGTTGCAGCTCTACAAGCTATTTTTGCTAGTAAGGTAAAGGTAAAGGGACCCCTGACAGTTAAGTCCAGTCGCAACTGTAAAGCTCATCCCGCTTTACAGGCCAAGGGAGCTGGCGTTTGTCTGCTTCACAGACAGTTTTTCCGGGCCATGTGGCCAGCATGACCAAGCCGCTTCTGGTGCAACAGAACACTGACACCAGAGCAGCGCACAGAAACACAGTTTACCTTCCCACCGGAGAGGTACCTATTTATCTACTTGCACTTTGATGTGCTTTCGAGCTGCTAAGTTGGCAGGAGCTGGGACAGAGCAACAGGAGCTCACCCCATCGCGGGGATTCGAACCGCCGACCTTCTGATCGGCAAGCCCAAGGCTCAGTGGTTTAGACCACAGTGCCAGCAGGAGATAAAAGGGTTGGGCTCTGCAGAAATATATGTTGTGCTTCCTATGATTTAGGACTAAATTGGAGTGGGGCAACAGAAAATCCTTTCTGTTTAGATGTCTGTTTGCCCGGTCATGTATAAAGCATGAAGTTAAGGCTCAATGTCTGGAACAAGTGGTGCACACAGCTCTGTGCCACCACAAATGTCAAGACCGAGTCTTATAAAAATATGGCAGACCACAGGTTCCCTACTCTTTGTTCACAGTGTCTACCAGCAAATTATTGAAGTTAGAAAGAGAGAACAACTTACCAGCCTTGAGTTTCTTCTTGTATCTTTGTGGCATTCTGAGAGGTAATCCAGCTCTGCCTGATGCATTTCCAGATATTCACTACAGGAAGAGAAGAATCAGATGTGATTATTATAAAGGTAAAGGTAAAGGGACACCTGACCATTAGGTCCAGTCGTGGACGACTCTGGGGTTGCGGAGTTCATCTCGCTTTATTGGCCGAGGGAGCCGGCGTACAGCTTCCGGGTCATGTGGCCAGCATGACTAAGCCACTTCTAGCGAACCAGAGCAGCACACAGAAACGCTGTTTACCTTCCCGCCAGAGTGGTACCTAATTATCTACTTGCACTTTGATGTGCTTTCGAACTGCTAGGTTGGCAGAAGCAGAGACCGAGCAACGGGAGCTCACCCCGCCGCAGGGATTCGAACCACCAACCTTCTGATTGGCAAGTCCTAGGCTCTATGGTTTAACCCACAGTGCCACCCACTATGCATAAATCAGAGGAGAATGTTTTAGGGAAGTGGGAGATATGCAGGAGAGTATTGGGCATGGGAAGGTTACATCTTCACACACATGTATATACTTGCCCCCAAGAAAAGCAAAACATTAGGATCAGCTTAGATCAGATGTTTATAGAATGAATCAAACATGCAAAATAATAATAATAATAAACTAAGCTTTAAAAAAAAGATCTTCAACCAGCTGTATTGCAACATTCTCAGCTTTTAATTAGAAATGCCAATAAACCTGGAATGAAGTGTTTTTTTAATTGGATAGCCTGAAGTAGGAACCCTTTCAAAGAAAAGGAGGAAAGTACCCAGCCTCTGCTTAATTACTCTCCTCATTCTCCGATTCCAGCACATCTTCAAAGGAGGTTGATTGGTGGTTACTTTAACAGGTATTAATCACCTGATATCATTATGACATCCAGGTGATTGAAAGGTGGGTAGTCTGGCCCACCTGTAAAAGTAGGCCTGGAAAGGATGGGGGGAATCCAGATCCACTTCACCCACCACTGGAAAGATCCAATTCCCGAACCTTACTCTATGATAATCCATTTATCTATCTATCATCTATCTATCTATATCTATCTATCATCTCTATCGTTAACATGAAAGCCTCCTTATTACTTCATTCATTTGCCAAAGCAAGGAGGGTTCCCTGGCACTCAACAGATGCTGTCATTGCAATGCTGAATAAAGCCCTAGAACTTCAGTCTCCCATTTTACCCCTCTTCTACACCACTGCTCCCTGCTATTTTGGAGAGTCCATGGAAACAAGGGAATGAAATGGAGAATGCCTGTTGCCACTGAACAATTACCCTTCAGGGTTCTGGCTTCTTAGCTCCTGCTGGGTCCAGTGGGACGACACCCCCCCCCAACACACAAAAAGTAGAAGTAATAGTTACAGACTCAAAACTCCATGTGAGCTCCCAGGGGGCAAAAACCTCCTAGGCTCACATTCCTCTAACTTTGTGAGTTAATTCAGACCAGACATGAATAACTCAATTTTCTCCTCTTGTATTTAAAAAAGGATGCAGTCAGTGCTTCTTTACAAGATGCAGAACCTAAACAGGTCAATGTGTTTATGTTAAGTAGCCTGTGCCTTTTCCAAGTTACTTTTGGGGGCATTTTCCCCTCCCTCTAACCATTGCAAAGACAGTCCCACCCACCCACCCGAGACACATTGTTCCTCCAGAATCCAGCCATTTGATCATCTGCCAGTTAACACGAGAACAGTGGTCTCCAAAGCTAGTTTAAATATTTCTGCACTCCAACCTCTAAAACGCGGCAGCGCAGTAAACTTACTGGAGCGAAAGGTTTGCTTGCTCTTATTTCATAAATTCCCAAGCCAAGCAAAGATAACACAAAACAAGTAGCTACCTGCATCAAAGGAAATTTATTATCCAAGAAAGCCATTCAGGAGCTGAACAGCTAGCTATTTATTTATGATTGCTAGCGATTTTGGCATATATATATATAGGGGGGGTGTCAGCGTTTGTCAAATTAAAAGTATAAGGCATGGATCAGGGCAGGGCTACCTTTAATTATAACACAACAATCCTTTCCCTCAATGGATATTGGTGGCAAGAAGTTGGTAGAGCATGAGGCTCTTAATCTCATGGTTGTGAGTTCAAGCCCCACGTTGGACAAAAGATTCCTGCATTGCAATGAGTTGGACCAGAAGACCATCGTAGTCCTTTCCAACTCTAAAATTCTATGATTCTACCTTGTTGACTACTATCTGTTGGGCATTCTCCACATGGCTGAGTAATAATAATAATAATAAATAATAAATAATAAAATTTTATTTATACCCCGCCCGCCCTGGCCAGAGCCAGCCTCAGGGCGGCTAACACCAATAAAATTACAATAAAACGTAATGTGGGGGGACAAACAAACAAACAAAAACCAGTTTATTAAAATACGGGTTAAAATACAATTTAAATGGTCATGTGTACATTTTCTTGGTTCCACTGAATTCCCCAAGGCTCTTTCTTCCCAGTAAGCAGGAACATCTCAAGGTGAGATGACTGCAAAAGGCTGTAAGTGGGGCTGCTTTGAAGGGTGGTTTAGAAACTGCAGCTGGTGCAGAATCCTGACCACTGACCAGAGCAAGACAGTATGACCATATAGCAGCCATCTTGGCATGACTGCACTGGCTGCAAATTAGTTTCCAGGCCCAGTTCAAAATCTTGGATTTGCTCTATAAAGTCTTCCACAGGACAATACCAACTCTACAAGTCTATGAATCTATTGTATGACTGTCTCTCCCCTCATGGATCAAACTGGACCTTGCATTTGTCATCTGAGGCCCTTCTTCCAGAGAGAGATATTGAGGACAAAAGCATGAGAACAGGCCTTCTCATTGGTGCCTTCCCATTTGCAGAATGTTCTCCCTAGTGAGACATGGCTGGCACCATCACTATCTGTTTTTAGGTGCCATTTTTATTCACCCAGGCTTTTGGACCCTGATTTGAAGGGTAAATTATGCTTGCGGCCTCTTCTGCTGATCACCTTTTTTGTCAGGTGGGCTGAGCTGCACCTGCCCTTTTATAAATGTAACCAAGGAGCATTTTAGGCTGCTTTTAATTGCTTTTAATGTTCCTGTAAGTCTCTTTGAGTTGCATTTGTGGAAAATATGACTAATAAATACAACAACAACAAACAAACAAACAACCTCCTCAAACTTTGTCTCCCTTGCTGACCAGGCCAACTGCAAATAGTCACTCTTCAGACCCATGCATAATGTGATTAGCAGCTAGCATCCACCAGCCATGAATGCCCATTTAAGCAGACAAGTTCCAGTTGTCAATATTGAGGAACCATATTCAGCTATTGCAAAAGTACCAAGAAAAGGCATCTCTCCCTGTAGGGTGCTGGAGCACAGGGTGAGCTATTTCCTTATGCTATACAACACTTTGCAGCTGATGAATAAATGCTAATACAGAGAAGACAGTGAATAAATCCAAGACCCTTTTAGAATATGGCTTTGAGGGGGTGTTTATTGGGTTATTGCTTTTGGCTTGATTTTATATGTTGTGGTCTTGTTGTGAACTGCCCTGAGACCTCCAGGTATAGGGCAGTGTATAAGTTGAATAAATAATAATGATAATGATTACTAAATGCACTTAGCAGCAGCTGAGTAAATGCTAACACAGAGCAAATTCCAGCATTCTAGTGTGATAAAAGGAATGGGCTGGGATGGGGAGAGAAGAGAAAGCCTTACTCGAGTCCTTTCTTCAAAGCTTCAAAAACTTTCTTCACTTGTTGTGGCTTGGGATCCCAGATGACCATCCCTTTCTGCAGAGAGGGATAGGTCTTGGCAGATTTCACTGACATTTTAGACCTCGTAGAACCTTTGCTGAGAGACTTCCTGCAGAAAGGGCAATTAAGAGAGAGAGGAGACCATGATGAATTTAAACAAGAACACCAATAGCTTGGCTTCACTGCCCATGATGAGAATGTAAGATTAGAAAGACGAGCCTAATTCCAAAACCTAATCCTCTGCATGTTAAATCAAAAATTAAATACTACCCAGTTGAAGTGTGTTCTGGTTAGGAAGAGAACAGTGCTACCTTAACAAACACATCTTCCAAAACCAGCGCAGGGGGGAATCACATGCTGCCCGTTGGTTGCTTTTTACAGATACCCTCCTGATACTCCTGTACCTCTGGAGCATTTAAACCAGGCTTCCTCAAACTCAGCCCTTCAGATGTTTTTGGCCTACAACTCCCAAGATCCCTAGCTAGCAGGACCAGTGGTCAGGGATGCTGGGGATTGTAGTCTCAAAACATCTGGAGGGCCGAGTTTGAGAAAGCCTGATTTAAACCTTCCTATCCTTGCCAGTTCTCCCCCAGAATTTTATTTATTTATTTATTTGATAGAATTTTACACTATCCCTCCACAAAGGTTTCCTAACTGGTTACAATAAGACCTGCTGAAAGACAAAACAGCAGTCAGAAGCAAGCAAGCAAGCAGCATTAAACAAACAAAAAACAACAACAAAAAAAGCCTGAGATGTTTTTATTTTATTTCATTTTTAAATAAATTGTTTCCCTGGAACAGAAGAGTTAACAGTATTGGTAGAGTAGCCATTTAAGCATTGCCAAAGAGAGAGAGAATGATTCATCTATAAAAAAAGACAAAGGATGTATCCAATATTAGCCCTACTTAGAGTAGAGCCATTCAAATTCATGGACATGGCTAACTTAAACCCAAGGGATAGAGTTCAACGTCACGCTATGACGAATGTTCCATCTTCGCAAACTTTACAGTTCGCCAAATGGAACAATCGTCCAGCCTCTTTCTCTCCCTGCCACACAGTATGCAGGTCTGGGGTTCACCAACCCATACCCCTAGCCAATTTTGGGGGTCATGGGAAAGAGGCGGGAGAGAAGCCCTGTTGAGCAAGTGAAAATCTCCATATTTATTTATATACAGGCATCAGAATGGCTTCTAAACAGTTTGCAAGTGTAAAATTAATTATAAGAGCATACACACATAACCAAAATACACACATAATAAAAGCACCCATGATTAAAATGGACACTGGAACAAACTCATTGAAACAGAGTAGCCACTGAAACTATTAAAACAGCAATTAGATCTGGAGATTCAAATCAAGAGAATGCTTGCCTAAACATGTTGCTGGACTTCCATTGCCCATTACCACCAACCACTGGCCATGCTAGCTGGGCCTGGCAGGAGCTGGAGTCCCATCAACTTCTGAAGAGCCACAGGTAACACACACACCCTCAATCGATGTATTAACCAGTGCCATTTGGTCTGTACCCTAACCAACGGCCACCTGGGAAGAATATACTAACCATGTCTGCTCAGAAGGAAGTCCTAATGAATTCAGTGGGGTTTATTCCCAAGTAGGTGGGGATAGGATCACAGCCTAAACTACTGCGGCGTTTCACTGCAATGTTAATGGATAATAGCATCTGTTTCACTTACACAATGCACAGTTTCTTGACAGTAAGCCCCATTGAAGTCATTGAGACTATGTTGCGTTAAACATAGTGGGCGGCACCCTACTAAGTCCTACTCAGAGCAGACCCAGCGGCGGAGCATATGCCCACGCTGCCCAGGGCAGGGAGGCGCACTCCCAAGGGGGTGTGGTATGGAAGGTGCCCTCCCAGGTACGGGATAGCCGCTCGGGTACCTGGAGCGGCGCGCACGCCCTGCGGCTGGGGGCGGAACAAGCCACCCATGGCGGACATTTGGCGCACCGCCCGCTCGTAACTCCCAAGCTCCCCCAAGCTGTCAAAATGAAGGGGGAAGGGGGGAATGATGCCAGCAAAGCGACACAGCTCCCCCACTTACCCCGACGGCTTGGGGTAGGTTTGGGAGTTGCGGACACGCGGTGTGCCAAATGTCACCCCCTACAGTGAGGGCACCCAGTGCAGACCGTCCCCCCTTCCTACGCAGACCCTGGGCAGACGCACTGAAATTAACAAACCTAAGTTAGTCATGTCCTCAGCTTCAATGGGGCGACTCTGAGTAGGACCAGCATTAACTACCACTCAGAAGAATTAGGTTGTACACTATTTATCTAGAGAGAAATTCAAGGAAAAAAAGAAAGAAAGAAAGAAAGAAAGAAAGAAAGAAAGAAAGAAAGAAAGAAAGAAAAGTCCCTATCATTCTCTCTACTTAAACAGTGAGTCATCTTACCTCTCTGTAAGATAAAGAAAACTAAATCTTTAAACTTCTGCCCTCCTTGCTAAACCAACTTATTTTTTGTTCCTCCTTTGGAACACAGGACAGAACAAGTTGCATTAATTTAAGAGTCCCACTTGGAACAAAAAAACTCAGTATCTTTTACAGCATAATACTATGTAGCTGTGTAAATACAAAGAACCACTGAACCACTGAGCTTTGCTCACCTATCCAAGTAAAGGCAATCCAGGGAATCTCTGTTGAAGGTGGTCTTTTTTCTGACAGATTCCTGGCTAGTTTCTCCCTCTCTTGGAATACTTGATGATTTGTACCTGACTTTTACTAACTCCCTTGTCCTTTAATCATTTGTTTACTTTTCAGAAAGTCAAGCTCAGTAAATTCTTGCCTCCTTTAACATCATCCATTCTCTCCTTGCAATCAACTGGATTTCCACCCCACCTGTTAATAAACAAACAAACAAAGGCTGCAGCAGACACACCTGGCTACTTCTATCAGCTGTTGTGAGAGTGGTGTCTTGGAGCTCAATCCTACACATGCTTACTCAGAAGCAAGACCCACCATTTTCCAAGAAAGCACATTTACCATTGTAGCCTCAGGGCTCTTTCCAATGTCTGCTAGTGCAAGAGCTCTTGGTTAGTGGATGGGTGAGTTTTAGGGTTGTGCAACAGAGAGATCCAGTGCAAAAGCTGCAGTAGTGGAAACTCACTGTGTAAGCAATTACACAATCCATTCGGCAATGAAGTTATCAGCAAACTGCTTGTGCCCTTCTCTTACGCGGTAGCATTCTGCTGGTGCAAAACATTTTGCCAGCAGCAACAAATATGCCACTTAGTGACTTTAATTTAGCACTACAGTACGTCAGATAAAACCCTCCGTTATATGCAGCAATTGATGTGTACCTAGAATTTGCCCTCTCTAGGAATGAATGAAGGTTATCTGACGAGAGGGATAATGTGATCCTATTAAAGCTTCCAGTCACTTACTTAAGAATCTCAGTGATGTATGCTTAGATCATACTGCAGTTCTCTGCCAAGATCAGAGTAATGTCCATTGAACTCAGTGTGATTGTCTACTAAGTAAACATGCAGAGTCTGGACCTGCACAGTTCTAACCCCAGAAGACTGCTTTCGGCATAATCAGAAATGTTTGGGGGGCAGCCAGTTGATCCTTCATTGTTTTGCATAACCATGTGGCAAATCAAGTATCAGAAGTAGCTATGAGCTGACTCAACTGGCCTTAGTTTATGCCTGCTGAAGTTCCTTCTTCTAAAGCAGTATGTCCCAAACTTGGGTCTCCAGCTGTTTTTGGACTACAACTCCCATCATCCCTGACCACTGGCCCCACAAGCTAAGGATTATGGGAGTTGTAGTCCAAAAAACCCCACCACAGCTGGAAACACTGTTCTAAAGGTTTGGGAGCCATTTTTGGACCTGGCCACCCTGCATTGGAAACAAGTCTCTAATCCAGCATTTGACTTTACAGTGGTACCTCAGGTTAAGTATTTAATTCATTCCGGAGGCCCGTTCTTAACCTGAAACTGTTCTTAACCTAAAGCACCACTTTAGCTAATGGGGCCTCCTGCTGCCGCTGCGCCGCCGGAGCACGATTTTTGTTCTCATCCTGAAGCAAAGTTCTTAACCTGAAGCACTATTTCTGGGTTAGCGGAGTCTGTAACCTGAAGTGTATGTAACCTGAAGCATATGTAACCCAACGTCCCACTGTAATGCAAACTATGAAGCTGAGTTCACACTATGGGTGGAAAGCTCACGGGGTGCTCCATCTGTCTTCAACCTTATTATCAGAGCAGCAAATATCAACTTACTTATTATCTACCACCTGCCATGGGACCCAAAGTTCTAAAGCAGTCACAGATCCAGTCACTGACCACACCCCAACCTGCTTAGCTTATGGGCCCTGGGACCTATTATCCTGACCTAGCAAAAATGATGCCTTATCAAAACACTCATCCAGGTGCATTATCCTTTTATTTTCAACTTAAGCTGAAACAAGGACAATTAAATGCAATGGAAGGGGGAATTCTTCCAAAAATTATTGTGGTCAAGACCCAATGCACTGTTAAACCTCCTTAAGAATGTTGATGTCAATTGGCTTCAGTGCCTTTCAAGACAGTGTTGGATTGTGGCCTGTATCTTGCAATGTTCAAGCTCCAAACTCATCATAGTTTGAGCGTCTGGCCATAAACATTGCCTACAAGTGGTGCAGAAATCATAAATAACAGCAGCATCTGTTTTCTGGAAGTCCTAAAGCCTACTCGTAGTGCAAGCCCTTCCTTGCTAAAATGGGACTTCGGTTTTGCAAGATTGCACCACCCTGCAAAAGTACATAAAGACCTGATTGTTGTTGCTTTTAAAAATGCTTTACAACTGGATAGAAACTGGATAGCCTTCAGGGAAATGTAAACTCGCTTCTTTGGAGCATTCTTACTCTGCTGGAGGTGCTCTGGTCCTGGAAACAGCTGTTCGACTCCTTTCCCTGCAAGAACTCCCACTATGTACTGCAGTCTCAAATCTGTTTGTTCAATTGCCTGCTTGGTTTTCTTCTCCCTGCCCCCCCAATTCCCCGCCTTTTGAAGTTTAGACAACCAGCACAATGCAGAAAGGACTTGCTGGAGCTTGATATTGTTCAGGTTTTGTAATGGAAGTGGAAATCCATGTACGCATTTTGGGGTGAGTGTGATAAACCTAAGAGTCTGTCACCTTCTCCAGATTGGTGAGATCATCTTCAGAGGCCCTAGCAAACGGTAGCCAACACTCTATATTTTGTTGGACTCACCACAGCCATCATGACCAATGGTTAGAGATTATGGGAGTTGATGTCCAAAAATATCTGGAAGGCACCATGCTGACTACCCAGTCCATATCCTCCCATCATCCAAAATCAGAGGTTATGAAACCCCTTTGAAAGGAAGATTACTTTATTTTCTGTTTAGTGCTACATGAAAACTTTTAGATTTGCCCAAGCCTTTTAGTTATATGTCTATCCTAGGCGAGGTTGTTAACTCAGTTTTTACTGTGTTTGCTTTCACTATATTCATATGATGATGATGATTGCTTTATTATACACCTTTAGGCATTCCTTTTTAACCAGGCCTTTAGTTGATTTGATTGACATCCTATGCCCTTTTAAAATGTGGTTCTTTGGGGGGAGGGGAGAGTTATTGGATTGCTGTTTTTATTTTGATTATATATACAGTGTTACATACTGTATACGGGTTACATACACTTCAGGTTACAGACTCCGCTAACCCAGAAATAGTACCTTGGGTTAAGAACTTTGCTTCAAGATAAGAACAGAAATCGTGCTCCGGCGGCGCATCAGCAGCAGGAGGCCCCATTAGCTAAAGTGGTACCTCAGGTTAAGAACAGTTTCAGGTCAAGAACGGACCTGCGGAATGAATTAAGTACTTAACCCGAGGTACCACTGTACAGTACTGCAGTGCCAGGGCAGAACCTGCTATTTCCCAGAACTGTAAAGCAGTAAGAATCACCTATTGCAATGGCAACAACACATGCAACATCCTATAACGTGGTTTATACACAAGTGTTTCACGTTAACAACGGACCTCCGGAACAAATTAAGTACTTAACCCGAGGTACCACTGTATTCTGGTTTTATATTTTTATTTTGTTCTGTGAACCGCCCTGAGACGTCCGGGTATAGGGTGGTATATAAATTCAATATATAATAATAATAATAAATTAATAATAATAATTTATATTTGTATACCACCCCTCATATGCGGATCTCAGGGCAGTTCATGACATAAAATGGCAATATAAAAACCACAAAATAAGTACAGTGGTACCTTGGTGCTCAAACAACTTGGAACCCAAACACTGCAAACCCGGAAGTAAGTGTTCCGGTTTGCGAACTTATTTCAGAAGCCGAACGTGCTCCGTTTTGAGTGTTACACTTCCGATTTGAGAGCCACACTTCCATTTTGAGTGTTACGCTGATGTCTGCCTGTTTTTGCTATTTATTTTGCATTTTTGTTTTTGCGGCTCTTTTTGTTTTGTTTTTGTGACTGTGTGGAACCCAGTTCAGCTACTGATTGATTGTGTGACTGCAGTAGATAGTTTATTGCTTTCATTTTAAAAGGCACTGGATGTCAATCTTGTAAGCCACTCTGAGAGTCATGGCTGGAGAGCAGGCGAAAAATATTTTAAACCAATTAAAATAGTACCTTCTCTGTGTTCAAACCCCTTCGCTCTCCCTCACATGCATCTGTGCCTGCTCCACATACATTCATTTGAGTACACAAGCGTGAGATGCAACACTCCAACACAACATTCAAGCACATAGGCCTCATTCAGTCATTGCAATAAGACTGGGTTTCTGGTTTAGTGGTTTGATAAGATGAAGGAGCATGCTGCTGCATGCTTCCTGGATAATCCCACTTCACGATTCCTCTGGAGTGGGCAGGAGAAATAAACCAGGAAGCCTTGGCATCCAGTTATATCTGGGCCTGGGGATGGATGAATCTGTCACATTTGGTTTCTCTACATTTTGCACCCTGCTTGACTGTTAAGTACAGTGGTACCTCAGGTTAAGTACTTAATTCGTTCCGGAGGTTCGTTCTTAACCTGAAACTGTTCTTAACCTGAAGCACCACTTTAGCTAATGGGGCCTCCTGCTGCCGCCATGCTGCTGGAGCATGATTTCTGTTCTCATCCTGAAGCAAAGTTCTTAACCTGAAGCACTATTTCTGGGTTAGCGGAGTCTGTAACCTGAAGCGTATGTAACCTGAAGCGTATGTAACCCGAGGTACCACTGTACTCAGCTTGCATATCTGCAAGGGGAATAGCAGGGGGTTTCACATGAAAATGGCACATGGTCAAGAACTGAAACCCCAGGAACATTGGAAGATGCCCTGTACTGAGTCAGGACAGGTCACCCAAGCCCTTCACTGTCAACACTGGCTGGCAGCAGCTCTCCAGAATTCCAGACAGGGGTCTCAGCCCTACCTAGAGATGCCGGGGATTGGTCCAGAAATCTTCTGCATGCATAGCAGATGTTCTACCACTGAGCTAGCCCTCCTTGCCCAGAGCTATCAATCCATTCTGGGGAGCGGGGAAACGAGGAGCTACTAAAAAGAGTGAGATGGCAGAGCAGCTTGTGGCATTGAATGGCTAGGTTGAGCCAGAACAACAAGACGCAAATAAGCTGAGGGGGAAAAAAAGGAACTTGTTGCTTGTAAGTGTGTGACTCACATTAATTTTCGGCTCTGCGCATTGCTGAACCCAGCAAAGGAGCAGCTCCTGCTGATCCTTCTCCCATCAGCAGGGGAGTCAAATGTGAGTTTCACCGACATGGTTCCTGGTTAGCGGGTCTGTTGCCTCTGGAAATAAAAGGAGAAACAGATGAAATTAGACAGGAAGTAGATAAAATGCTCAACAATTTGTACAGAACAAGGGGTTATTTTTTTAAAAAAACATCCTACAGTCAGGATAGCTCAGTTGGTAGAGCATAAAACTTTTAAATCTCAGGGTTTAGGTACAAGCCCCATATTGGGTGAAAGGTACCCTGCACTGCAGGGGGTTGGACTAGATGACCCCTCATGGTCCCTTCCAACTCTATGATTCTATTATTCTATGATACTAC
The DNA here is from genome assembly GCF_027172205.1 of Podarcis raffonei. Classification (NCBI taxonomy): domain Eukaryota; kingdom Metazoa; phylum Chordata; class Lepidosauria; order Squamata; family Lacertidae; genus Podarcis; species Podarcis raffonei. The sequence continues at coordinate 81,381,671 of NC_070607.1, forward strand.
GTATCGATTGATATCATGTATTGTCCTTAAAAGGAGAATTGCAGGAGTATTGTGCAAAAGTTGGCTCGTGCATTGACTGCATTCCCATCGTCCCCCTACAGATCTGTCTGCTAAATGCATTTTCTACATTTCCCCGCCACAACAAACAACCCATTTAATACATCCTCCATTGTATCAGCAGCTGCACCAGCTAATCTGTTTTGCAAGCTGTAATTGTGTTGTTTCTCTGCTGCCCCAAGGAAACTGACAGTGCTTGTAGTTGTTGATGATTTAGCAACTACATGATTTAGTGGTACCTTGGTTTACGAACTTAATCTGTTCCGGAGGTCCATTCTTAAACCAAAACCGTTCTTAAACCAAAGCACGCTTTGCCTAATGAGGCCTCCTGCCACCGGTGCCCTTCCACTATTCGGATTCTGTTTTTAGACCGAGGTAAAGTTCTCAAACCAGGACACTACTTCCAGTTTTGTGCAGTTCGTAAACCAAATCATTCATAAACAGGACTGTTCTTAAACCGAGATACCACTGTACTCAATCGTTGCTGTTCCGGGACGGTTGAGCGGTATGCAATTCACATATAAAGTGGTTGATGTGGAGAGAGACCATTGGTCCAAATAGCTCAGGATGGCCTATGATGACAGGCAGTGATTCTCTGGGAAGATTCAAGGACTGAACCTGGGACCTTCTCCATGGACATCATGTGCTCCACCACTGAGTTATGGCTTTACTCTACATGCATGGTCCAGGTTGCACCACTTACTCTACAGCCCAACTCCTGTGCTGTACATTTGCTTGGAACAATGCAGCACCAAGCTACTGTTGTTGTTGTTGTTGCTGTTGCTGCTACTGCTGCTATTACCAAAATACGCACACATACATGAGATCTCATTTCTGGGCAACTGTTCAGCTGCTCCAAGCTAGCATCTCTAGCAAAACAGAAGTCCCTGCCTCTCTTACAATTTCCAATCAATGGTCCAGCTGTCAAGGGAAGAAAGAGATGAAGTCAGACTATTCATCGGCACCAAAATACCCCTTCCCCCAGCATCAGCCTGGCAGCGCTTTGCATAATTCTGTAACTGGATCCACACCAATGGGCTTGCACAGACTTCCACTGAAAGTTACACTGGACTCTTGTTTGTTTTTCCAGAAGTTGCCCGATATAGCTTTACCACGCCAGGATCAAAATCTTGGTCGCTGGCAGGCTTTCGCTCCCAAAGCACAACATTGCCTCTCGTTAATTAATCTAACTCAGGTCATGTTGGCTTCCCCCAACAAACGTGGTTTCCTTTGGCTGCTGCTTCTGTTCCCATCATCACTCACTCCCTTTTGTTCCTTGGGGGAATCTGGATTCCCAGTGCTGCATGTGCGTAGAATTTAGACCCACGTCTTAAAATGCAACATACATGTAAATTCAGTCCATGCAGTGAAAGGATGACAATGAAGATCTCTCTCTCTCTCTCTCTCTCTCTCTCTCTCTCTCTCTCTCTCTCACACACACACACACACACACACAGAGAGAGAGAGAGAGAGAGAGAGAGAGAGAGAGAGAGAGAGAGCGCTGAGCTGCAAAGTAAGCAACAAATCTAAATGTTTGCCTTTAAAAAAGAATTGAGAGGCACCCAGATCCTGTCACTCATTCCAAGCAAAGCTCCCATTCACATCCGGAAGAGAACTTCTCTAACTTCCAGACAAAATGCCTTTTTGAATGCTATTAGCAATTGTGTAGATGGGCTTTAAAGGAGGAAACAGCATGTGCAGGGGGCCTGAACTGAATGGAGACTTTGGGCAGGGGCCAGGGGTGGGCAGGGAAGAGCTTTAACCTCCCTCCCACCCTGCTGCAGTCAAATCTGCTCCCCGCATGTCTGCTATTTAAACCTGGCCAGAGGGAGCTCCCATTGGCAACTGCTATAAAAATGAAATATTTGCATGTGTAGTCTGAATAAGGTACTGAGGTTTAAATGGTCCTGGACCCCCATATTGTACCATCCAGCTGCCTTTATTCAGCAGCCGTCCAATGTCAGGCTCTCAACAGAAAGCAAATGTGCTGATCTATATAGTGACCACAACCATTTTCACCACAAGTCAGCGCTTTGTTGCACATATTTGTATAGAATGTGTCATTTCCCCCAAGGGGACTCAGTTGTTCCAACCGTGCAATGAGGGAAATTCTAATGATCTCCAGAGCTCGACATGATCAATAGATTGGTGACCCGCTAACCTGGTTTGGCTGCAGGATAAAAGGTAAAGGAGCCACCGACAGTTAAGTCCAGTCAAAGGCGACTATGGGGTTGCAGCACTCATCTCGCTTTCAGGCCAAGGGAGCTGGCATTTGTTCACAGACAGCTTTCTGGGTCATGTGGTCAGCATGACTAAACCACTTCTGGTGCAACGGGACACCGTGACGGAAGCCAGAGCACACAGAAACACCGTTTACCTTGCCCCCACAGCGGTGCCTATCTATCTACTTGCACTAGTGTGCTTTCGTACTGCTAGGATGGCAGGAGCTGGGACAGAGCAATGGGACCTCACCCCGTTGCGGGGATTCAAACCGCCAACCTTCCGATCGGCAAGCCCAAGAGGCTCAGTGGCAGGATATTCCCACGAGGCCTGCAAGCTGACTTGGTGCAAAACAGAGAAAACTCATTCCATCATTGCAATCATTAAAGCTGAAGTAAATAAACCACTTAATAATAAGGGTTTTTTTATAAAAAAAAAGACCTTGCATAACAAGCAATTAAAAGAAGACATTTGCAGGCTTGACCTTGTGGTTATTTCCTGACCCCGCTCCCATGACACCAGATGTGCAGGGAATAAATAAATTCCTGAGGCCTCTGTTTTATTCTCTGGTGTGGAAATCTTTGCAATATCAACTCAAGAAAGTTGCCATGGTGTGTGTTCTGCCTCTGGAAGAGTGCAATGGAAGGGGAAGGGGAAGGAGGGCATTGCCCTCTTGTTGACGTTCCAAAGAATGTTTTCGGGCCGCTTCTGTTGCACCCAGAAAATCAGTTCATATGCGCCCAGGACCATCGTCTTCTGCCGATCCCAGACTTTGGCACCAAGTCAGAAGTGCAGCAGCCAAGAAGAGAAGGTCCACCGGACAAATGCCTGTCAGGTTCTATTAGGCTGGAAACAGGCATCAGAACTGCTTCTTTTTAAAAAGGTTGAAGAAAGTTTGAAACTGGGATCACAGCTTATGGTGCGTACACTCAGCCTGCTGCAATACAAGAGCATCAGAAGCTGTCAAATGCTGAGTTTGATTATTGGCCTATCTAGCTCAGTAGTGCCTTCCAGATGAGGGTGGACCACAGCTGCCACCACCCTCTGACCATTCACCATGCTGCTTGGGAGTGACGGGAGTTGCAGTTTAACATCTGGAGGACACAATGCTGGCTACACCGTTTAGAGCACAGACTCTCTACTGATTGGCTCTCCAGGGAGTTCCTCCATCCTTACCTGGAGATGTCAGGGACTGGGATTTTCTGCATGCAAGCCTTGCACTCTACCACCTGGCTATGGGCCTTCCCCTTAGGAAGGCTTCTGGAAAACTGTTTAAAAACATGAAAAACCTGTCTGACCCACAAATGTGTGTGTGTGTGTGTGCAGTAAGGTGACCCCCCCAGCCACCTGTAAAAAATATTGCCTGCCATCAGCCTTATATAGTGTCAGCCCAGCTCTCCAGGCTGCTTCCCATTGGTGTCTTACAGTTGTGCCTCATGGATAATATAGTCAGCATCATAAGTACCATGCAGAAGAAGACTTTGGACTTGATATCCCGCTTTATCACTACCCGAAGGAGTCTCAAAGCGGCTAACATTCTCCTTTCCCTTCCTCCCCCACAACAAACACTCTGTGACATGAGTGGGGCTGAGAGACTCCAGAGAAGTGTGACTAGCCCAAGGTCACCCAGCAGCTGCATGTAGAGGAGCGGGGAAGCAAACCCGGTTCACCAGATTACGAGTCCACCGCTCTTAACTACTACACCACACTGGCTCTTGTTTCTGTTAAAGCTCAGCACAATGAGCTTGCAAAGGAGTAGGTGCTGCAGTGCCTACTGAAGTCACCAACTGAAATATACTCGGGGTCCTGTAGTGATTTCATGCTCTTTATTGCGGCTTGTAAAACAGTGATTCATTTGCCCCCCGAACCTCAGGCTTTTATATACATTATTTACACAATACGTCCTGTCTGATTGGCTGATTCTGCTTCCCTCCTGGAGCCTGATTGGTCTTTTCCTGCAGGCCAATCAGTTGTTGCATTCTACGATCCTACCAGCCTAATAGGCTGATTAACTTCCTCCTGGAGCCTGATTGGTCTTTTCCTGCAAGCCAATCAGTTGTTGCATTCTAGGATTCTACTTGCCTATTGTTCTAGGATCCAACCTTAGTACATAACACCAGCCTTGGGTCCTCCACCGTGAACCCCAAGACCTTCGCACTGATTCTTTGAACAAAAGCCAGCTAGAAGCCCCCACACATTCTTGGCTTCTTTGCTGCTCCTTCCCTTCCCCTGTTCCTTTAGATCCCAGTGCTAGCCTAGGAGAAATTATGAGTGGGAAATTGGAGCTGAACCTAGGCATTTCTGAGGATCCCAGGGGCTACTTTTGGCACGCGTGTGTGTCCACTCTGCTCTCTGTGTGTTACCTGTGTATGTGGAACATGTGAGCCTTTCCATGAAGCTCTAATTCAGATTTGGGGGGGGGTGAAATTTAAGGAAGTGCAGAAACATATTTACAACTGCTCCTAATTAAATAGAATCTGGCCTCCATTCAAATGCTTCTTTCCCTGCCAGGGAGGAGCTCGGAAGGAGACCTCCAAAGATGTATTGCTGAAATCCATCTGCAAAGTTCACTTGGCCCGGTCAGGCTGAGCTCAAGCCTCTAAGTATTTCTCTTCCCTTGCCCTCCACTTGGGGTATGTGCACAGTCAACTTCAGCAGGGGGGAGACAAAACACTGAAATGAAATGGGGGCTAGTCAGTTAGAATCGTAGAATTGAATCATAGAATTCTAGAGTTGGAAGGGACCATCCGGGTCATCTGGTCCAACCCCCTGCAATGCAGGGGGTTCAATTTTCATTCATTCCACAACAATTCACGCACAGAACAATCAAGGAGCATTCCGATTTGGGGTGGCCACCCAGATGCCTGTGGGAAACCTACAAGCAAGATTCAAGCACAACAGCATGACCCACGCCCTGCGATTTCCAGCAACTAGTATTCAGAAGTAATATTGTCCCCGACGGTGGAGGCAGAGCAGAGCCATTATGCCTAATAGCCATCAATAACCCTCTCCTCCATGAATTTGTCTTACTCCCTTTTAAAGCAATCTAGGCTGCTGGTCCTCCCTGCCTCCTGTGGGAGTGGGTGCCATAGTTACCTATGTGTACTGTGTGAATAATTACTTTCTTCGCAAAAGAAGTACTTTGTAAAACGGGGTTGCGGGTTCATCGTGGTTTGATGCAAATGAAAAGCCGGTGGATGCTGCCGAATCGTTTCCACTTTGATCTTCCACCCGCACAAGTGGCAGAAACAAACCAGGAAGCCATGCTTAAGCTTGGATCCTCACCATGTCTGAGCCTAGATTGTGGTTTGTTTTTTGCTTATAACTCAGGATATGATGCTGCAGAGCCCAGGAAGTTGCATGCAGTGCTTACCTTCAGCATTGGTGGCATACAGTGAAGGGGAAAAGTATTTGATCCCCTGCTAGATTTGCCTGTTCGCCCTCTGATGAAGAAATGACCAGTCCATAATTTAATGGTAGGTTTATTGTAGCTGTGAGAGAATGAATAACAACAGGGAAAACTCCAGAAACCCCCAGAAACCCAGAAGACAAAAGTCAGAGATTGATGTGCATGAATGGACAATTGTGGGGGTGCCGATTATGTGGCAGCAAGGGAAGCAAAAAAAAAGAGGGGGCTGCCTCCTCTATTGCATCTGCAATAAATCATTCAGTTGCGCTTTTCTGAGTTGCGTCTAGCCTCCTGAATTCAGCGATAGATCTCTGGAAACCTTGGCATAGATAGCTGTGAGTCAGTCTGCAAGACACTTGGAGGATAAAATCACTCCTGTCCTCTCAAGTCTTGTTACAGCTGATACAGCCACAGCACACACCACTGTATCTCCCTCCCCTTCTCCTGTCATCTTCACTGTGTCAATTTTTAGACTGTAAGCCCCTTGGGACAGAGACCTGTCCTCTTGAATTTTGCAGTGCACACATTGCTGACAATACTGATGATACAGCGAGATATATTCTCCCCTCTAGTAATTATTTACACTTTTGACTGCTTTCCTTTAACACTACCCCCTTTGACTGGTTGTTTCTGGGCTCTGCCAGTTCAAAAGTTTTGCAAGGAAAAAATGACTCATTAGCCTTTCTACCTCCTAAAACCATTTTAGGTGTTGTTTTTCTTTTAGTTATGGGCTCAAATAATATTTACTTAAGTTCAGTAAACTACCTCTGTGCATGGTTGCCAGATGTCCAGGACTGACCTGGGCAGAACAGGAACTGCTTTGTCCAGAGTTGAGGGCTGCCTTCATCCTGGGCATGGAAGCAGCAAAGTTATGCCTGATTACGTCTCATTGATGTCACTGGTCCCTGAGAGCTTAGAACAACCCCTCCCTGGATTGCAGCCATCGACAACAGCAGGCATCGGCAGAGGAGAACAGGTAGACTTCCTCTCTCTCTCTCTCTCTCATCTCTCTCTCTCTCTCTCTCTCTCTCCAAGACACATGGGCACATGTGCATCTGTGTGTTAATCTTGGGCCACATAGAAAATGCATATACAGTGGTACCTCAGGTTACAGACGCTTCAGGTTACAGACTCCGGTAACCCAGAAATAGTACCTTGGGTTAAGAACTTTGCTTCAGGATGAGAACAGAAATCGTGCTCTGGCGGCACGGCACCAGCGGGAGGCCCCATTAGCTAAAGTGGTACCTCAGGTTAAGAACAGTTTCAGGTTAAGAACGGACCTCCAGAACGAATTAAGTTCTTAACCCGAGGTACTACTGTATTTTGAGCTCCTGGCAGATTTTGCCCAGAGGCTTTTCACAACAACATGGTAAGGGTTAAAGCTTATAAAATGTTAAGGAAATGGCAAGGACATTGCTGTTGTGCAAAAACATCAGAACTGGGTCGCCGTTACTATCAAAGTACTTAAATACCAGGGCTAATTAAGTTTCAGCTCTTAACTTTCACCGCAGTGTTAAATCTACTGGGAAAATAAACTCTGCATTTAACCTCTGCTCCCAGGCATTTTTTCAGAGAGACCATTGACCTCAGTAGCAGTGTCATCCTAACAAGATACTTCGCTATGCAAACATTCCAAAACTATGATATTAAGAATCAGCATCCTCTATCTGTAAGACGATCCAATTGCTGGCACTGTAATGATGCCGTTGGTGCTATAATTAAATTGCATTTACTTATCTATGCTTTAGAAGCTGAGATGCCTATTATTTAAAAACTTTGGCACCACAAAAGTCCTTATGGAGGTTCCTTGAATAGTGGTGTTTTATTTCATTTTTATTTCCATGCAAGCATCAACTATCGGTTACGGTAAATGTCCAGCATTAGAATCATAGAATCATAGAATCATAGAGTTGGAAGAGACCACAAGGGCCATCGAGTCCAACCCCCTGCCAAGCAGGAAACACCATCAGAGCACTCCTGACATATGGTTGTCAAGCCTCTGCTTAAAGACCTCCAAAGAAGGAGACTCCACCACACTCCTTGGCAGCAAATTCCACTGTCGAACAGCTCTTACTGTCAGGAAGTTCTTCCTAATGTTTAGGTGGAATCTTCTTTCTTGTAGTTTGGAAGTGCATGCCATGTGAATACCAACAAAAGTGGATGAGTTTTGTGAACACCTGGAAAGTGCTATAAAGTGTGGGTATCCTCAAATCTGGAACACAGATAAAGGAATGTGGGCAGTCATATTAGGCGACTGCCAATGTTCACCAGTGAATCTCTGAGTTTTCAGGCAATATTTCTCTGGGGTTGTGTGCATTCCCATGTGAATGCTGATAAGCCACCAAATTTCTGACATTCACTGTAATGTATATGTGTCTGTTGAAAAATAAACACAAGTTCTAGTAATGTTTAAATTCCTAATCTGATTTGAGGCAGAGCCTCAAAAACTGTCCCACAGAGCAAAATGTCTGGGAGTATGGGGATGCATTAAAGCACACATCCCCAAATGGTTCCCTGGGATAGATGAACGTAATATTTCCTGGACATAAGAAGCTACCTTATACTGAGCAAGACCATTAGTCCATTCAGCTGTGTACATCCTGTGTATTTGTAAATAAATGCAAATATTGCAAAATGCCAGAAGCCTCCAGTGAACTCAACCCAAAGAAGACCAAACCCGCTGAGCTCTGCACCCCCTGGAATTTCTTAATGGAGAAGTGGAAACACATAATAATATTATCTCCTTTGGAGAGTGAATCATGGCCCAAAGTTTGCAAAACATCTATTTTTAATTTGTTTTGTTGGGGTTATGTTTTCACTCCCTCAAGGGCTGGCATAGACTCGGATGGGATTTTCCAAAGTGCTGTGCTCCAAGGTCAATGAGGAGGACTTTGGAAATCTTTTCCGTCATCTTTTCCCTAAATCTGAAAGGCTGGCTGCACCACTGGCACTGGCCTTTATTCCTTTAAAGTGGCAGTGCTGCAAAACTGTGAACAGCTGTGGGCTTGTCAGGAAGCAAGAGTCATCAGAAGGCACAGAGGTCTTCTTACTAGTGGTCTCCACAAGGGTGCACATGGCGTCCTTTTCACATCAGGAGATGGGGATTAGATAGATTGTTGTTGTTGTTTAGTCATTTAGTCGTGTCTGACTCTTCGTGACCCCATGGACCAGAGCACGCCAGGCATTCCTGTCTTCCACTGCCTCCTGCAGTTTGGTCAAACTCATGCTGGTAGCTTCGAGAACACTGTCCAACCATCTCATTTTCTGTCGTCCCCTTCTCCTTGTGCCCTCCATCTTTCCCAACATCAGGGAGTCTTCTCTTCTCATGAGGTGGCCAAAGTATTGGAGCCTCAGCTTCACGATCTGTGAGCACTCAGGGCTGATTTCCTTCAGAATAGATAGGTTTGATCTTCTTGCAGTCCATGGGACTCTCAAGAGTCTCCTCCAGCACCACAATTCAAAAGCATCAATTCTTCGGCGATCAGCCTTCTTTATGGTCCAGCTCTCACTTCCATTCATCACTACTGGGAAAACCATAGCTTTAACTATACGGACCTTTGTTGGCAAGGTGATGTCTCTGCTTTTTAAGATGCTGTCTAGGTTTGTCATTGCTTTAGATAGATAGATGATAGATAATCCCCCAAGAGATGGGGATTCTTTCTCAGCAAGAGGGCCGCATTCTCTTCTGGACAAGCTTTCAGAGGCCACATGTGGAATCAAAGGAAATGTGGGTGGAGCAATTAATGTGAATTTGACCTTTGCACACACAGCAATCTCAAGCAAGACAAGTAAGAAATATTTGAGTAGAAGGACACGATCCAGCCAGACTAAAACACTCAAGGTTGAAAGCAGGGCCTGTAGAGATGGGGTATGCCTTGTGGAAAGCTCCAAGGGCCGTATAGAGAGACTACAGAGAGCCACAGGGTCTGAGGCTCTCTGCTCCAGTTTTACATCGTATGGGCAAAAGAGATGTCATACAATATATGGGCTCTTTCTTGATTGGAGAAAGTGGTGCAGGACAAGGAGAGAGAGGTAAACCATTACTTGCAGCACCGTTTTCCTATCTAAATTCCTCCCCGCCCCACATGCTAAACGACCACTATGAGTATGATATTGGTACCTCTCTTTAGTTTGGGAGCAGCGGAGGGAGAGAGAGCAATTTAGAACATCAAAATGGTGCTGGGGGAAAAGATGGCGCATTGCCCTCCTCCATCACTGCTGCTTCAACCATTTGCAGGGGGTTTTCTTCAGCTCATACAGTAAATAAAATGCTGGGGGGGTGACAACTTTAAAAGCACTTATGCACAGAACCACCCCGCATTTCTGATTTGCAATTTCTGTACAAAACTTTAAAAAAACTGAGAGTAGCACTCAAGAAAAGAAAATGAGGTCATGATGAGCAATACTGTCACAGTTTGCCAAAGCGGAGAACTCTTTCTTTGCCAAAGCAGAAAACCTTTGTTTTCCTTATGTCCTGCCCTACTTGTCATTCTTAGCTCAACAAGGCTGACAAACAAGCAAAGAAGAAAGGATAGGTATGGTAATGGACTATGGAACTGGCAAAATTAACAACAAAATTAAGAAACTCTAATGGTGAGTGTTTCATGGAAGAATGGAAGCCTTTTTCAGGACTAGTTAAAGAAATATTATAGTACGAAGGACTCGCAAGCAGGATTTGAGTTATGAGCAATGGAAGTAATTAGATTATAATGCTGTGGTTATGATTTTATAGATAGAAGATAGGGTGTGGCAGAAGGGGAGAGACAACAGCCCCATGGAAAACGGGGTGGGAAGTTGATAAAAATAAGAGAAAAGACGAACTTGTGTTTTGATTGCAAATGCTAAAAATGTTGAAACTTAATAAATAATAATATAATATATAAATAAAATATAATTGAGGGGAAAAGAGAAGAGGCAGGTGGAGAAAAGTCTAGGCATCTCTTTCCCCCATGGCTTCTTCCTTTCACATCATTCCCTCTCAACCCTGCTTCTCTGGGAGGGAAAATGCCATCTGGGGAAACTTGCACACAATTGTATGTAACATGTAGTTCAGCCCTAAGGGCATATGGAAACCAGGCTCCCTGGGAGAGAAAGACGGGTACACAGTATATTAAATACAGACGGCCTAAAAAGCTTGGAAACCACTGTGCTGGCATTGCGCAAGATGCTTCAACAGCCTTCTGTTACAAATAAGCGAATGGCACAGTTACGCAACTCCACAGTGTGAAGCAACCAATTTATCAGCAGCCGTCAGCAGCCATCAAGTCATGGAAAGAAACATGCTTGTTGGCTGGCCATGGACTGCATTACTATATTACAGTGTTACCTTGGTTCTCGAATGGCTTAGTTGTCAAACAAATAGGCTCCCAAACACTGCAAACCCAGAAGTAAGTGTTCTGGTTTGCAAATGTTTTTCGGAAGCTGAACATCCGACACAGCTTCCGCTTGAGTGCAGGAACCTCCTGCAGCCAATCGGAAGCTGCACCTTGGTTTTTGAATGGTTTTGGGAGTTGAACAGACTTCCGGAAAGGATTAAGTTTGAGAACCAAGGTACACTGTACTTGTATTAACCAGGCACCGAAAATGTGAGCGTGTGTTTGCAACCCACCAATGTACACTGCTCACCAAACTGGACAAACCCAAATTCTTAATCATGGGATCCTCTTTCCTCAATGTGTACTCACCTGTGCAAGTTAAGCAAGCAGACTTCTAGGAAATGTGTTGGTTAGCATCATGTATTTTGAACCTAAGGTTTGGGTTTTCACCGAAATTTGGCTTTTTGGTCAGGGATGAGGTGGTTAAGACAAATGCTAAGCAGAAAGTGAAGGATGTGAAGGCAGACAGAAGAAATTCTGTATCCTGTGGGGGAGAGCACTACACATAATAAAAAGGAGGAAATGCATCACCAAACAAGGGAGCGAAAGAGGACATCGATGTGGATAATATTTACAAATGCATAGATATGTATAAATGTAAATTTAGAAGAGACTGCTGTAATTTAAATAGGAAGACCACCATAATGGGAAAGGCTGTGGCCAGTTGGCCTGGGTGCCTGCTTGGTCTGTTCTCCAGGTGTTCACTATTAAGTAGGGACACGGGTGGCGCTGTGGTCTAAACCACTGAGCCTCTTGGGCTTGCCAATCAGAAGGTGGGTGGTTCGAATCCCCACAAGAAGGTGTGCACCCATTGCTCTTTCCCAGCCCCTGCCAATCTAGCAGTTCGAAAGCATGCCAGTGCAAGTAGATAAATAGGCACCACTGTGGCGGAAAGGTAGACAGCATTTCCATGCACACTGGCTTCCGTCATGGTGTCCCGTTGCACCAGAAGCGTTTAGTCCTGCTGGCCACATGACCAGGAAAGCTGTCTGTGGACAAACGCCGGCTCCCTCAGCCTGAAGGCAAGATGAGCGCCGCAACCCCATAGCCACCTTTGACTGGACTTCACCGTCCAGGGGTCCTTTACCGTTACCTTCACTATTGAAGGACCCCCTCCTGCAATCCCTTCTTAGGATTCTTTACCTTTAAACCACACGTGGACTGAACAACCCTTCAAATAAATAAAGTAGGGTGTACAGTCACCCTGTCTCTGGGGCACTATCCATGGCCCTTAAAACAACACACATGTACTTTTAACCAAAGTAAACACACCATTTTCAGCCATGTGGCATCTCACACCCATTTGTACTGTTTTACCTTGGAATCATAGAGACTAGAAACTTGTGGCTTTTAAAATATGAGTCGTCAAGATTCCCAGGAATTTGTGTTTCTGATGCCTGCGGGTCACCAATGCAGACAATTACAGAAAGACAGAATCAACACATCCTCAACCATATGTTAAACAAGAGGATTGTTTTACTGCACAATAAAAAGGGCAGCTGTTACTCATTGGTTGTCAGGGGTCTGGGTTTCTTTCCCCAGATTGCTTCAGTTGTGAGGAAATCATGTTTTCCCAGCACAGAAACTGCAGAATTTCAATCACTTGGGGGATGTTTTTTGGGGTTTTTTCTTCTAATCCCAGTTAGCACATTCATTGCAGTTTGGGGTGCTTTGTGGGACATGATTGTTGAGCATTGTTGTCACCTTCTGGCTAATAATAAGAATAGCTTATTATTTATATTCCACCCATCTGACTGGGTTGCCCCAGGCACTCTGAGTTGCTTCCAACAAATTGAAACAAATTTTAGGGACCAAGACTGTAATGAAGACTTTTCTATCTTCACCTGGAGACTGACCATGTGTGCATTTTCCAGGGAAACAGGCTAGGTGTGACACCACTGGGGGCAAGAGACACACCCCTACTCCGCTGCCACAACAACACAAAATGGACATTTAAACACCCTTATTTTATTTCACAGCAGTTTGGGAGGACTTCCTTGGAAACAAAGATGTCCACAACTATAAAGCTCACGAATGAGAGCATTTCCCTTTCAAAATTGAGGAAAAAACGGTGATCTGCAGTACTGCCCATCTCTCCCATGGCAATGCCCTGATACTTTGTGAGTCCCTTTTTCCAGGCTGTGTATTTTGCCTCCCTGGTTGTGGAAAACCTCTCTGCCCCATTACTTCTTCTTTTTTTTTTTTTTAAGCAGCAAACAAGCTATTCTCCAACAGAAAGTCTGTCCTCTCCACCTTAACACCACCACCACGGAATCTTGCACTGTTTAAACTGGATACATACTAATACAATGCTTTTTTTAAAAAAAAAGAAAAATCTTGGCTTTTGTCTTCTCGAAAGGCTTTGACTACACCCTCATCCTCTTTAGCCATCATGTAAGGATTTTACATTTTACAGCTGGGGAACTGCATGACTAGGATGTCCAGGAGACAGATCAAATTAAGGAAACAGAAATAACAGTGCGCCTCATGTGAAGCACAGGAGGATTATTAACTGTAAATCTGGCAGCTGTAGAATACACACAGACAGACACTCTCACAGAGGACAGAGGAGGAACGCAGGCAGCAGAGGCTGGTCCACTAAGGTGATTGGCAAGCTGCCCTGCCAATCTTAGTTGCCCCCCACTTGCCTGCCTTCTTACTTGCAACCAGTACAAGGAGTGTCAGCTTTCTCCCTCCTTCATCTTAGCATAGCATACCAGGGAAGAGGATGGGGACCAAACAGGAATTAGATGGTTCTGCTTGTCATAGGCACCACCGTCCCTTGGGAATGAATTGGGAACCATTGAAGAAAGGGCCTGGATAGTGTTATGTACTGAAGTTCTCACCCTGGGCCAGCAGGGGGATACTGTAGATAGTTTTCACTCAGGTCCACATATGTAAATAAGGGATTGAAAGTGACGTTCAGTGATTGGATAGTTACAGAAAGTTTTTACAGTTGCGTTGTACTGGAGCTCTATATAAGCAGGCTGGCTGAACTCTTCAGTTCAGTTCTGTTCTGGCCTGTGAATAAACAAGAGCTGTTTGAAGAATCGCTCTGTCGTCTGATATGTTCACCCACAACTTAACAGATAGCTCAGTTGGTTAAAGTGTGGTGCTGGTAACACCAAGGTGGCAGGGTCGATCCCTGTATGGGACAGCTGCCTATTGCTGCATTGCAGGGGGGTTGGACTAGATGATCCTCAGGGTCCCTTCCAAGTTCCAACTCTACAATTCTACAAATAAGGAACTTTTTTAACAGAACAGGAGCAATGCCATCATCTGCCAGAGCACTGCAGCCCAGGGTGGTATGCATGGGTGGAGGGCACCCCACTTTGTAAGAAGACTAGGCTCAGATACTTAAGGACTCAGCTACATTCGTTTTTTAAAAGAAGTTATAAATGCATTCTAACACTGTGGCACTAGGTGGCGCTGTAGAGCCGAAACCACAACACTGCGAAGTTTTCCATTGTGAACTTTAAAACGTTTTTTCATAGCGTTCTCTGGGCGTTTTTTTAATAGCTGTGTAGATGCAGCCTCAGTGAACTTTGAGGCTGGTCAGGGAGGTTGAAATATACTCGGAGTCGAGAGTGGATTTCATGCTCTTTATTCGGCTCATAGTGGTGAGGAGGAATGGAAGTTCCCCCAGAATGTCTGCTTTATATACATTATTTACACAATGGGCCCCACATGATTGGCTAATTCCAGGATTCACCTACAGGCCAATCAGGTTGCGGATTCACTTCCACCTGGAGCTGGATTGGGTGGCTCCTGTGGACCAATCAGACTGCTGCATTCTGAATCCTATTGTTCTAGGACCAATCAGACTGCTGCATTTTGAATCCTATTGTTCTAGGACCAATCAGCCTGCTGCATTCTGAATCCTATTGTTCTAGGACCAATCAGACTGCTGCCTTTTGGATCCTATTCAACTCACTACATAACAGAGGTGAACCCAGGTTTTCACAGCCAAGTGCAACACACTAACTTTTTGCAACATTCTTTGCTGGCTCACCACTGTAGAATTGTCTGCTGATCCTAATAAATCATGCACCATGCTATGCAGTGCTACTGATGCTCTCTCTCTGTGTGTGTGTGGATAGGCAAAGAGAAGCAGCTTGCCAGGTGAGGCAAAAGGCACTATGCTAGTCACCCAGCAGGTGAGCTGCTTTTGCTTACTGGGCGGGGCAGGGGAGGGTTGGTACAGTTCAAATGGCACTGGTTGAACCAGTCCTGCCCTTCTGCCACTGCATTTGCACCACAACATTAAAGGAACCAATCAGAGAGCAGGAAAGGGGTTTGGGGATATTGGGGAACAGAATTTGTTTCTTCTCTGAACTCCCAACTTAGCTTCATCTCGTTTTTACACAAGCAGTTTTTTCTTATGTCTTTTTGTGCTTAAGATATATCTTGCTTGGAACACACAAAGAAAAAAACCCTCTGTTTTTAGATTCTGCTATTTCTGCTTGTAATAATTTTCCACTGGGTTAGGCTTTCCTGTACTGAGTTTTCCAGATATTGAGCTGTGCAGCATTGATTTAATATTTGTTCCTTGTTTTGGGAGGATTTTACCCTTGTATCCGTACTGTTCCTTGAGATTTTACACACAAACTAGTTGTTGTTTTTTCCTGAGCTTCGGTCTATGGACAACTTTGAATATAGATTACTTTAGTTCTCAGGTTAGGTTTACTATTTGATTTGATTTTTACTAATTTTCTGTTGGATTTTCCTGGATTCTGTTTCTTGGACACCTGGTTGATATGTAGAAACATGCACCTAAGGAGCCTGCTTCCTAGAATTTGGCTTTCAATTGGTAGCTATGTCCGTCTCTTAAACTAAAAGGCATACCGTATCTTTCGCTCTATAGGACACACTTTTTCCCCTCCAAAAATGAAGGGGAAATGTGTGTGCATCCTATGGAGCAAATGCAGGCTTTCGCTGAAGCCTGGAAAGCGAGAGGGGTCGGTGTGCTCCGACCCTTCTCGCTCTCCAGGCTTCAGGAAGCTATCGGCAAGCCTTCGGAGCGCGGCGGGAGTTCCCACAGGCTTCCAAGGCTTGCGGATAGCAGCCATGCAGCTCAAAGCCCGGAGAGCGTGGCGCTACGCACACCGGGCTTTGGGCAGCTATCTGCAAACCTTCGGAGCCCGGCGGGAGTTCCTGCCGGGCTTCCAAGGCTTGCGAATAGCAGCCTGAAGCCCAGGGAGCGCAGCGCCAACTCGCGCTGCGCTCCCTGGGCTTCAGGCAGCTATCCGCAATCTGCAGACATATCTGCAGAAGCTATGTCTTGGCTTCTGCCAAAGCCGCGCGCAGCCTCTCCCAGCTGGAGAGGTTGCGCGTGGCTAAAGAGGAAGCCAAGACAGCCAGCGGGATGGATCCCGCTGGCTGTCTTGGCTTCTTTGCTCTTTGGGGCTGGGGGGGGGGAAATAATTCCCCCCCCCTTTATTCCCCCCCTAAAAACTAGGTGCACCCTATGGTCCAGTGCGCCCTATGGAGCGAAAAATACGGTATTTCACACTATGCATGCAATAGTCACTTTGTATTTGGCATTTCCCAAGATTCATTTGCGCACAATGTGCTGTTGCTTCCTCTTTGATATTATTCTGCTTATATCTTTTTTTACAAACTGAAATGCATTCACTGGTCTTCTGCTGATGCATTTAAAATAAATCTTTTCAAACAGAGTATGGCCTCTGGAGTCTTGTTTGGTCACCACCCTCTTGCCCACTGGGACAAATTAAGAACCTGACTTCCATCTAGCAGCTAGCCCACCCACCAAACAAGTTAGACAACTTCTCCAGGTTTTCAGCCCATAAAGGGTGGTGCCTTCAACACAGAGGGAAACAGAGGAAACAATAGAAAACGCACATCAAAAACTGATTAGCAAAATAGAAAGCATGCATATTTCTTTTTAAAAGACTGTAAAAAAAAAACCCAGACCCTAGACTGAAAGTCTATGCCTCACCCACAAAAATCAATTAAAGCATCACCCAGCACTCAGCAAACCAAGCTGCAGCACAGCTAACAAGTTATATATAACCAGAGCCGTGTGCATTCTACAAATCTACAATGCGTGGATTCAAGACTTCTAAATTCTTTCATGTGCATTCTTGGTTGCAAGGAAATTTATACTCTTAAAATTAATATTGCCAACATTCTTGGCAGAGCCTGCCACAGGCTCCTATACATGTGCGGTTTGCACACATATTTGGCTCTGTCCCTGTCACAGGCATTACAACCCAAAGACAGGCAGAAGCTTTGGTGCATGCACAAAACTTTGCACAGTCTCCCTGAGTTCATCTGTCTCACATACAGATCTGCAAAGGCCATTGATGGATAAGAGGAATCCCTGAGCATGCAGGAGCCCTGTGTGTACCACAGCTGGATTAGGGTATAAATAACATCCTTGCTGAACAAGGAAATTTACAAGGTTGTTCTGAAGATCCTTAGGAAACAGTGTTCCTGAGGCAGAGCGGTCTTGCTGCCAGTAAATCCACAAACCACAAACAATGAAGCAGCCTCCAGTAGAGACTGGATGTGAAAATTAATTAGATGGCTTCTCCCAGAGCCTCGAAGGCTGAGACCAAAAACTGGAGCGGTCAGTTCATGTACCTTTGGGCTAACCCTTGTAGCCAAGCCAGATTCTCCAGATATACTGATCCCTTCCTTCCATAATACTTCCTTGAATATTTCAGAGTTTAAACATTTTGCTATAAGAATAAAAATCCAGGGAGTTTGGACATCGAGGCAAGAGGGAGATGAGGATTCGAGGAAGGGGTTTCTTGGTCTGTAAGGGCTATTGATGCTGCAGCAATGCCTGCCGTCTTCCTTACATATCGTCCAAAGGTGGCTCTTGCCATCATCTTCCTCCTCCTCCATCTCTCGCCTTTGTAGAAGGTTGCAGGGAGGAGAATGGGGACCAAACCTGAAATAGCTGGTGCCTTCATTATACACCTATAGGTGCCAGGTGAAAACGTTCCTCTTGAACCTGGCCTTGGGCTGATTGATATCCGATGCCCTTTTAAATGTGTTGTGGAAGGGGGGCAGACGATTGGATTGCCTTTGTTTTTGTTGTGTATTTTGTGCTTTGTGTATTGCAATTTTATGTTGTGAACTGCCCCGAGTTCTATGGGTATAAGGAAGTATAACAAGAAGAAGAAGAAGAAGAAGAAGTTGGTTCCACCTGTCATTGGCTTCTGCTTCACCAACTGTTGCCCTCTCTACCTTCTGCCCTACCAGTTCCAGTGGGCACCAGTCTCCACTGGTGTCCACTAGCTACCTTCCTTATATAATAATAATTTATTATTTATACCCCACCCATCTGGCTGTGTTTCCCCAGCCACTCTGGGTGGCTTCCAACAGAATATTAAAATACAATAACCTATTAAACATTAAAAAGCTTCCCTAAACAGGGCTGCCTTCAGATGTCTTCTAAAAGTCTGGTAGTTGTTTTTCTCTTTGACATCTGGTGGGAGGGTGTTCCACAGGGCAGGTGCCACCACCGAGAAGGCCCTCTGCCTGGTTCCCTGTAACTTGGCTTCTTGCAGTGAGGGAACCACCAGAAGGCCCTCAGTGCTGGACCTCAGTGTCCTGGCAGAACGATGGGGGTGGAGATGCTCCTTCGGTATACTGGACTGAGGCCATTTAGGGCTTTAATCAGCACCAACACTTGGAAACATACTGGGAGCCAGTGTAGGTCTTTCAAGACCAGTGTTATGTGGTCTCAGTGGCCTCTCCCAGTCACCAGTCTAGCTGCTGCATTCTGGATTAGTTATAGTTTCCGGGTCACCTTCAAAGGTAGCCCCACATAGAGCGCATTGCAGTAGTCCAAGCGAGAGATAACTAAAGCATGCACCACTCTGGCAAGACAGTCTGCGGGCTTCCCGCCTTCCCTCCTTCCTTTATTTTGCTTAAATACCAAATCAGGTGTCTTTCCAATTAATCAGTCAAGGTGTGGCCATCCGTCACGTAGGATTTAGTTGAGATTCCTGCATTGCAGGGGGTTGGGCTGGATGAGTCCCTTCCAACTCTACAATTCTACAACAAAAGCTGTTTTCTGCCAAGTTTGGCCAGTGAATCCGTCCGGCTCAGTATTACTTTCAGCAGCACTCTGGGATTTGAGCGCGAATGTATCCCCAGCCCTACCTGGAGATGTCAGGAACTGAACTCGTGACCTTACGCCTGCTAAGCCTGTGATCTCCCCCCGAACTACATGCATTCCCCCTCGGTCTATGTCATTGTCTGCGCATTCACAAGATCAGCTGCACAAGCTGGAGGGCTGTTCCACACTCTCCTTGAGCTCCACTCTGGTCAATAGCAAACCGAGATCTTGTCACTGCTCAGAAGACCTAGACAAGGTGCTCCAGGCACACTCCTGCAAGGTTTTCTTTCCACTCAGTCCAAAGGCCCAGAACAAGCCACTCTGCTGCAGACTGATTTACGAGCTTGGAGAGAGCCCACTGTTGCCTCCGCTGGTTTCCATTTCAATCTGATGACAAATTCAAATGCCTGAATCGCAGATTCTGGAATGCAGCAAAATCTAGCTGGACAGTCTGCTCAGTCTTGGCAGGAACCAGAACTGCATTTGGCTGAATGCTAATAAGCCCTTTAAAAGTAAGGGCATACTTTCAGGAAACTATCAAGGGAGGGGGAGAAGCCTTAGGAAAGAACAAGGCCAGGAAATACATATCTTTCAGGCTGCATGCAGCTCTCAAGACATTTTCCTTGCTGTTAACCCTATCTCCAGGGGCAATTGGCACAAATTAATTGATTTATTTGGTGTGTTTAGATATAGACGCCACCCATTAACCAAATGACGGTTTGCAACACAATGCAAACAACAATAAACCAGAGCAAAGCAAATCATAATAAAACCACCAATGAAGCAGCAGCAATTTTTAAAAAGTGAAGGTGGAAAGTGGGGGAAGGACAAAAAGCGAGCCTCCTTGGAGAGAGAATGACATGAGATTGGCACCACCACTGAAAAGGCCCTGTCCCAAAATGCCTCCTAGGTCAGCTGGATGCACTAAGAATGTGAGTTGCGTGGAGCTGTGCAAAGTCCAGCACTTGACATTTAGCAGAGGTGCTGTGGTTGCCCTGGAGCTGTCTTCCCCAACCTGATGCCCTTTAGAAGTTGCTGGACTACAACAAGTAGCAGATGGTGTTGCAAGAGGGCAGCACGCAACTGACGGCTGAGTTGCTGGTGCTTACCAGCAGGTGGAGGAGCAAGGAGTTGGGTGAGATGCAAGCACATTGGTGGAGGAAACTGGATGCTCCTGCTGGTGTATTTGCACTGCACCAAATCTCCCTGCTCAATCCTCCCCCTCTCAGGCCAGGTCAGGTGAGTGCTACCATCCCCAAACACACTGCGCACTCCTGACTACAATCCATCCTGGCTGGTGCTGAATACAGTTGTTGTCCAACAACATCCACAGAGCCACAGGCTCTGTACCACTGGCTTAGGTTTGCCCAGAATCAACACAGCTCCTGCAATTGCACATTTAGCCATCCTTTGATTTGACCGCTTGTGCCTCCCATAATGGAAGGGGGAAATTGCTGCTGCTAAGATAATGATAGAAATGGCACCATTCCTGCTTCTCCGGCCCAATCCTGATCCTAGCAAGTGCCCTGGGAGTTTTGCCATGGCTTCGGAGGGAGGAGGAGCAAGACTTCTATAATCACGATTTGGCTTGAATGATGGAAAAACACATTAGTTATGGCCTTCTATAGGAAAGATACATCAGGGTTTTTCCTACTTCCAAGGTTTCATTTTTTAAAAAAGGAAAGAAAAAAGGAAGGAAGGAAGAAAAATATTTACTGACCTGCTCTCTTCTACTTCTGCTATGGGCTTAGTTAGAGGATGGTGAGAAATACCATCTGCTCCTTCACAGCGCAGGAACCTGAGAGTCCAACAGCACTTTAGCTCTTTAAAAACAAGCCACATGGATGGAGAAATGTGGAATAATATTGATGACTATCAGGTCTCCCAGCTCAACCTGAGCCTCAAGAAATACGTGCCTGTACTGTTCACTTCTCCTTCCCTCCCATACTATTACAGGGTAAAATAAGCACTTATATCATAAACTAGTGTAACACCCACCCAATATTGGAATGTGTATGGAAATGTGGTCACAAATGGATTTGCAAGTCGCGTCTGCAACATAATGTTGCAGCATGACATGCTCAAACATTCGGGGTTCCAGGCACAGGACACTTCATTCCATTTCTCCTCTTCCCCAGCCTTCTGCGTCTTCTACCTAAATGACACTCAGCATTATATGGCCACTAGTTATACTTAGTTCTCATTGGTTGTTTGGGGTTCCCACCTCCTCTGGATCTGAATAAGGACTTGGAATAATACGGAATATTCTGCATACCTGAATATTCTGCATACCTGAATACCTGAATATTCTGCGTACCTGAAGATGCACACTTCACTGAGATCTCACAGCATGCAGATCTAATCAGTTTACTATACTCTAGCCATATGAATGTCAGATCATTGATTAGAAACATTTAAAATGTGCTGGGTTTCCTTTAAACCAAACGAGAGCGCATTAATCTTGAAACGAGGGGATCAAGTTAGCAGATTCTGAATCGGCTGGCTTGACTGTTAGGGAAGATGCTTTATATTTCTAAAAATCACCATGTGATAATATAGTCATAATAAATTAAGAGAATGAGATTAAAGCTGCAATCCTAACCCCATTTAACTGAAAATAAGCCTCGCTGAATTCAGTAGGATTCGCTCCTCAGCAGACATGGTTAGAATTTTGCTTTATGGCTATACTTCTATACACACCCAGAAATAAGCCCCACTGGACTCCATAGGACTGAGCATACATGCAGAGGTTTGCACTGTAAACTTTTATGGGGTCTTATTTTTCTGCAGGTAGGAATGGGATCCAAAGTGTACAGTTATGATAGCATTTGTGAGAGTAAGCACTTATCAGTGTCTTTAAATAATCATAAAAAGCTGGCAGGAGCATGCTGCAAAAATAGATAATAAATTCAGAGGAGCACTGCTCTCTTCTTTATTTATGAGAACAAATTATGTATGACACCATTTAAAGGGAAAAATGTAAACACAAGGGATGGCTCAGTGGAAAGGACCATAAATTAAAGTAACTCTGGAGCACTGTGCAGAGGGTTCCATGCAGAGCCTTTTGGTGGGAGTGGCAGCTGCTCAACCTGCCCAGACACAGCCATCAGTACTAGCTCCTAAGCATGTTCCCGTCTGCACTACACATTCAAAGCAGTATTATACCACTTTCCACCCCCCCCAAAGAGTTCTGGGACTGTAGTTTGTTAAGGGTGCTGAGAGTTGTTAAAGATAAAGGACCCCTGACCATTAGAGAGACGTGGGTGGCGCTGTGGGTTAAACCACAGAGCCTAGGACTTGCCGATCAGAAGGTCGGCGGTTCAAATCCCCGCGACGGGGTGAGCTCCCGTTGCTCAGTCCCTGCTCCTGCCAACCTAGCAGTTCGAAAGCACCTCAAAGTGCAAGTAGATAAATAGGTACCGCTCCAGCGGGAAGGTAAACGGCATTTCCGTGCACTAACTCTGGTTCACCAGAAGCAGCTTAGTCATGCTGGCCATATGACCCGGAAGCTGTAAACCGACTCCCTTGGCCAATAAAGCGAGATGAGCGTCACAACCCCAGAGTCAGCCACGAATGGACCTAATGGTCAGGGGTCCCTTTACCTTTACAACTCTCAGGGCCTTTAACAAACTACGTTTCCCAGGATTCTTTGGGGGAAGCCAGGACTGTTAAGGTGGTACAAGGCCACACCCTCACCCTACAATTAAAACAGTTCCATACCATTTAACAGTTACCCCAAATAATTCTGAGAGCTGTTGTTTGTTAAGGATGTTGAGAGTTTTAAAAAGTCTGCTACTGTATTCCCCACACAGCTACAATGTCCAGAGTTCTCTGATTGTTAAACCATAAGGAAAATCTACACGTAAATCTCCTTGACTGGGTCAGATTCTTTTCCACAGTTATCTTGACTTTTACCTGCACAGTTACTATTACCACTCTTGAGTCTGGGCATGCAGCAACTGAAGCAAGTTCAGAGACTTTGCACCCAGATCAACCAACACCAGATATGGAGATCAAACCAAGTACATGCTATGTAGCAAATGCCTTCTCCGCCAACACTGCAATGTGTGCCAAGGGAGTCGCCTGACCATCCATCTTTCAACAAGAACTGCTCATCCCCAACCACAATCTAGGACCACAAACCAGGAAGATCGTAGGTGTGTTATTAGTTCAGTGACACAGCATCTGCTTTGTGTGCTGAAGGTCCCAGGTTCTGTCCCCAGAATCTCCAAGAGGCCTTGGAGAGCCAGCCAATGTCAACAGCACTGATCTAGATGGGCCATCGGCCTGACTTTACAAGGAAGCTTCCTATTATCCTATATCACCATCATGTGCAGTAGCTTGTTAGTCAAGGGCATTGTTGTTGTTGAGTCATTTAGTTGGGTCCGACTCTTCGTGACCCCATGGACCAGAGCACGCCAGGCACTCCTGTCTTCCACTGCCTCTTGCAGTTTGGTCAAACTCATGCTAGTAACCTCGAGAACACCGTCCAACCATGTCGTCCCCTTCTCCTTGTGCCCTCCATCTTTAACCAACATCAGGGTCTTTTCCAGGGAGTCTTCTCTTCTCATGAGGTGGCCAAAGTATTGTAGTTTCAGCTTCAGGATCTGTCCTTCCAGTGAGCACTCAGGGCTGATTTCCTTAAGAACGGATAGGTTTGATCTTCTTGCAGTCCATGGGACTCTCAAGAGTCTCCTCCAGCACCAGAATTCAAAAGCATCAATTCTTCGGCGACCAGCTTTCTTTATGGTCCAGCTCTCACTTCCATACATCACTAATGGGAAAACCATAGCTTTTACTATACGGACCTTTGTTGGCAAGGTGATGTCTCTGCTTTTTAGGATGCTGTCTAGGTATGTCATCGCTTTTCTCCCAAGAAGCAGGAGTCTTTAGCAACATATAACTGTAGAGCTGGAAGGGACCCCAAGGATCAACTATCCCAGGGGTAGGCAAACTAAGGCTCGGGGGCCGGATGTGGCCCAATCGCCTTTTCAATCCAGCCCGCGGACGGTCCAGGAATCAACGTGTTTTAACCTGAGTAGAATGTGTCCTTTTATTTAAAATGCATCTCTGGGTTATTTGTAGGGCACAGGAATTCATTCCAAAATATAGGCCGGCCCACCACATGGTCTGAGGGATGGTGGACCGGCTCACAGCTGAAAAAGGTTGCTGACCCCTGGTCTAGCCCAATGCCCTATGATGCAGGAGTAGGTGCTGACTCCTAAAGGCAGTTTCAGGCTGCTGAATATTTTTTAGAGGGGGCTGGGGCTCCCCAAAATGTTCAGAGGATGTTGTGCGATGGCACATGGGCCTCTCCCCTATCATCTGGAGAAGCTGCCGCCTCTGGTCAAGAGTCTTTCTCTGGATCAGAGCCACTGCTTGCTTGCAGCTGACACCGAAAGTAAAGCAATCCTCAGGCTGATACTGAATCGGAACGTTCTTATGGAATGGCACCAAGTTTATTCTTGTGGAAGGATCCCAAGAGGCTTCTCTTTGAAGAACATCACAGCCTCTGCTGCCCTTGAGGAAGGTTTTAAATTGAAACATCTTGGGCTTCTCGTGACTTCCACTCCACAAGAATGAACTTCCCACTTCAGTGCCAGTTTCAGGCGAGTCTCTGTTCTTGTGTTTTGCCCATGTTTTTCTTCCCGCCAAATGCCTCCCCACTGTGTTGTCCTACATCTACACATCGAAGGGCCCATTTGCATCCAAGCACCCCCAATATCAAAGGTCAAAATGGACACGGGTTCAGCTTTAAAACTCAGAGGGAGGGGGAGAGAGAGTCAGCACTTAATATGCACAAAGGGAAGACCCACACAGCTCAAGCCTGCTCAGTGTGGGACATGGGCGTAGCCAGGATTTTTGTTATGGGGGGCAGGCCTTTTGTTAGGGAGGGGCAGAATCTCAGTTTGCGATGTATTTTTATTGAATTTTATTGATTTGGGGGGGCAGCTGCCCCTCCCTGGCCCCCCTTGGCTATGCCCATAGTCTAGGAGTCAAGTTTAAGGACTCACACTGCAATCAAATATGTTCACAAGACAATAATCTGTTTGGTATTTTGTTTCTTTCCGCTTTTACAAAAGTTCTATTATTGTTAGGGGCGTGGTCCAAACCAGTGGGCAGACTGAAAAGAGGTGTGTTGCATCTCTCAAAATTAATCCAGAAAGCTATCCGCTCCATGTGTCACAAAAGGGAGAAGGGCAGGTCCATTTATTACACAATTCAGTTTGGTTGAGACCGTAATTTTGATCGCTACCAGATTCTGGGTAGCATGTCTTTAAGCGTGGTGGTTTTCATGCTGCGTTCCCTTGCACCGCAGGCGGGCAATTCTGCATTCCTCGGGCTAATTTGATTTTATGTGGCCCTTGGACTAATCTCGTGCAGCCCTTTTTCCTAATTTCAAACACCCTCTGCAAAGGATCAGTTTGGCTCAGAGCAAACCTGTTGCTCTCCCAGCCAGCAGACAAGAAGAGAAGAGGGCAGCCGAGAGAGAGAGAGAGATTGGGAGAAACAGAGAGACAAAGAGAATGACAGAAAGGGAAAGACAGAACAGATGTGACTATAAGAGAGAGAGAAAAGGTGTGGCTCTGCCTATTTTTTGCTCTAGTTCCTGTCCACTGTTGGATTCAGTCTCACACACAGTCGCATCCGCCCTCTGACAGCTTAGCCCTGAGGGAATGTGGGGGGGAGTGGCTAAGATTTCCCACCCCTGCCTTAAACCATTAAGGGCTAGATAGCCTTTCAAGCAGAGGACTCTTTCAAATGGAGGGCTGTAGCCCAGGATGCTTGCCCACCTGGACATTGACTTGCTTCAGCTCAGAAGGGAAGCTGATAAGTAGATCTGGCCTTGGCCTGAGGGACAACAGCCTACAGCTCAAGGAGAGGCGTCAAGCCCCTGACCCCTTCCTGTTCTTGAGGAAGGCGTGCCCATTAATGATGGTTGCCTTAATGTGTGTTTAGAAACTGAAGGGAGGCTCTTGGCTGCCTTGTTCTGAACTCTCGTTGTTCTGAAGCCAACACCAGCGTTTAAGAAACAATTCCTTAAGCGAGTGGCTTACTCTCTTGCCAAGTTCACAAGATCTCAGGAAATGACTTGCTGGATCTGACCAAGGTCATTTTAGACAAGAACTGTAGACCAACAGTGGGCAGTTAAGTGCTTCTGGGAGGCTCACAACATCTAGTTATAGGGGCCAAGTGAGGTTAAACGGATCTTTAGCATGCACATTTCTTATAAGGTAAGAATGTATAATTTAATGGCCTCCTGTCTGCATTGCAAGTCCATTCCACCAATGGCATGATAAAAGCATATGAGACTTTCTTATAATGAATCAGCATACTGGCCTGACTAGTGCTGTCTGTCTTGACTGTGGCCTCAGGTAGGGTTTCCCCCCAGTCCTTGTGCCTGAAGTATTTTAATTTGGGATGCCATGGACCAGATAAAAGACTTTCTGCACTACCACTGAGCCTTTTCCCTTTTCTGACTTTACACCGGCAAGCAAGAAAACTCTTAGATAAGCAAATCATTCCACTTCTGGGCTCCTGGAAATATCATGCCCACGATTTCCTGGTGGGGAAGACACCAAATCATTACCCTCTTCAAATAGTTCAAATCTGCGTGATGGGGTGAGCTCCCGTTGTTCTGTCCCAGCTTCTACCAACCTAGCAGTTCGAAAGCACACCAGTGCAAGTAGATAAATACGTACCACTGTGGCGGGAAGGTAAAGGCGTTTTAGTGCACTCTGGCTTCTGCTAGGTGTCCCGTTGAGCCAGAAGCAGTTTAGTCATGCTGGTCACATGACCCGGAAAGCTGTCTGTGGACAAATGCCGGCTCCCTCGGCCTGAAAGCAAGATGAGCGCTGCAACCCTATAGTCAAGTCCAACTGGACTTAACCGTCCAGGGGTCCTTTACCTTTTTTCACCCTATTATGATCAGCAAGCAGTGATGCCAAAATGTAATCTTGTTATCAGTAACCCCTGCAAAAAGAGCAACCAGATTCTTCAAATAAATACCCACATTTTGGATAATTATTCAAATATAAACATAGTTAACCCCCCTCCCAAAAAATTTCATTACGTATTGTTTCCTTTTCTGCTTGGAAAAATTAGAGGTTCTTTAAAAGGGGTTTAGTGGAGACAACTGCCTAGGCAGAGTTACTTTGTCTGTGCCCACAGCCTAACACCGTAAAGCACATTTAGTCACAATATATTGTCAGCAGGGAAGGAGAAAACTGAAGACTGGGGGTTCTTTCAAGATTTTACCAAAAAAAGGTCACTCCGGCAGGAGCCAAAATAGTCATTCAAAGGCGAGGCTACAGTACTGTACTACAAAGTAAACGTAAAAGATTCTCATGAATCAAGGAAAAGATATTTCAGGGCTCTGGACTTGACTTCCCAACTGCTGGAGCACTGACAGTTCCCATTTTAGAAATTTAGCACTGGGTTACAGTCATCATGACCCAGCCCACAACATGTTCCATGGACATAAATAGATTGCTCCCTAGCAGAGAACAGATCACCCGCTGGTTCTGCATCAACTTAGTGATAAGCTCAATACACATGTAAATAATATTCTACACATCTAGGTAGGTTTGGCTAAACAAAAATGTTGTTTTTAGCAGGCTCCTGCCTTATGTCAATAGGCAGGGTATTCCAATGTGTGGGTGCCACACCACTAAAAGATCGATTTCTAACAAATGGGGGGGGCATATTATGTAGGACCTGTAACAGAACCAGTTCTGCAGATTGAAGCATATATATCTGGTAAGGTGATCTTGCAGATAAACTGGCCCCAAGTTGTTAAGGGCTGATGGAAGGCAGAGACTGAGAGAGAGTGGCATGCCAAAGATTGCCCAGTTTGTTATTATATATATATATATATATATATATATATATATATATATATATACACACACACACCATTTCATATTTCAAAGAAAACTTTAAGGAGTTTACAACAACCTAAAAATATCAAAAAGTCAAATACCAAAAAAAACCCACTTCACATTTTAGGATAGCACATTGGATCAGATATGCAATTAAACACCGATATGCACTGAAACGAGTAACTTATGGGGATCATAATAACTACTAGCAGGTCCAAAATGGAGACAGCCAAGTCCACCTTCCAATTATGCAAGCATGTACTTATGGACAGCAGCAGCACAATCACTTCTGCTATCTATGTAACTAGCATATTTTGGGGGATAATTGCATGCTCCCCACCCCTATAACTCACTGCTGATATGAGGGAGCATCCACAATCATTCTCCCTCTCCCCTAATACCCATCAAGACGAAAACAACAAACGGGGGAGACAGTTTTGGCCTTGGTGCTACCTGAAAGGAGTGCTACCCATTGGGGTCATCTCCTTTGAGGCCGCCCCATCTGGGATGGCAACAGCACGGGTTAAAAACTCCATGGGGTGGGAGTGTTCCTAACAAGTTATCGTCTATCAGCTCCTCCAAGTTCTACCCTTGCTTGTTGATGATCAGCTGTTGGGCAGCTGGTCTACGGGGTGGGTATGTAGAATTGAGTGACCCCCTACTCTATCCCCACACTGCTTGCCACCAGCAAATGAACAGCTCAAGTTCAGTGCACCTTATCTTAGCTACAGACTTCCTAGTTCATAACTCTGTTCCGTAACATATTACAAACCACCGGACCATGGGGAAGACACCACCAGATGGGCTTTGCAAAGGTGGATGCTATTTTTAAAAGACTCAGCCTTTCCAATGAGAATGCTGCTTCAAGAGTCTGTTATACAACTAGCTGGAGATTATTTGTATTGTGTTTCACCTGCAGGGATGGAACAATGCAAACAGCCTCACGAGAACACAAAAGGTATAGGCATATATACCCTTTAAGCACTACGCTGGAATCTGGCTGTGTCTATTTCTTGGTCCCATCTGTCCATGCTGGAGGAAGCATGTGTGAGATTGTGAAGTTTGTGATGATTCAACCAGTAAATCAAAGAGGTTATGTGAGTACAGAGAGAAATATGCTGGTGGAGGACCAGGCTTGGGGGGGGGAGCGTGCTGTTCATGGAAAACATCCATCTTAATGCACTCGAATAATCCAAAAATAGCATAGCGGGCCACTTAAACTTTCAGCTGACACCGAGCCCAAGGCATTTTTAGCAATAAAATGATGGGGACATGGAGTCAGCATCGGGCAATTTCAGAATGAAAACATTTCCTCATCCTTAAGGAACATCTGGGAGATTCGGAGAAAGGAAGGGCGCAATCAGCTCTATCTTAAACGCTTTAATTCCAACGGCAGTGCCACAAAAGTGCGATCCCATAGTATGGAAGATAAATTAATGATATGACTTGGCAGGGGTGTAATTCAGCTCCAGTACGGGTCCCATTTATAGTTCGCCACTTATTTCTTTTTTGCTTTTTATGAATCTTTTATTAGAGAAAGAAAGAAAGAAAGAAAGAAAGAAAGAAAGAAAGAAAGAAAGAAAGAAATTAACCATCATAACAACAATAAAAATAATAATACAAGAAACATCATCAGGTCACAGCGAGGATACAATACCCATGTTAAATATATAAATCAATATAAGCCCTCCAGATGTCCAAATAGGTATCCACATAAGATTATAGTTTATAGGAAACATGCTTGAATGCAGCCAGGACAGCGAGACTATCAGGCCATTACGTAATAGATGGTGGATGTTTATCCTTCCAGGCTTGATGCACACATTTCTTAGTAAGGACTTACAAAATCCACTTCTGCCGTCTTGCTGTTAGCCCCCATACTATAGGAACATAATTTTAAAATCCATGAACATCTGCAATTATCAAGGATTTCCACCAGTACAATATTGTTATGGACAACAACTACAGTCCAAAAAATAATACAGTAGGTCACAACACAAGCCCATACCATATTCCTCAATGCGGCTTTTTCAGCATAACAACTCCAAGAACTACGTATATGTATTATTATTATTGTTGTTATTATTATTATTATTCCACCTTTTTCCCCAGATTGGGACTCAAGGCAGCTTAAAGATAAAATAGCAAAAGCCAAACAGATAGTCATTTTTAAAAATAATGAAGCACTAATAGAATTAAAATAATATAAAAATATATTTCTAAAAACACAGATAATGTAACTGCAAGAAGGTAGGGGAAATCACAGTGCCAGCCCTTTCCAGTCAGTTCCTAAAGGCCTCTTGGAATAAAAGGTCCTTGCCTGCCAGCAGAAGGAGGGAGCCAGTCTAACTTCTCTAGGAAAAGTCTGGGAGCAGATATGACAATGCCAAGCAGAAGACAAGGCTACACAAGGAGGGAACATACTGCTAGCATCACCATAACCTATTGCCAGCACTGAGCAGAGGGCAGGTCTGGCCACCCAGGCAAACGGTGTCTCTTATTCCCATAGGCATGAGTGGCAGGCATTCAGTAACATGGGAGAAAATGCAGCACTGTGCTCGGGGAGACAAAATAGAAAACCCTGCATCTAATTTGGCCCATGCGTCAGCATCATAGTGCTTATCTCTCTAGGGTTCGGTTATCCATGGTTCAATGCAGCGGGTCCTCCAAACCACAGCAGCCAATGGTTAGCACTTGATCTTCAAAGTGGAGTGGGAAACCCTCTCCAAACCATGGTTTTCAGTTCTGGGTTGAAGTGCTTTTTGTGGTTAGGAAAGTGACAGGAAAAAGCACTGGAATGTAGGGAATGAACAGGTGGTTAATGAGAAAACATATAAACACCCCACAAGTCAATCAGGATAAATGCTGGATGGACTCTCATTGTCATATAGCTACCCCGCAAGCAAATCAGAAGAAATGCTCAATAAAGACCTGAAATTGACCTCTGCATAAGCTTAGTGCAAGCAAATTAGGATATATGTTCAATAAACAGATCATGTGGAGGAGCCCAGTGTGTACTTAGGATTGCAAACTTCATTTACTTATTCCTTGTGTGGTCTACCAGCAGTTCTCTGGCAAACTAGGATGCCCAAGAATGGGAACTACTGGGTTAAAAAAGAGAGGCTTCCCTTAATTCAATATACATTCACTTTATATTACTAATAAGTTAACATTTGTCAGCATCAGAATCTGTCACAGTTCAGAGTACTCAACTACTTTGTTTGCTTTCAAAGAGACAGCCTTTATCTGCCGTTGCCACTAAGCCTGTTGTGAGTGAGTTAGAATAAATCAGTTCTGAAGAAATGAGCAGCTCTTTAGGAAAAAAATGTTTTAAAAAACTCCTCAGGATTTTAATAAAACTGTCTCTGGGGCATATAAATCACGTTCCTAATACAGTATATTTCAATTTCCAGGACTGTATGGAGAACCTTAAAATGTTAACAGATGTAGGAAAGTATCGTCCTCCTACACTCTCTTTCTCAAACACACATATACAGAAAGCTGAAATATGGCTGCAACATTTTGATTCGCCATTATTGGAGGGGTGGGTTGGAACTGGAAAAAGAGCTTTACTGTTTAGATTGTTTCTGTGGTAACACATCTGGTTGTGCAATCTTGAGCCAGGATGCTAACTATCTTGGAAGGCAGCAAATCATGTTGTTGTTGTTGTCAGCGAGAAGAATGTGAAGCACAGAGTGGAGATGCATCTGATCCGATAAGAGCTCTTCCACCATCGCGATCTCCACTCACAGCCACATGGAATATCTCTTCAGATACCCTTGCTTAGATATTTTTTTAAAAAAAATAATTGTGCAAACATATATACCATATCACAGCCTTTGGAATTTTTACACACTAGCTCTATTTAAAAAAACGACACAAACTTGGTTGTCGCCATTTCCACCTTGGTGTGAAATAAATTGACGACAGAAGCGCTTGCATGGCGTTATGACTGAGAAAACCCTGGATCTTCTCCTGATCGCGTGATGCCCTTAGCCAGAAACCAACCAACCGAAAACAGCTAGCAATCACACTTATCTTCCTGAAAAGTCTGCATAAATATTTATGCTTATTTATACAAATGTAGTACAAGTTAGATTCACTTTAGCACTAAATGCAGCGGCTATTAGCACGAAGGGGAGCTGGCTGCCAGTATGTGCTCCTTGGCCCGCCCCTCCCCTAGCAAGGAGCCAATAAAAAGCTCTTCTCTGGGGACCCTTCCCATCCAATCAGATCAGATCAGAAATTAACGTAAGTTGATTTCTTGTTCATTGAGCATTTCCTCCCATCTTCCATCAGAATTGCACTTCTGTTCCAGAGATAGTTCCTTTTCCAAAGTTCTGAAACCACACAATTTGGTGGTACATGGCAATATTGAGCTGGTCAGCCTCTATGGCCATGTGTCCTTGTGCTGCTGGCAATGACTGACCTGCCTGTGGTAGGTTAGACTGTGTAGTTCCAAAGGGCCCAGGATGGAAGGGATGTAGCAAGCTCCTAGGATAAAAATGGGAGGCCCAGTTCCCTAGCCACTTGTTTCTCTAGTACAGTGGTACCTCGGGTTACATATGCTTCAGGTTACATACGCTTCAGGTTACAGACTCCGCTAACCCAGAAATAGGACCTCGGGTTAAGAACTTTGCTTCAGGATGAGGACAGTAATTGTGCTCCGGTGGCGCAGCAGCAGCAGGAGGCCCCATTAGCTAAACTGGTGCTTCAGGTTAAGAACAGTTTCAGGTTAAGAACGGACCTCCGGAATGAATTAAGTACTTAACCCGAGGTACCACTGTACAAAAGATTATCCTTAACAATTCGTCAGTCTTGAGAGATGAGGATTCCCAAACGATGCACAAAACTCAGCCCGCACTCTATCACACTGTTCTGAAATCTTTGCGGTTTTAGCATATTTCCAGCAGAAGTGTCAAAACCTAGTGTTTGTAACCATCACTAAGTTCAAGGTCTCAGTGGCTGAGACAGAATTATTTTCTTCACTCTCCTCCCTAGAGTTACCATAGAAATTGTGACTGTAGACCTTCTGTCTTTAAAGCTGCACAGAAAGTTTCCAAAACAGAAAGCTCTGCTTTTGCAGAACTTAGTTGGCAATGGAAACAGATTTGGAGGGAAAATGGCACATCAAAAATAGATCTGCCTTTCCTTGTGCTACGGAAGACTCCAAGCATAATCCAATCTCACTGGGAGAACAGCAAATTCTCCTCTTGCCCATCGCACCGTTCATTTCAATCAGGCATGGTAGAATTAATGCCCAATGGGCTGTGCTCACCATCTCCGGAAATAGATTAAATCCTTCACACCCTAAAATATGCTTATTAAAAGAGTTGCTCCCTGAGGAACATTTGGCTGTTACCATCAGCTACTTTTCATTCCAAAGTTCAATGCGGGCCAAATTACAGCTTGATTAATTACATTCTGCCAGCTCATTTCCTCTTGGCCCTTGGTGAAAGTCATGTTTGTAATACATTAAACAGATACTATGCCTACACAATTCTGTCCACAGGTCTTCTTTTCAGTCCTTCCACAATCCCATTTCTCCAATAAGAGCATGTGATTAATTGCCTTCTAGTTGTCATTTTTCTATTCCAGATTCCTTGCCATACACCAGTCCTTGAAGGACTAGCAACGTTATGGTTCCCCAAAGATGCAAACGAGGAGCATCTACTGGCAAGGGATGTTGAGAACCAAAGACTACTATGTCTGAAAAACACATCTCTCAGTCTACTCCCAGTACTTCCATCCATCAAATTCCTCTTTAAAATGGTCTGCCTTTGTAATCCCTGTCTCAACTCAGACCCATCACTCAGCAAGGATTCCCTTGGGGACCTGATTGTTTTAAGGCTGGTGGGAAACTCTTCTCCATTCCTGCTATACTGCAGCCTGAGGTTATCAGAACGCTCAGAGCATGGCTGGATGGCGCCATTTTGGATACATAATAAATGGCACTCACAACCTGAACATCATAAATAGGAGGGATAATAATTCTTTTTTTATTATTATTAAGAGTTTCAAAATAACAATCAATGAAAAATACATCATCCTCATTCCCCCCCATTTCTCCCCTCCCCCTCCCCAAAAACCCCTCCCTCCCACCCCCCAGACTTCCCTCAGCTCCTCTCTCTGGTTTTTTAGCACGTTATTCTCTGCATGTTATAAAATTGTAAAGATCCTTAAGTCATCTATATATATGTTATCAATAAAAAGTTTGTGTACATTTATTCAAAACCTGCCATAATAATAATAATTCAATCCAATCTTAAGGGGGTGCACTCTGTTCTCCAGACAGTGGTTCAGTCCTCATTTATGTATTTTTGCAACACCCCACAACCCATTCACAGAGTTCAAGCTCTAGAATAAAGTTTGTGGCATCTAGTGCGAGAACTGAAAAGAAGAGTGGGAACTGTAATTTGTTAAAGGTGCTGGGAATTGTAACTTTGTGAGGCCAGCACGTTTAATGAATTACATCTCCCAGAATTCTTTGGGGGAAACCATGACTATTAAAGTGGAATAAGAGTGCTAGAAATGTATGGGGTGGATCTGACCAAAGACTGCACAGGAAACATGAGATCATTCGTATGGGTAAGACTGAGGAAAGAATGCCTCAAAGGTCAAATGCTAAGTATTCTTCTGCCTTTCTGAATTATACATGGAAAAGCAACCAGCATTGCAAACGTACCCAAGGGGGAAATGTGGCACGAAAATATGGGGCATCTGTCTATCCCAACCTTTTGAAAACAGCATTCTTTTCCTTGCGCATAATAATTGTGGACAGAATTTTTATCAAGGCTTTGATTGCATTGTGCCAGATAAAATGGGTTCATGGATTGGATGTAGCTTACAGGCCAGCAGTTGGTCTCCGTTTCCACCAGAGACGCCTCGCCAATCCTTTCTGGGAAGCTTCCTCGGGTGCACATTGTTGCACAACCTCCCAAGCAGCTTGTTCCACTAAAGACACTCTTTCTGACATTTAGCACAGTTCGATCTCTTCTGCAGTTCCAAACATTGTTGTCATGTCCTCACTTGACTTGAAGGAATGGAGCTGCTGCGGAGGAAAGCTTTGGGCGAGCCAAGCACTTCCTTGGCCACTACAAGTGATGGATGGAATTCCAACTCAAGAAGGTAGTAGATCTGGGAAGGGGCGTGGCTCAGTGGTAGAGAAGCTGCTTTGCATGCAGAAGGTCCCAGGTTCAATCCCCAGCATCTCCAGGTTGGGTTGGGAATATCCTCAGTCTGAAACCCTGGAGAACTGCTGCTACTCAGAATGGATAATGATGAGTGGGATGTGCCAAGTGTTTGACTCATTATAAGGCACAGATGGCATGGGACACCCAAAACATTGCTTCAATTTATGGCTTCTCAGCACCTATCATTCCTCATTGAACATCCAGATCAAGAAGCAAGGCAGACAAATAAATTGGGAGGAAAGGGCATTCAGAAGTACAGTGGTACCTCGGGTTACATACGCTTCAGGTTACATATGCTTCAGGTTACAGACTCCGCTAACCCAGAAATAGTACCTCGGGTTAAGAACTTTGCTTCAGGATGAGAATAGAAATCGTGCTCTGGTGGCGCGACGGCAGCGGGAAGCCCCATTAGCTAAAGTGGTGCTTCAGGTTAAGAACAGTTTCAGATTAAGAATGGACCTCCGGAACGAATTAAGTTCTTAACCCGAGGCACCACTGTACTCAGAGCTCAATAAAGAATGGGCAAAATTTATAATTTATCTAGGAGACCATTGTAAGCGGATAAAAACATTAGCAGGATTCTAATAACACTTGTAATGTAGCAAGTATCATGGACAATATGGTGAGATATAAGATATGGATTCTGAAATAATATGCAGTTGAAAAAGTTGACAATAGGACCACATGGAGGGGAGGGAAATCTGTAAATATGGATATGTATTTTGTATTGTTATAATTCTTCACTTGTAAAATCAAATAAAAATTGTTTCAAAAAGAAGAAGTGCTCAACAGTCTTTTGTACTAAAATAACGCCTTTTAAAAAATTATTGCAAAAAAGAAACAATAAATAGATAATATCAATGTTTCTTTTTTTTAAAAAACAACAAAAACACCACTCCCAGCAATTACAGTAACAATAAGAATATTCCATTAGTCCTGATTTAAACATATAAATCAATGGAGGTGGTCCTTATAAGCCATGTGTTCAAATATATGTGTTTTAATGTACAGTGGTACCTCGGGTTAAATACTTAATTCGTTCCGGAGGTCCGTTCTTAACCTGAAACTGTTCTTAACCTGAAGCACCACTTTAGCTAATGGGGCATCCTGTTGCCGCTGCGCTGCCGGAGCACAATTTCTGTTCTCATCCTGAAGCAAAGTTCTTAACCTGAAGCACTATTTCTGGGTTAGCGGAGTGTGTAACCTGAAGCGTATGTAACCTGAAGCATATGTAACCCGAGATACCACTGTACTAAAATAGTGTGGTAAATAGAGAGAAAAATTTTGGTTAACATAAAGTAAAGAAAGGCACCTGACATCATCGTGGCATCAGATAACAGACAGGTGGTAGTCCCCACCTGCCTGCTGAAGCTGTCCTATGGGGTTAGGATAGGGGAGATAAAGATCTGGCCCACTGGGCCAAAAAGTTCCCCACCCCTGCTCCAAGACAGAGCTGGAAATGGCACAAAGGTTTGCTTCTGATATGATTTGGTGTGTTTAAGAAATAGCAGATAAACTTGCCAAGTCACCTTCAAAAATGAGACTTCCCACCCCACCCCAAATCTTAGTTTCATCACTGAAATGAAAGAAGTTACACAAGGCCTCAGTGAAAACTAGGGACCGTGGAAATATATGGTTGGGTCCACATTTTTTTTGCAAGCCTATCTGATTTGTACTTTCCAAAAGACTACGGTGGTTGAAATGTTGCTTTCCTTCAAAACTAGCGCTTCTCTGGCATTTTCAAAGTAGTTCTCCAGCCAAAAAATGTTTACGAAAAGGCATATGTTAGGGCACGTGCATAAAATTGCATTATGTTCATGAAAATAGCATACAAAAATGCAGAATGTTGGGGAAATTGCTTGCAAAAATGTCTACACTGGGCAAAATTGCACAAAGAAATGTGTATACAATCGTACCTTGGAAGTCGAACAGAATCGATTCCTAAAGTCCATTCAACTTCCAAAACGTTTGAAAACCAAAGTGCAGCTTCTGATTGGCTACAGGAGGCTTCTGATTGGCTGCAGGAAGCTTCCTCAGCCAATCAGAAGCTGCAGAAGCCCCGTCAGACGTTCGGCTTCCAAAAATAGTTCAAAAACCGTAACACTCACTTCTGGGTTTTGATCATTCGGAAGCCAATTTGTTCGGAAGCCAAGGCGTTCGAGATCCAAGGTATAGTGGTACCTCGGGTTAAATACTTAATTCGTTCTGGAGGTCCGTTCTTAACCTGAAACTGTTCTTAACCTGAAACACCGCTTTAGCTAATGGGGCCTCCTGCTGCCGCCATGCCGCCGGAACACGATTTCTGTTCTCATCCTGAAGCAAAGTTCTTAACCTGAAGCACTATTTCTGGGTTAGTGGAGTCTGTAACCTGAAGCGTATGTAACCTGAAGCATATGTAACCCGAGGTACCACTGTACAACTGTATTAGGAGAAATGCTGTTGCGTTTTCAGAAGGACATTTTTAAATTTAATAAAAATACAAACCGATATGAAAATATGGCAAACAGAACAATAGATTGGAACAATTAGAAATTTCAGAGAAAGTTAAATTGACAGATTCATCCACGCCAACTAAAAGCCAGATTTCAGGAGAGAAATCCTGAAAATGCCTTCAAAACTGGAAACATCCAAAATCTTAAATCTTCAAGATAGCCACATGCGGTGTGAAAATGAGGCAGGTTGACAACAGAATTTTCATGTGCAGAGTGAGGAATACGAGCAGAATTTTTTCACTGCAACACATTTCTGCTTTGGCACAGAGCGAAGCTATACATGATAACTAGGCCTGTCACCCAATTAACAATACCATATTCAATTAACTGTGTCAGTTTTATACCACAAGCGTATACATGTCTACTCAGAAGTACCTTTACTTTTGATGGGATTTACTCCGAGGCAAGCTGGTGAGTGTGTGCTACTAGTTTGGGTTGCCATGCGTATGGAATTTCCAGGACATTGCCGGGATTTGGTCGTCGGAAACAGTGTCCGGGCGGAAATCGATGGAATATCTGGGAAAATCTGGCCGTATTGCAGCTCAAACTGCATCAGATGGGATGCGGGCGGCGGAAACTGCAGCTGCATCGGTGGCGGAAGAGCTGCAGCCTCTCCGGTCCTGCCTGGGCCTTCCCCTGCAACATGGCTTGAGCAGCTGTTGGGGTCTGCTGCTGCTGCTGGGGAAGGTTGCGGAGCAATGAGCCTCCCTGCCCGGGCCCAATCCTGGGTTCCACCTTGCTGGTGGCTGCTTGGAGACTGAAGGCCTAAGAGAAAAGTTGGCTCCACAGCAGAGCCCGCTCAGCACCCCCCAGTCTCACACACCCAGCACCAGCAAGCAGCAGCCTCGCACAAACAGGGTCCTAGCAAACCACATGGCCAGAGCAAGCACTGGAAATGGGGGAATATTTTTTTCACTTGGCTGCGACAGCCGCGTCAAGGGTAGGTCTGTCCGAGAGGGCCGTTTTCAAAATACAGCAGTCACTGTGTACAGGAGAGCAGCCTTACCCTATTAAATCCGCATGAATTTGCCAATGAATGAAAGCAGATCACCGAAGGAGGGAAAACATGCTTTGTTTTAATATATGACACAAACATGTATCGCAGCAGACACTATCCTAGAAGATCTATTCCCTCCTGCGTGCAAAAGAAAAGGAGCATACCTAAAATGGCACAAACCACTTGCATTTAGGAAGTTTCCTCTCTCTCTAATTTCCAAATTTGACACCCTATTCAATTAATCAATCAATCAATCAATCAATCAATGTGCATGTTTGGATCGCAAAGTAAGTAGCAATGTATTTTGGTAACAAGCAATGCACCTCTTGACCACACAAATCACCTGCATTTAAAGTAGCAGCTTTAGACACATGCTCTGATATCATTGTTGGTGGCATCTGTAACAATTCAATTTTTGGTGCCATGTTCATTCTTTTGCATACTCCTGCATAAGAAACCCTTGAACAAGAGGCCAGCTGGCCTCCCTAAAGAGAGCCAATAGATTGCAGCCAGTAAAAGTGTTGTTCTTGGTGAAAGAAAAATTGTATCTGAAACCCAGTTCAGACACGAAGCTCTGAAGATGACATTGGGCCAGTAATTCTGTCATAGTGCAATTTTAAATGTGTTAACTCAGAAGTGCCATTTATCCAATGGGACATGTTCCTAATTAAATGGGTAGGGTAAATTGGGATAGCCTACAGATTTGCAGCCCTGATCTCCTGAGAGTTGCAAGCACTGTATACAGAAAGAATAAGTCATAATCTGAGAAGCCCAAGCATCAAAGAGAGAGGGGGACATCCTCTGTAGAGATAAGGGAAAGCGTTCAAGACCTAAACATCATCACCTAGGGATATTGCAGAGTGGTCAACACAGAGTTTGTTCACATGGCTGAGTCCTGGAAGACCTGCTCCCTGCCTTGCAGGCCATTTCCCACCTTGCCTGGGAGGACGGGGCCTGGACTGACTCCAGCTACAAAAGCTGAGGCTGCAGACCAGACACTGAGGCTGGGGTATTGTTTAGGGGGGTTGGGGTGTGAGTTGTTGCTGTTATTTATATTAATTTTGTGTATATTTTAGATCTTACTATGATTTACTGTTGCAATTTGGTTGCACTCTTTTCGATGTTTTATTTAATGTATTTAGAATTACTTTTGTTATGTTTGTAATTATGTGATTTTTTTCATGCTGCAAACCACCATGTGCATGGTTTTAACTATGGAAAGGTGGCATATAAATAAAATGTTTTACAGTGGTACCTCAGGTTACATACGCTTCAGGTTACATACGCTTCAGGTTACATACGCTTCAGGTTACAGACTCCGCTAACCCAGAAATAGTGCTTCAGATCAAGAGATTTGCTTCAGGATGAGAACAGAAATTGTGCTCTGGCGGTGCGGCAGCAGGAGGCCCCATTAGCTAAAGTGGTGCTTCAGGTTAAGAACAGTTTCAGGTTAAGTATGGACCTCCGGAATGAATTAAGTACTTAACCCGAGGTACCACTGTATGTATGTCCGTACTTCAATTTTCACATAATGCAGGGCTTTATATATGGTCAATTCAGGTTTTATATAGGGCAGGGTTATCAAAAGCGCTATTTATAGAGAGACTTTGAAACAACACAACTCCAGTAAAACGTAGCTGGGCTGCGACCCAAAAACCACAAACAGCACTAAAAGCAAATAACGCACAATCATTACATAGTCCTAGAAAGTATAACAAAAACAAAACATAACTAAGGGAGATATAACTGTTATCTCCACAATGCAGTTTCAGGATGAGAAGATCAGGACCGGCCCTATCATTAGGCAGAGTCATAGGCATCAACTTGAACAAAATCTTGTGGGGCCCACTAGCCCACCCACACTTCTTCCCTCTATCCCAGAACTTCTATGAAGCACACCTTCCTCTGCCATGCACAACTGGACACAGGACTCCTCTCGCCCCCACCGCCTGTTCACCTCTCGTCCTACGCCCATGTGCAATAAGTTTCTTCCCCCTCCCCTCCCATCTCCTATTGCCACCTGCTCTCCTCTCCTACTAGCCTGCCTGCCTGCCTCTCCCCAGTTGCCCCAGCTCAGACACATTCAGAAATACAGTCAAACCTCGATTGTCAAGTGTAATTTGTCCCGAAAGCTCGTTCGGCTTCCGAAAGGTTCGACAAGTGAGGTGTGGCTTGTGACTGGTTGCAGGAGCTTCCTGCACACAGGCAGAAGCCACGACGGACATTTGGCTTCCAAAAAGTGTTCAAAAACCGGAGAATTTACTTCCGGGTTTTCGGCGTTCAGGAGCTGAAATGTTCCAAAACTGAGGCGTTTGGGAGCCGAGGTTTGACTGTAGCATCAAAAGTCAGGAGGCAAGCTAGGAAAAGAGGGCAGCGCCCAGCTGAGAGGTGCCCACTTCAAGCAGTTGGTTTTGGATGTCATGGAAGGGCAGCAAATTGTTATCCAATTTATTATTGTTGCATTTCTATTCCCAGGGAACGGAAGAGGTGCTTTTGGGATTTATTGCCTCAGGTACCAAAATAACTTGACTGGCCTTGGGTATTATTTGCAGTCCTGCCATGGGCCATCCCTGACAGGAACAGGTAAGTTGCTGGATTACTTGCAATAGATTGGCAGGAGTTTCTATGGACTGTTTAACGAAAGCAACAAAATGGGATTCTGTTACCTAAACTGGGCGATTAGAATCTCTGATCTTTACTCGATCCAATGTACCGGTATGTTTATATTTGAATGGCAGTCATCCTATTGGTGTTGTTCATTGGGTGCAGTAGGCAATTGGCTTCCCTGTCCCCCAGGGAGCATTTGGCTCTGTTGACATCCCAACATCCTTTTGCATCTGGCCCTGTGACATCCTGAGCAGGGGGTTGTGTGGGGTAGATTCTCAAAAGGTGCGCAGAAATGAAGATTTCATAGCCCAAGGCAGTTTGAAGATCATTGTTCTTCAAGGACCCTTGAACGCACAACACTCCGCCCTCCAGCATCCTCTGGGAGCAGAGTTGAGGACGTATCGTTCGACATCTAAGTGCCTCAGAGAATTATCTTTGAAAAATGTTGGACCCAGAAGTCTTCATTTGCATGCACATACCGTACAAGACACCATTTCTCAGAGTGGTGGGAAGCTTTCCAACATTCAGGACTCTTTATGCTTCCAATTTTATGCCTGCATGAAAGATAACAGATAGCTCTCTAGCATTTTTGGTACCTATGCAATAAAACGGCTCCTCTCATTCTCTCACCAAGCAATGGTGTCCAATGAGTCTCTCCCCCACCCCATCTGATATTGGCGCTTTTCCCCATTGTGTGGCATCCTTCCTGAGCCAGAATTTAGCAGCTTTGCTCCAGTTTGTAGATTAAAATGGAAAAGAAAGTATTTTCCCACACGGCTGGTTTTGGCCCATTGTCACTTCTTCCACAAAATTCTGTCAAACAGCTGTAAGTTAAGAACCTCTCTGACTCATCAGTTTCATCAAGGGACTTTTATCTGTGTGCTTTCCCTTCCCACCCTTTGGAATTCCAGAAACCACATGGCACATAGACAGCAGCTGAGACCAAGAGAGGGCACAAGTCTGGGCAGTCCAGGACCTCCATACACACTGCCCAGGCTTCTGCCCTGGAAAGGTCACCTCCAACGCGGGAGGCCGCAGTTACGAGTTAATGGTCTCTGCAGCACCAGCAGGCGCTGTGATTCTCCAGCGGTTTGACTTCACCCCGGAGGTGCACGCCATTGTCTCTTGATGAGACCAATAGTGAGTCCAGTCAAAAGAAGGCAGTTTCTGCACGTGTTGTAGAGGGAAGTGAGGAGCAGATGGGTCTCATCAACCTGGGAAGATAGGCCACCTAGGAGAAGGAAAACTCCTATCCTAAATCTCCATTGACTTGCAGGATAACTTCGGGAGAAGAAAAGGCTAAGAAGAAAACCCTCCACAAATCTAGAGTCCCTAAGATGGTTGGACAGCACCTTGTATGCCTCCTTCCAGCAACTCCTGCAGCCAAGCTGGTGCCAAACATAGTGTTCTGCTTTCCTTTGGACCACATCAGTGAGGCTGAGAAGGTGGGTCTTGTCATCTGGGCAACCTGGGACCTCCTCCATGCACACTGCCCAGGCTTGCATTCTGGAAAGGTCACTAGACACAGTGCTCCAAACACAGTGGTTTGGCTTCACCCCCAGAGGCGCAGTCCCTTGTCTCTTGAGACAGGCTGACGCCAACAAATGTTCTTATGTTGTTATCTGCCTCTGCCTGCTGCTACTGCAGGATCTCTTGTGCCCACACTGAAAGTTTGCATCTCCTCTTCCAGATTCTTGTGCCTGACCCCACACTCACCACTGTGGACATTCCCCACAGTTTGAGAACTTCTGCTATACAAGTATTACACAGTTAAGCCAGCACATCTGTAGGCACTTGCTTCTTCTACGCCTCATTGAAGTGGATCTGTCTCTCTGGGCACTTGCAGACTGTCAGTGTTTTCGGGTGAATTTCAATCACTTGCCAGCAAACTCAGTTTGTGCAATTATGCTTGACGGGTTGGTCTTGCGGAACAAACCCACGTCCCCAAAAGATCAGGCTTTTTGCCATAAGGAAAGTGATGGGAAGCTGTACGTGAAAGTGTGGAGTAACACTTGCCTTGACACAATGTCATTATCAAACACAAACGAAACACAATGAACGCTCATTAAATAGCTAACATGGTCTAATCTCCCGGCAAACAAATCAGGATGAATGTTCAATGAACAGGTCATGTGGAAGCAACCTCTGTTTTCAGTCTATCCCACGCATTCCTTCAAAGACAATGGATGTTAGATTATGCTGGAGGGCTCTGTTTTCTAGGAGGAAGCTAAGATAGGTTATGATCATAGTAGAACCTGTGTTGTGTGGTAGTCCAGAATGCTGGACTTAGGGCCTGGGATACCCAGAGTGGTTATCTACTGAGTCCTGTCAATGCAAGGGTTTCTGCTTTTGCAATGAGATGTTCTTCCTGCCAGAACCCACCTTGTGCATAATTATTATTATTATTATTATTATTTATTATTTATACCCGGCGGCTTCCATAGAAACAAAAAATACACTAAAATATCACACGTTAAAAACTTCCGTGAACAGGGCTGCCTTAAGATGTCTTCTGAATGTCAAGTAGTTGTTTATCGCTTTGACATCTGCTGGAAGGGTTTTCCACAGG
The DNA here is from genome assembly GCF_027172205.1 of Podarcis raffonei. NCBI lineage: Eukaryota > Metazoa > Chordata > Lepidosauria > Squamata > Lacertidae > Podarcis > Podarcis raffonei. Next base: position 81,425,567 of record NC_070607.1, read on the forward strand.
GCGGGCGCCACTACCGAGAAGGCCCTCTGCCTGGTTCCCTGTAGCTTTGCTTCTCGCAATGAGGGAACCACCAGAAGGCCCTCGGCGCTGGACCTCAGCGTCCGGGCAGAACGATGGGGGTGGAGACGCTCCTTCAGGTATATTGGACCGAGGCCGTTTAGGGCTTTAAAGGTCAGCACCAACACTTTGAATTGTGCTCGGAAACGTACTGGGAGCCAATGTAGGTCTTTCAAGACTGGTGTTATATGGTCTCGGCGGCTGCTCCCAGTCACCAGTCTAGCTGCCGCATTCTGGATTAGTTGTAGTTTCCGAGTCACCTTCAAAGGTAGCCCCACGTAGAGCGCATTGCAGTAGTCCAAGTGGGAGATAACCAGAGCATGCACCACTCTGGCGAGACAGTCCGCAGGCAGATAGGGTCTCAGCCTACGTACCAGATGGAGCTGGTAAACAGCTGCCCTGGACACAGATTTGACCTGTGCCTCCATGGACAGCTGTGAGTCCAAAATGACTCCCAGGCTGCGCACCTGGTCCTTCAGGGGCACAGTTACCCCATTCAGGACCAGGGAATCCTCCACACCTGCCTGTCTCCTGTCCCCCCAAAACAGTACTTCTGTCTTGTCAGGATTCAACCTCAATCTGTTAGCCGCCATCCATCCTCCAACTGCCTCCAGACACTCACACAGGACCTTCACCGCCTTCACTGGTTCTGATTTAAAAGAGTGGTAGAGCTGGGTATCATCCGCATACTGATGAACACCCAGCCCAAACCATCACACCCTCCCCAAATCTGCTCAAGGGGCTTGGAGGAGCCCTCGGTGCAGGAGGAGGAGATGGGGAGAACATCCCATTGCACAAGCAGAAATCCTTGCACTGCTAGTGTGTTCACCTTAGTGCTACAACGGACAATCCCCATGCAGCCATAAAGTTGCGGACTAATCGCATTTTTCTCAGCCTAGCCACATGGTTGTCGCGAGGATAAAACACGGCAGTGGGACACCAGTTTGAGCTCCTTGCAGGAAAGGCAGGCTATGAAAGTAATCATAAATTCATAGGCACATAATATAGGGTTGCCATATTTCAGAAAGTTAAAATCCAGGTACAAAAGTTGAGCTTTTTAAAGTTTTGCCCAAAGTTGTTGAGTCTGGGAAAATCCAGGCAACACTAATGTTGGCAGCATCTCTGAAGGGCATCTTGCACAATCCCCTGGTTAATGCAGAAATCTGCAGTACCCTGGAGTCTTTTTAAACACCTCCAATGAGGGAGAGTCCACACCCTCCTGTTGTGTAGCTCAGTGGCACCCAGAAGGCTACAGGTTCAATCCCAGCATAGAATCACAGAGTCGAAAGGGACCAGGAGGGTCATTTAGTCCAACCCCCCACAGTGCCAGAATCCCCAGGTAGGGCTGAGAGAGCCTTTGCCAGTCAGCGTAGACAATACTGAACTAGACTGGCCAACGGTCTGACACAGTATAAGGCAGCCTCTTAGATTCCTATTCTTCTGACACAGCTCTTGCCAGTGGTCCATCAGGGTGAATAAGATGCTGTCACACAAGCCCCAGTTTGCCCCAACCTACATACCTGCCTTCTTACCTACAACCAGTCCAGGGAGGTCTTACTGCCTGCCAACCTCTCCTTCCATCCCCTCCATCTCAGTGTTACCACTCTTCAGCGGGGAGGAGGATGGGGGGGGGGACAAAGCTGGGATTCTTGGCTCTGCCTAGCATTGGCTCTGGTCCCACCCACTGTTCGGGCTCCCTGTCTTCCAGTCCCAATGGGCACCAGCTACTCCTGTCCCAATAGGAAGATACCAGCGATGCTTAGTCAGAATATGCGCCCTTGACATTTCCACCCATTCATTCTACTCCTGCTTTCTAGAGATCACCAGGCACATTCTGCTGCATGGTAGCCTGGTCGACTCATGTTGGACTGACACCTAGATTTGATGATTTGAAGTGCCACAGATTCATTATGTCCTTGAGCAACTCACTTAGCTACTGTTCCCCACCCTTAAAATGGGAACGCGGTAATTACCGACCTGAGAGCAAACAGGATGAAGATTATAAAGTGCCCTGGGTACTTCTAGCATAATAATAAGTATATTTGTTAGGGTTCCCATGAACCGGTACATTCCTTATGGGTGGCTCAGCACACCCAGGAAGTCAGGACACCTAGAGTTAAATAATGGGGAGAAGTGGGGGAGATGTGTGGCGAAATTATTTGCCTGGTTCCTGGGAAGCAAGTCCCAGGTGTTCAGCAGGGCGAACCCTTTAGTCCTAAGGCAGAAGAGAGGCGTTTGCCGGACCAATCGCGAGTTATATGGAGCTTCTCGTCCGGCCGAAAAGAGCCCTCATAGCATGCCCTGGAAACATCCCACGGAAAAACCCTTTACCGGCTGCCTGCGGACCTCCTGCAAACGCTCTCCTACGCGGACCTCTAGCTCTCCAGACTCTACTATGGCACCTTTCTCCATACAGGTGCCCAGCCGGGTCTCCTCTAGGTGAGGCGCCAGTCTCCAAACACCAGCACCCTCGACGTCTGGGCATTGACGCCCCCCTTGACCGCCCCCCCCGTCCGCCACAGACCTTTGCTACATCTCCTCCGGGGATCGCACCTGGGCGGCGGGTGGGCTTCTGCCGCGGCGTCCGTGCGTCCGCCCGGGCAGCCGAGCTGTCGAGCCTCCGGTGCGCGTCCAGCGCGGTGCCTTGACGCCGCCCGCTCTCCTTCCCTCCCTTCTCGGCGTTGGGGATGTGCCCGCTGCCCGTCTCCCCGGCAGCTCCTCCTCGCCGTCGGCGGCTGTTGCTGCCTGCGAGGTCCCGATAGGGGCCGCCTTATCGCGGGCGCCACCTTCGCCGTCTGGGCGCGCGCGTGCCACCACCGGGACGGGGCGCCTCTTCCAGGAAGACGCGCGCAGCGGCGGCGGCGGCGGCGGCGGCCTGCGAGGAGGATCGCCTCCCGCGTCCTCCTCCCCACCCCCTGCTGCCTGACTGCTTCTCTTCTCTTCTCTTCTCTTCTCCTCCCTCTCCCCTTCCACCACGACCCTCCCTCCCTCCCGCCCGTGCCCGCAAGGGGGTGGGGGGCGTCGAGGACTGGAAATGGAGGCGCCTCCGACGCATGCTGCGATCGCCAGCCCTTCTTCGGCTCGTATTCGCCGGGGAGCACCTCACACCGCCCGCCCCCTCCCCCCTGGCCGGCTACGAGCGAGCGAAAAAGGCCAAACACAACCTTGCAGGGGAGGGTCCTGGGAGGAGGGGCAGGCAAAGGAAGGTAAAGGGGAAACTGAAAGTTTTTCCCTCTCCAGCGCCCTAGGCTAGGGTACCGGTAGTTCACACGTACACGTGCACACCCTGCTGGAGGGCGAGTGGGCAGAGGCATATCCAGGCTCCCTTGCGCCCTTGTGCAAAGAGCTGGAGTGGCGCCTCTGCCCCCTCCGCGTCCCTTGCGCTCCTCCACCAAAGCGGCCAAAGGAGCCTGCGTGCCTCGTCCGGCTACCCAGAACAGCAGGGAGTAGCCCAGGAGCGCGTGGACGAGCGGTCCGGCCTCTAGTCGCTCCAAGCTGCAGTGAAGGGGGGCAATTTTTGCACCACTTGGGTCTGCACCCTTGGTGGAGGCCAACCTAACCAACCCCTAGGTACACCTTCAAGTGGGCGAATGGGAAGTGGCCTTTCTTTTAAAAGTCGTTCCATCTAACTCAATATTGTCCACACTACCTGGCAGTGGCTGTCCAGGATTTCAGAAGGGAGTCTCTCGCAGCCTTACCAGGAGATGCTGAGGTCCCAACCTGGGGCCTTCTGCATGCAGAAAAGATGATGTATCATTGCGCCACAGTCCTACCCTCGCTGGATGTCCACTCTGTTTTGGTTGTCTCCAACATCCCGAAACGTATGAAGTTTGACCCATCCCTTATGCATTTAGTGAGCATTCAGTACCACTGATCATGTATGTATATCATGATTCTGTATATTCACAAGATGCAAGCGGGGTTAACAATGTCTCCTTGTGATTTCTGCTCAACATTCTCAGCATTTGGACATTCGCTGCCTATTAAAACAGGCAGATCTTTAACCCCAACTCTTAATATGGAGAATATTTCAATGGTATGATTGTCTGGATCCATAATAATCATACTCATCATTATCTAAACATATGTACTAAATAGTTTCACGCAAATGTACAATACAGAAATGTCAGGACTTTGGAAGATGGGGAAATGTTAAAGTTGATCACCTTAACTATAAGCCAACTGACTCCCCCCCCCCCCGCTTTCTTATTTCTCTTTTTCTGCAAGCCTTTCTTATCTTTCAAAGCTTTTGCTCTCCATTGATTAATCTCCCCATCTAAATATCTTAAATTTAAATCCCTTTCCCCCTAAGGATCTTGTTCCCAGCTGCATGAACTACACGTCTTGGTGCAACAGAACCCATTGCTGCCACCCATTGGTAGCAATAAGTAAGTATATTTTTGTTCTTGGGATAATTAAATAAAAAGCAACACACAGAAATTAGGGTCAACCAAAATGCATAGTGTAGCGTGCTTTCACGTTAAGCAGAACTCTTCTGCATGCTGGATATTAAGAAAAATATTGTTCCCAAGCGTTTGGAATTAAAACCCGATCTCCGTTTGTTTCAGTATTGCAGAAGGAAGCTTTGTGCAGATTAATTAGGTTTTACCTGTAAGGTAAAGGTAAAGGGACCGCTGACTGTTAGGTCCAGTCATGGCTGACTCTGGGGTTTGGGCGCTTATCTCGCTTTATTGGCCCAAGGAGCCGGCGTACAGCTTCCGGGTCATGTGGCCAGCATGACTAAGCCGCTTCTGGTGAACCAGAGCAGCGCACGGAAATGCTGTTTACTTTCCTGCCAGAGCGGTACCTATTTATCTACTTGCACTTTGACATGCTTTCGAACTGCTAGGTTGGCAGGAGCAGGGACCGAGCAACGGGAGCTCACCCTGTTGCGGGGATTCGAACCGCTGACCTTCTGATCGGCAAGTCCTAGGCTCTGTGGTTTAACCTTGTGCAAAAATAAATCTTCAATTACACAGAGTAATGCTGGGAGAAGGAAGCAACAGAAGCTAGACCAGTGCTGTCTATCTTGACTGTGGCTTCAGGTAGGGTTTCCCCCTGGTACGTGTGCCTGAAGTATTTTAATTTGGGATGCCAGGGACCAGATAAAAGACTTTCTGCACTACCACTGAACCTTTTCCCTTTTCTGACAAGAAAACTCTTAGATAAGCAAATCATTCCACTTCTGGGCTCCTGGAAATATCATGCCTACGATTTCCTGGTGAGGAAGACACCAAATCATGCCATTACCCTATTCAAATAGTTCAAATCCGTGTGACGGGGTGAGCTCCCGTTGTTCTGTCCCAGCTTCTACCAACCTCACAGTTCGAAAGCACACCATTGCAAGTAGATAAATAAGTACCACTGTGGTGGGAAGGTAAACGGCGTTTGAATGCACTCTGGCTTCTGCTAGGTGTCCCGTTGAGCCAGAAGCAGTTTAGTCATGCTGGCTACATGACCCAGAAAGCTGTCTGTGGACAAACGCTGGCTCCCTCGGCCCAAAAAGTGAGATGAGTGCTACACCCCATAGTCGCCTTTGACTGGACTGTCCAGGGGTCCTTTACCTCCCTAGAACATAGTGATAATGCAGCAAAAAGCTTTACCTGAAAATGTCTACAGATTAAGCTGTTAACAGCACAAGGGCTCTTTGGGGGGAGTTGGAAACCCTCTTCGCATCTGCTCTGTTTGGCACAGCTCACCCAAACTGTGTTCCGCATGACAGTAGGGGATGTGTTGTGTGTAGCACACCAGATCTCAGTCTGGAAGTGCATTGTGCGTGGCGTGCCAAACAAAGGAAGCTTCTGCATCTCCTTTCTCTAATAGAAAGGAAAGGAAAAACATGCAGACCAAAATGTCATGACATTACACCAGGGTGGAAACAAATCTTAAATAGTGGGTCCAAAGTGTACATTGTGGTTTGAAGTCCTATGCAAAGGGCAGGGATTGGAGGCCAACAGGGGACCCGCAATCCAGCCCTAATCCTCAAAGGTGCTTTCCATAACTCAACCAGATTGGATCAAGAAGGTGTAAACAATTAAACAAAATTGTGTAAACAATTTGCCAACAGTTTCGTTTGTTAAGCCCTCATCTATCTTTGTCATTTGATATGAATCCTATTGTTCCACTCTCTTTGTCACAGATGTCACAATATTCCTCTAGTTATCTCCCGCTTGGACTACTGCAATGCGCTCTATGTGGGGCTACCTTTGAAGGTGAACCGGAAACTGCAATTAATCCAGAATGCGGCAGCTAGACTGGTGACTGGGAGCGGCCTCCGGGACCACATAACACCGGTCCTGAGAGATCTGCATTGGCTCCCAGTACGTTTCCGAGCACAATTCAAAGTGTTGGTGCTGACCTTTAAATCCCTAAATGGCCTCGGTCCTGTATACCTGAAGGAGTGTCTCCACCCCCATCGTTCAGCCTGGACACTGAGATCCAGCGCCAAGAGCCTTCTGGTGGTTTCCTCATTTTGAGAAGTGAGGTTACAGGGAACCAGACAGAGGGCCTTCTCGGTAGTGGTGCCCACCTTGTAGAACACCCTCCCTTCAGATGTGAAGGAAATAAGCAGCTATCCTATCTTTAAAAGACATCTGAAGGCAGCCCTGTTCAGTGAAGTTTTTAATATTTAATGCTGTACTGATATTAACACTTGATTGGGAGCCGCCCAGAGTGGCTGGGAAACTCAGCCAGATGGGCGGGGTATAAAAAATTACTATTATTATTATTATTATTATTATTATTATTATTATTATCTTTGCAGAAAGCAAATTCATTATCTTAGCCTCCCCCAACCTGGGGACTTCTGAATGTATTGGATTATAACATCCATCAGGCCCAGCAGATGGCATGATGGGAGACGTAGTCACATCTAGAGGGCACAAGTTAGGGAAAGCGGCATAACCAGTACTACGCAGGCATATCTGTGTTCCATACCTGTTAAAATCCTTTTCTCTTAGGTGATGTCAGCTTTGATAAATTCCTTAAAAGCCCACAAGGTCTGAATGGAGACAAAGGTTTCCTATCCAACCACAGATGCAAATTAACATAAGAAAGCCAGGTTGAGTGTGTTATCACCAATTACTGATATTGTCAGTAACTGCTCAGCTTATCTTGGGCGCACTTAAGCTTTACGTGGAATGGTGCAGTGCATATGGCCATTGCTACTTTCTGGAAAGATTTTAACAGGGCTAGTTTAACATGTTGGTACCAGGGGGTGTGGCAAATAGCTGCCACTGAAAAGATAACACATAAGTTGAGAATGGCAAGAGAAACATATCCATACTTTCACAGGCGAATGGTGGAGCTTTGTTATTTTCACAAACACACCAGAAAACCAAAGACCTGTCCCTAGGGTATCTGCTGATTTGTCAATTTTATTTGCTGTACTGCCAACATTTCACGGGAACTGGTGTCTTATATAAGCAGGAGCGTCTCAAGTTGCTGAATTTCGTCGTTTCTGTTCGTCTCTATTCAGTAACGTTTATGTATTTTGTGGGATGTTATATCCTGGATATGCTGGAGGAAAGATAATTCGTTTTTTTAAAGGGGGCACAGACTCTACCAGGGGTGGAGAACCTAGTGGTTCTCTAGATGTTCCTGAACTGCAGTTCCCACCATCCCTGGCTACTGGCTATGGTGCCTGGGGCTGATAGGAGTTTGTGTTCAACAACCCCTAGCCCTTCCTGAGCCCCTTTCATATCCAAATGAAATCCAAGTGTTGAAAGGCCAGCGTTCACACCCCAGCATTGTACAGCTTTCTCAGCCCTCATGCCTGACTTCCACACCTTGAGTGAGGATGACTGATCCAGAGAGGCCTATGCACATAGACGTGTGTGTGTGTGTGTGTGTGTGTGTGTGTGCGTGTGCACGCACTTCCACAGGAACTGGAACCAGCCACCCAGAGTTCCAGCTTCCACAGAAACCAACACCTCTATAGGTCTCTAGTCCTGTAGGCTTACCCTGTTCAGACATATGCACGTCCAAGAAATGGACATAGAGGATGGGGAGGCCACTCAGTGTTGCAGGTCTCACTGTTTGGCCCTGCATTGGGTCATTTTAAGCAGGTGAAATATACTTGGAGTCGAGAGTGGATTTCATGCTCTTTATTCAGCTCATAGTGGTGAGGAGGAATGGAAGTTCCCCCAGAATGTCTGCTTTATATACATTATTTACACAATGGGCCCCACATGATTGGCTAATTCCGGGATTCACCTGTAGGCCAATCAGGTTGCAGATTCACTTCCACCTGGAGCTGGATTGGGTGGCTCCTGTGGACCAATCAGACTGCTGCATTGTGAATCCTATTGTTCTAGGACCAATCAGACTGCTGCATTCTGAATCCTATTGTTATAGGATGAATCAGACTGCTGCCTTTTGGATCCTATTCAACTCAGTACATAACAGCAGGGATGACGGGAGTAGTGTATGTATGCAAGTAAAGCACCTCCTTCCTGTTTTCAGAGCACCACTTTGTAGCAGGGCCATAGCTTGAGGGGCACAGGGGCAGTTGCCCCAGGCGCAAAAAATTTAGGGGCACAAAATTTCAACACCTGGTGATGCCTCAGCACAGCTGCACGTCTCCATCGCTGGGGGTCATTGGAAAACAGCTTCTGCATGCCAACCAGAAAGTGCATACCATGGAACAACTCTTCTTATCTCAGTGGCTACAATCTCCTGATGATGCAGACACTGGTTGGCAGTGGAGTGTGCATGCCCACTCCATCTGTTTTCCTCCCATCCAGCCCCACTCTGCACAGCCCCGGGTGCTGGCAACCCACGGTATGCCACGGCCTCACAGTGCATCTCAGTAGTGGCTATGGGGAGGGGACTGTTTTATTTCCAGTTGCACCGATGGTTGCCACCAGTAAACAGGGTTGAAGGAAGCTTGGCATATGGTGAGTTGGTGGTTTGTCCCCCTTGCCTTAAGCAGCAGGGACTATTGATGCTTTGCTCCATAGCATGTGCCTGAGTTCTCAGAACCTACAGATAGATATTTTCTTACTCTGTGTGTGTATGTATGTGAAGCTGGCTTTGGGTGGTGCTCTTGGACTCATCGCAACATATCTTTTTACAATGCACTGCTTGGAACCATATCTTCCTTTGGCATGGTTGCAATGCCTGTAGTTGGTTTGCATTATTTTAACAGTCTCCCCGTATTATTTGCTGGCGGGGGGCTTGTTCATTCCTCCACCCTCATCCCCTCCCAGCAAACCCTTAATAATATACTTGGCTATAAATCTTCCAGATAGAAACTGGTGTTCAGATCATTTAATTAGTTACTCAGACGGCATTCGAAAAAGAATTCCATGATCCAGTGAATACTTTGGAAAACAAAGGGCATGAGGCTGCAAATTTATTGTTCCCCGGCTGATTTTGCATATTTGGAATCTGCTTTCTAAAGCTGCATATGTATAGTTTTCTTGAGTTGTGAACAAGCCCTGGACAATTCATCATGACAGCTCCCTATGAGCCTTCCACTCAGAATAATCCTGAAATGTTTCAGGCTACACTTGCAATCTTTGTAGGACAGAATTAAATATCCATCCAAGTATCAAAAGCTTTGCCAAGGTTAGCTAACTTGGCAAAAAACACACCATGAAGCACTAATAAGCAATAGGTAGGTAGGTAGGTGGGACGCGGGTGGCACTGTGGGTTAAACCACTGAGCCTAGGGCTTGCCGATCAGAAGGTTGGCGGTTCAAATCCCCGCGACGGGATGAGCTCCCGTTGCTTGGTCCCTGCTCCTGCCAACCTAGCAGTTTGAAAGCACGTCAAAGTGCTAGTAGATAAATAGGTACCACTCCGGTGGGAAGGTAAATGGCGTTCGCCAGAAGTGGCTTAGTCATGCTGGCCACATGACCTGGAAGCTGTACGCCAGCTCCCTTGGCCAATAAAGTGAGATGAGCGCCGCAACCCCAGAGTCGGTCACGACTGGACCTAATGGTCAGGGGTCCCTTTAGGTAGGTAGGTAGGTAGGTAGGGAGGGAGGGAGGCAGATAGATGATAGATAGATAGATGATAGATAGATAGATAGATAGATGATAGATAGATAGATAGATGATAGATAGATAGATAGATAGATAGATAGATAGATAGATAGATGATAGATGATAGATAGATAGATAGATGATAGATAGATAGATAGATAGATAGATAGATAGATAGATGATAGATAGATAGATAGATAGATAGATAGATAGATAGATGATAGATAGATAGATAGATAGATAGATAGATAGATATAGATAGATAGATAGATAGATAGATAGATAGATAGATAGATAGATATAGATAGATAGATGATAGATAGATGATAGATAGATGATAGATAGATGATAGATAGATGATAGATAGATAGATGATAGATAGATAGATAGATAGATAGATGATAGATATAGATATATTTGTAGAGTTGGAAGGGACTCAACTAGTCCAACCCCCTTCAATGCAGGAATATCAACTATGACAGATGACCATCCAACTTCTGCTTAAAAACCTCCAAGGAAAAAGAGTCCACAACCTCTCAAGGGAGACCGTTCCACTAGTGGGTCATATTCAGTGTTGCTGTTCCACTTGCACAACAGACTTCCCCTTGAAGAGAACTTCCTTCTCCTCCTCCATGCACTCTGCCACCCCCAGCCCAAGGTGCTCCAGAGGGTTGGAAGCAGATGGAGGCAGGGAGGAGGAGAAAAAGGAAGGGGAAATCCTGTTGAGTGAGTGCAACACCAACCATACAGCACTAAATACAACCGGTAGATTATAAAACCATCAGAAAATTTCATATGTGAGATATAAGAGGGCATCAAAAAATAAAATACATGTGGCACATTCATCAAAAATACGGCTGGAAAATTCCAAAATCCTTATTAGGGCAATAATTAGGATAGCCAACTAGCACACAAGCTTTCAAGTTCTCCAGAACTCTTCATTCAGCAGCATTTTATATTTGCAAAAATGCAGGGTATTAACTATTCTTATCAGAAAAAATGCTGTTACAGCAATGCTTTACTTAATGTCTTAATATTTGAAATTCCCAGTTTGAAAGCGTTACGTGTAACCTATTCTTGTCTCTTTATAAAATGTGCCAATAAGTTGTTGTTGTTGTTGTTGTTGTTAAAATGTCATGGATTTAAACTGGGTTTTTTAAAATGTAAGATGTAAAACACATCACCTTCTGCTTTATTACTCAGCAGTAGACGTTATATAATTAGTGAAAATACGAAGACATTTGTGTAGTTGAATGCTATTCCTGCAAAGGAAACGGATGACATTAAACATCTGTCACAATAACTACTCACATAATCCAGAATTTAAGATTCATACTGAATTTATTACTTGAATGATTTCAGCCTTGTAAATCTGTTCTTAATCCCGGAGGCCTGTATAAATGGATAGTGCCCTCTTCTGGGTTATTGCTGTAATTTCCAATGCTGTTTCCTTACTTTGGTTAATGAACGCCTGCCAGGTTTCATCTGTAGCAAGGAGGACTTCCAAACTTTGCATTAAATCTCAAGGTAGTTTTTGAAGCAGAATTGTTCTTCCCAGAAAGTTCCTGGCTTTGCTGTGCTTGCGAGGCATTTCTATCACGAGCTTGTGGCTGACACGAGACAAAACACATTCCATCTTTAACCGCTTGTGGAAGTTCACGTCAGATACACTGGCTAGGCACACGAGAGTTCAATTAAGGCGAGGTTGCCCTATTTTAATCTGAGTACATTCATAACAATATGGAATAATGGAGATTCAGGCTGCATCTAGACACATCCCCCCAAAAAATTCAGAAAAACACGTTGTAAACATAATGGGAAATCAAGTTGCCGAAAGACGAAACTCCACAGTGCCATCTGGTGTCACAGTGTTATAACACATTTAAAACGCTTTTTCTTTAGTAATGTAGCCGACTCCTGTTCAGTATGTCATGAGCTGGGTGTGGCGATCACACAGGGTCCCTGGACGTTTGACGGTCTATTGATCCCTGTGCCACCACTGTGATTGCCTCTTCGCTGCCACCAAGCCGGTTGCCTCGGGTACACACGGAGTCCAGACAGTTGTTAACATTAACAAATAATCAAGTTTATTTTTATAAGCATGAACAAGTTTAAGGTTTCAGTTAATTTTTCTTAGTTACTTTATTGACCTATTCGTTCCTAACAACTTCAAACTGATTATCCCAACTATCTATCTGACTCCACCTAACAGTTCCTCTCACTCTCTCACAACACAACTCAACCAACCCACAGACTTTTCTTCTCTCTTCCTTCTCCTACTCTCAACTCTCAACTGACTTCCACATAACTCCAACCCTAACTCTAACTCCTCCCCTCAGGTTTCCACTGGCCAATCACTTCACACTCATTTAACCCTTTCCTTATGACCCACCTAGGAGGGAAACGCCACACTAGGCGCAGAAGGTTAAAAAAAAAAGGTAAAGGACCCCTGTACAGTTAAGTCTAGTCAAAGGCGACTATGCGGTTGCGGCGCTCATCTCGCTTTCAGGCTGAGGGAGTCAACGTTTGTCCACAGATAGCTTTCCAGGTCATGTGGCCAGCAGGACTAAACCGCTTCTGGCACAACGGAACACCGTGACGGAAACCAGAGCGTATGGAAACACCGGTCACCTTCCTACCACAGTGGTATCTATTTATCTACTTGCACTGGCATGCTTTTGAACTGCTAGGTTGGCAGGAGCTGGAACAGAGCAACGGGAGCTCACCCCGTCATGGGAATTCGAACCGCCAACCTTCCGATCGGCAATCACAAGAGACCACAATGCCACCCGCGTCCAGGTGCAGGCCTGGGTTGGCATATAGCATCCCCTAGAAGAGATATACAAAGGCCCCAAGATGCACCTCTGTGCACTTTAAAATCACCAGTAGTGATGTATGGAAGTGAGAGCAGGACCATAAAGAAGGCTGATCGCCAAAGAATTGATGCTTTTGAATTATGGTGCTGGAGGAGACTCTTGAGAGTCCCATGGACTGCAAGAAGATCAAACGTATCCATTCTTAAGGAAATCAGCCCTGAGTGCTCACTGGAAGGACAGATCCTGAAGCTGAGGCTCCAATACTTTGGCCACCTCATGAGAAGAGAAGACTCCCTGGAAAAGACCCTGATGTTGGGAAAGATGGAGGGCACAAGGAGAAGGGGGCGACATGGTTGTACTGTGTTCTCGAGGATACCAACATGAGTTTGACCGAACTGCAGGAGGCAGTGGAAGACAGGAGTGCCTGGCGTGCTCTGGTCCATGGGTCACAACTAAATGACTAAACAACAACAACAACACTTTAAAAAAACTGAACCACTGTGCACTCTCCACTGTAGTCTGCATTTTGAGGTGCAAGCCACATTGTGTTCCCCATTCACTACAATTGAAATAACATCACCACCAGCCAAAATTTATGCAGTTTACAGGCAATCCGGAATGGATTCAAGCTGTCAAATTGCGGACAAATCGGCCCAAGGAAATTTGGTGGGGAAAGTATAAAGCGTTCACTTTTCTCGGGGGGGGGGGGGAGGACATGGGGAATGTTGTCTTAAACTCTGCGTGGGCTTAATATAGGATCACCTATTTGGAGCAAAGGGCCCTCTAGCCCAGTCCTCTGCTGCAAGATCTGAAGCAATCTCTTTCCAGCTCACTCTTAGCTTCTAGGCTGCACCCTCCCCAGCACTAACAAATAGTTCAGAACAGATCAAAAGTACCTGTCAGCCACAAAAAAGCCAGATGACAGAAATGCTGAAAGGTATGTTGAAAGGAATGCAAAGGCATTCTTTGTGCATGATGACCAGAGACCTGCCCATTCTCAACCGTAACATGGGCCCAGATGCATGTGGGTAGCTTGCCAGTGAGAGCAGCACAACCTACCCATATCCAAAGCAGAAATTGTGGGCTGGATTGGGAGATAGATGGAAGGAATTGCATCTTGCCTTGGGACTAAGGGAGCTGTGGGTTGTAGTCAGCTAATCTTTGCTCAGAGGAGACCCATGACCAAATTAGGCCCACTGGTTTCAATGGGTCTACACAGAGTAAAAGTTAGTTAAATGCAAGCAGCCCAAGATCTGTGGGAATAACCAAGTCCTCCTACAATCTGCTGAACTAAAGGGTGGAATGAGGAATGAAAAGAAGCAGGAAAGTATAGGGGAACAAGTGACTATTTTTTTAAAAAAATGTATTAATTGTAGAAAAGAGAAATATAACAGGTAAGTAACAAAAAAAACCCCCAATGGATAGAAATCCAAAGTATATTCCAGCTCATCAGTAAATACAAATTTAATTAAGATGGATAGATGACAGAGATCGATAGATAGATGATAGATATAGATAGATGATAGATGGATAGATAGATGATAGATAGATAGATAGATAGATAGATAGATAGATAGATGATAGATAGATAGACAGATAGATAGATAGATCGATAGATAGATTTCCTACAAAAAAGATCCCAAGATTTTTAACCACAGCAGAAAATCTTGGCGCTTTTATCACAAAAGAAACTTCAGGAGGTGTCTTTTTTATTTTAATGTGAGGAAAAGTTTTGTTCACAAGCAAAGTGCAAGAGTAAACAAAGAGTTAACTCTGAAGAGGAGGTATATTCTGGGAAAGTCCAGTTCCATACATCACTTCAGATGCCAAGAGCCAAGCCAGGGGGAAAAAAATCTCTGTGGGGTGGCTAGCAAATCAGACCTAGGAGAACATTTCACCTTTTTTGTTTTTAAAGTTAAACAGATGCAAAAGACTCAGCAAACTTTCAGAAAATCTGCTTATTGGGCATTTCTCCTTATTTGTGTTGTAAAGTGCATTGTACAAATGAGACACTAGATGGTGACAATGAGTTATGCCAAATTCAAAGTATTTTTCAAAACTTTTTAAAAAGCATTTTCACAGCGATTTTTATGTGTATGTAAATTCCACCTATATTGCAGCTGCCTGCCTGTTGCCAGCCAATTGCATAATCAGACACACTGCTGCAAGCAAGTTTCAGCTTCCAGGACATGTTGACAAAATAGTAAATTACAGTTGCATATCAGTTTCTAAATACTGCTTGTAGCAAGAGGTGAACATGACTGACCAAAGACTTACAAGGCCAGCATGTGCAGGACTGTCAAGCACTTTCTTCCAACTTTCACAGTGAATTCCCCATTGTTGTGTGAATCTGCGATCAGGAACTGACGTGGTTGATTGGGGTCCCAAGAACGCTAGGACAAATTATACGCAACGTGGGTGGACGTGGTACCGGAATAAATATGGGCTGAGTTATAGACTGGGCTGCATACTAAATCAACACAACAATCTCTGTAACTATAGTTTTATAGAGGGAGAATGCAGGGGAGGACAGTTCCAGGACTTTTTCCAGAGTAGAAGCAACCATCTGCTGGATTGCCAGGGTAATTGACAGATTTTCCTTGCTCTGGCAAGTTAATGAGGAGATAACAAGGCTTTCAAGTTTGTTTGTGGCAGAGTCGCACACAGCAAGTCAGAGAATTAGCAAAATAATTCGGCAGAGGCTGGATACTTCTCTTTCTTTGATGGGGAACTATTTCATACTAGCAATTTAACTGGGCAATGCAAGATGGTTGTATTTCTCATTAAAAGCTACATTTTGTGTTCTACCAGGCCGAATATATTTTGTCTAAGCTTAAGGCTGAAACTAGGGACGCCGGTGGCGCTGTGGGTTAAACCACAGTCTAGGACTTGCCGATCAGAAGGTCAGCGGTTTGAATCCCTGCGACGGGGTGAGCTCCTGTTGCTTGGTCCCTGCTCCTGCCAACCTAGCAGTTCAAAAGCACGTCAAAGTGCAAGTAGATAAATAGGTACCACTCCGGCGGGAAGGTAAACGGCATTTCTGTGCGCTGCTCTGGTTCGCCAGAAGCCGCTTAGTCATGCTGGCCACATGACCCGGAAGCTGTACACCGGCTCCCTCGGCCAATAAAGCGAGATGAGCGCTGCAACCCCAGAGTCGGCCACGACTGGACCTAATGGTCAGGGGTTCCTTTACCTTTACCTTTAAGGCTGAAACTGTACAGTCAGAAGTAAGCACCATTGACCGGTGAAGCTTACTTCAAGGTAACAATGAATAGGATTGCAGTCATATTTATCTCAGTAAACTGGTACAGTATTCTGCTGTATACTGCTGCTTTTTTGGAAGGAATGTGTGCAATAACAATTTTCTGCATTTGGGGGTTTTCTGTGGGTGTGTTTCAGAATTTATCGCTAAGTAAGCTGTGCCCCATTTTATACACTTTCCTTGAACAAAAATGCCAGATTCACTGTAAGCCACACATGATCCTGATGGGACTGAAACTCATCAAAAGCTATGACCCACACGCCTACAGATCGAGCTGTCTGTACCAGGAGGAAAAGAGGTTATAGGTGAAGAGCCTTAAACACTGCTTTTCTCTCAGCGTCCAGGGCAATAATTCTGCGAGGCTTAAGTTAACTGTGGTCGAAAAGCGCTTTTGAGAATGGAAAGTGTTAAATGCTCTCTGTTGCCTGCAAACTTCAAACTAAAATCCCATGCCTGAAAAAGATAAGGCTGCTTAAGACATAAAGCAGGGTGAAAGGCAGGGCGTGATAAGCAAAGCTTCCAGGGCTTGATTATTTCCATTTTCAAGCAAATCTAGAGTTTTCCAGTGTCAATTGGGGTGGGCCCCAAAACCCATGTTGGGGGAGAGGAATGTTTTAAAAGGCCCAGCCTGGAATATTTCGCTGCAACACTGTGTCACTTTCAAATAAATATGATGGAAAAATCCCCTCCACCCTAAGCCGAGTACATGGGAGTTTGGGGCTCGCATAGGGTGGATCCTAATGGGTAACTTCTCTATTTATTCTTCCGTGACAAAAGGAAATATAAATATAGAGGACATAAAGCTAATAGACTGGGTTGTGTTTTTTTAATGAAGCAAACTGCTGCTGGGATAGGAATATGCAAGCTTTTAAGTTCTGTGGAATTATTCATTGTGCAGCATGGAAAGTTAGAAATTTTTCAGAGAGTAAATTTTCAGACAGCTGAGAAAGAAAATGGATTATTATTCACTCCCTGCCTGTTGACAAGAGGCAGATGCCTTCACTGTGTTCTTTTTGGTGCCTGCTAAATACATTTGTGTTTAGACAAGCCAATCCAAAGGGATGCGGGTGGCGCTGTGGTCTAAACCACTGAGCCTCTTGGGCTTGCCAATAAGACGGTCGGTGGTTCGAACCCCCGCGACGGGGTGAGCTCCTGTTGCTCGGTCCCTGCTCCTGCCAATCTAGTAGTTCGAAAGCACGTCAAAGTGCAAGCAGATAAATAGGTACCACTCCGGCGGGAAGGTAAACAGCATTTCCATGCCCTGCTCTGGTTCGCCAGAAGCGGCTTAGTCATGCTGGCCACATGACCCGGAAGCTGTACGCCGGCTCCCTCGGCCAATAAAGCGAGATGAGCGCTGCAACTCCAGAGTCGTCCACAACTGGACCTAATGGTCAGAGGTCCCTTTACCTTTACCTTTACATCGTCTGTTCACTAAGGCAGAAGTGGCTAAACTGTGACCCTTCAGCTATTGTTAAGACGATGACGACTCCTTTCATCCCTGATCATTGGCCATGCTGACTGGGGCTGATGGAAGATGGGAGGTCCAAGAACATCATAAGGACCACGAGTTCTCCATCTTGCTCTCAGGAGCTCGAGGCAGCATTTGTCCCAGTAAGACAACAACCCTGTGAGGTAGGTTGGCTTGAGAAACTTAGTCAAATCAATCAGTGAGTTTGGTGGCTGGATGGAGCCTGGGGTGACTAGATGAAAAAGTGAACAAGGCATCTCTTGTAGGTGGGCAGAATTTCACCTGCTGAAACTCACTTGCTGTATGCTTCCTAATGGGATACTTGGGAATCCCAGCTTTTGACAGCAGAAGTCTGAATATTGGAAGCAGGCACCTAGCATAGCTTTCATCAACATGCTTTGCTTTCATCGACATCAGTGAATTAGCTATGCCCTGTCCTTTGAAACACTTCCAGCCTCCACATTCCCCATTACAGCTCTTTCTTCCTTGGACCTGAGAGAAAGCCTTCTGAAGGTTTCTGCCAGGGAGCTGAATGACACCTTGTTAGACTGCAGTCCTGGGCATGTTTAACTCTGGGAGTAAGCCGCACTGAAAAACAATTGAGGACTTAACTTGCTGAGTAAACATACACAGCATTGCAGTGTTAATAAATACGTTACGTAATCAACCTGCATAGAACCTGAAATCCATAGCAAAGTTCACTTCAATAGACCACACATGGTGCTGGCAATGGGAGCTAACTGTGCTAGATGGAAGGAGCTGGTTTTTGCAGGATCAGAATGAGATAAAGCAGCCTTCAGTCTCCGAAGCAGAAGCCTATTTTCTAGGATGCATTGATCTGGAGAGCAGTTGGGTGAGGGACACTGGCAGAACAGAGGTCTCCAGTGGGAAAGATTACAGAGGCAGAAAAAGAAGCCTGTGTATGCACAGAATCGAGACCAAATACTTGCTTTTTTCACAGAGTTCCACGCACAATATGGATCCATTACATATTTTTTTTGCCCCAGAAAAATGGTTCTCAAGAAACTGATTTCATTCAGAAAACAAGAGCTTATTGCAGAGTGATTCTGCACTACATTGCAGTGTGTCAATTTGAAAACAGGTGTAGGTGGCCCACAGCTACCCAAAGACACTGTGGGCGGCAGCAGTGGCTTGTGCCCATTGGTACTGGTGAACCAGAAGGCAGGGAGACCAAACAGTGGGTAGGACAAGAGACATTGAAAGGCAGATCCTAGCTTGTCCCCATCCTCCTCTCTGCTGAGGACCAAAACTGAGGCTGTGTAATATATCTGAAGCCCCCAGAATCCTGTGAACTGTAGTTTATCCCTCACAGAACTATAATACCCAGTCTGTGGGTGTAGCCAGGATTTTTTTGGTTGGGAAGCAGGCGTTATGTTTTTGGGGGGCAGAACTGAGCTTTTTGTGATGCAATTTGTCAGTTAGTTGTTTTTATTTTCTTTTATTAATTGATTGGGGGGCAACTGCCCCCTCTTGGCCATGCCCATGCCCAGCATGCTTAACAAATGACTGAGATCTTGTTTTTTCTGCCTAAACCACACACAATTGAGACCTCCTTTGGGTGGGCTTATACCAAGATCGTGGGATGCGGATGGCGCTGTGGGTTAAACCACAGAGCCTAGGTCTTGCCGATCAGAAGGTCGGTGGTTCAAATCCCCGCGACGGGGTGAGCTCCCGTTGTTGGTCCCTGCTCCTGCCAACCTAGCAGTTCGAAAGGACGTCAAAGTGCAAGTAGATAAATTGGTACCGCTCCAGCGGGAAGGTAAACGGCGTTTCTGTGCGCTGCTCTGGTTCGCCAGAAGCGACTTAGTCATGCTGGCCACATGACCCGGAAGCTGTATGCCGGCTCCCTCGGCCAATAAAGCGAGATGAGCGCCGCAACCCCAGAGTCAGTCACGACTGGACCTAATGGTCAGGGGTCTCTTTACCTTTATACCAAGATCACAATTACGGCTTCTTCCTTCATTCACCTGGGGCATGGGTGAGGAGGAAAGGCATGGATAACCAAATCAAGGGGAAGTTTTCCAGATCAGGTAACCACACCCAACCTTGTGCATGGCAAAATGAATCTCGTATCAATTTCTAGAATGAAGGCAACACGCTGAGGTTGATCGGGCATGATTCCTTATTGAGAAACATGACTTCTTCGCACTACAAATGGTTAAGTGTGTTAACCATATCTTGCCACTCAATGCAGCGGTCTCCATTGGTTCTAGAATAAAATGCTGTGTGTACGTAGCCCTAGATTCACCAGACAACAGAGGAAGTGTAGGGCGGGGGGGGGGACGACGACACAGTGAAGAAGGCCCAATCCTCAAAGAACACATCTGGAACAAATTGCTTAAAGCTGCAGTCCAGCATTGGTGCCTATCTGAGCACTGGTTATTTCTGGATTGCAACCTAAGATCCAGGACATACTCAGTTTTATGCTGAAATATCAGGAGCATCACTCCAAAGGAATGAAGAACATTCAAATGGTTATGCGGGAGACTACATTTTTCACATTTATGAATGTCTTAAATAATCTTATCTGTCTCATCTCTGAGAACAAGTGATTCATAGGAGGTTCCTAAACATCTGTAATTAGTTAAAGTTTTGATTGCCAGTTTGTTCTGCCCTTTAAGAGCAGTGCATAATTTAACTTACAAGATAATTTAACTTATAACTTTCTAATAGTGGAAAAGATCTATACATTAAAGACATAAATGGGTGTTATATATGTTGTAAAGAAATGTGCAAATGTCATAAACTTTTTATTGTTTCTATGATTCTATGTCGTTCTCTCTCCCTCTGCGTGTATATGTGAACTATATCCAATAATAGTCAGAGCAGACCCACTGAAATTAATGGACTGGACTTAGTTATGTTCATGGATTTTAGTAGGTATACACAACAACAACAACAACAACAACACAGTATCTTTATTGTCAATGTACAACCTGTGTACAATGAAATTAACCGAGCCTCCCCCCACCCCCAAACACTCAATCTCATTGCACTCTGTGTACTTGTCACAAAACCAGTGACAATACCAGCTTTATTAATCTTTTTAAGGGTTGCTTCACATGACCACTGGGCATGTTGTAGCATCTTGAAATCTTGGCACGTGCAGAATCAGCATCACGAGTGAGGAGGTGGTGCTGGTTGTGCAAAGTGAGTGATCCATGGGTGGGATTAAGTTGTTTGCATGCCACTGCAGCAAATGTCATTTCTGCGTGTTTGCAACCGTGAACAATCTGCTTCCAGAGGGATAGCTGTGTTGTCCTGTTGCAGCAAAAAAACGAACAAGAGCCTTGTAGACTCACCTTAAAAACATTTATTGTGACATAAGAGCTCATAATTTCGAAGTGACACACCACCCCAAAATAGCTGAATTGGAATGAATAACAAAGTTTGATTCTCTTTGTTTGAGCCTGAACAGGAAGTTTGGTAACAAACCACTGGTCCCTCCAGCTCAGTATTGTTTATGATTGACAGCAACTCTCCAGGGGTTCAGACAGAGGGTCTTTCCTGCTAGTGTGGTGTAGTGGTTAAGAGTGGTAGTCTTGTAATCTGGGGAACTGGGTTCGCGTCTCCGCTCCTCCACATGCAGCTGCTGGGTGACCTTGGGCCAGTCACACTTCTTTGAAGTCTCTCAGCCCCACTCACCTCACAGAGTGTTTGTTGTGGGGGAGGAACGGAAAGGAGAATGTTAGCCGCTTTGAGACTCCTTAAAGGGAGTGAAAGGCGGGATATCAAATCCAAACTCTTCTTCTTCTTCTTCCCACCTAGCAGCACTGGCATTGAATTTAGCATCCTTTTCATGTGGTTTGCTACTCCATGAAATCCTTTCCCGAAAGAAGCAGTGGTCTCCTGCCCAACTACAAGTGTTATTTTATTCAGCCAAAATATATCTATAGCTATTTTGTATATATCAATGCTGCCATCCTATACACACGTACCTAGGAGTAAATCCCATTCAATCCAGTAGGGCTTGCTTATGAGTACACACCCACAGGACTACACCGTTAACCTCAAACTGCATTGTCACAGACTGTGCTTATTTTATTACTGTATAGACCCAACTTTTTGCCCTTCCTGCAACTGACGCAAGTGGACTTTAGACCACAAAAGCATAGCCCATAATAAATATGTTAACTCCTCCAAGTGCCATAAGACTCTCTGGGTGATATTCAAATCAATGGGTGTGACTTAGTCAGCTACCATCCTTAGTTGTTACCAGCAACAACAGAATTATTTTAGCATTACTGAGGAAATTACCACCTGTGTTGCTAAAGAAACAGTTGTCCCTATTCAGGCCAAATGAATAAAAAAGAAACTCAGCAACTCAATGGCAAGATGATTGTGTTATCAGTATCTCCGATTGTTGCTTTTGTGAGCAGTCATTTTGCATACATTTAAGCTCCAATTTAATTGTTAAAAAAACCACCACCCTGTGCTTTTTCTTTCTGTTGCCATTTAATTGTAGCCTTTACATTCCTTCCACCCATTATGCCCATGTGTATAGAAATCTGACAAGTGAGGATCACACTTCATGAATCTGAGGAATTTAAATAAATTTAATAAACGTGCTAGTCTTTAAGATGCTACAAGTGATCTTAATCTGGCAGGTGGAAAAGTCTGGTCATGTGTAGGATTTTCTCAGTGCCCAAAAATTCTAGTTCTGAAAATTGAAGGGGCAATCCTAAACTCTCTAACATGGGATTGAGAACTATTTAATCTAATTGCAATTACTTCTTACTTGACCTGCATTGTAAACCACCCTCACCCCCCAATGTACTTGATGCTTACAGCACAATCCTATACAGAAGTAAGTCACACTGAGTTAAATGTAACTTGAGCTGTGTACACATAATACATTTAAAGTGCACCCCCCACTAGAATCCAGGAAACTAGTTTGCCCTTCAATGAACTATAATTTCCAGCACATTTAACATATTACAGTTCCCATTATTTTTTTGGAGGGATGCCTTAAATATATCTGCTTGTGTATGCAGCCATAGTCCCAGTTAAGTGGGTATAGGATTTCATGCTTGTTGAGTAAATGTTAATATTAATATGCAGTCAGTACAACATCTCTCCAATAAATTCTTATCAATTTTGGTAGTCACAAATTGGATTTTAAGGTTGACCATGATAAATGTTAGCATTAGGGGAAGAAATCAAACCTCTCCATCTTGTTATGAACTGGTTGGTAGAAATAGAACATTCCTTTCTTTTGGGGAAGTAAAAAAATAAATAAATCACCACCTTCTAGTAAGTCTGACTCACAGGTTCTGCAGAGGGGTGACTAAAATAGCTCCCTAATCTTGTACTTTCTCTCCAGGAGCAGAAGACTTGCCCATTTCTTTACTAAGATCAGAAACTGAACTGTTCCTTGGTTGCTTCCTTGATTGGCTACCAAGTCATTCATGTGACGTAAGCAGCGATTAATATTATGTGACTGGCTCCAAAGGTTTCATATGACTGTACCTTGCTGACTTCAAGAAACCTTTTGCCACACCCTCCTTCTATAGCACTCCAACAATTCCAGGAATGCAGGGGGAGAAATAAACTTCCTTCATAGAAACCTAATAAATCTTTAGCGATAAAACCAGTCACATGATGTGTTTAAGCACCCAGAGCTCAGCTTTTGCATCTCAGAAGCAGGCCGGTTCAACTGACACGCAAATCCTCAGTGTGGCCTGTGATCTCCTCCATTTTCCATTGCACTACCCAGCAGAAAGTTAGAGAGGAAAATGGAAGAAGAAAAGCAGAATCGGCTTTTTTCTAATAGATTCTGGTAATCTAAAAATGAATGGAAACCGAACTCCGATTCCCTGCTTTCTGTACTCTCTAACATATGATCATTTAAATAGCAACATGTGATATACTTCAAATGCATGCCCAGAATGGCCAACCCACAAGCCAGTTAAGCCAAAAAATATTTGGATTTTAAATACATTTGCAACAAAATCGTATGGGAAAGATGGAGGGCACAAGGAGAAGGGGACAACAGAGGACGAGATGGTTGGACAGTGTTCTCGAAGCTACCAGCATGAGTTTGACCAGACTGCAGGAGGCAGTGGAAGACAGGAGTGCCTGGCGTGCTCTGGTCCATGGGGTCACGAAGAGTCGGACACGACTAAACAACTAAACAACAACAAATTCCACTGAGTTCCTCAGGGCTTACTCCTAAGTATGTGAGTGTGACTAGGACTGTAGCCCTATGGAGTTGGGGGAAGTGATCCAGCTCTGTAGCTGAGCATCTGCTCTGCATGCAAAAAGTCCCCATCATCTCCACGTAGGGCTCAGGGAGTGTGTGTCCCCCCCCCCGAACCATGGAGAGTCGATGACAGTCAGTGCCGACTGTTAGATGGACCAATAGTCTGATTCAGTTTAAGGCAGTTTCCAATGTTCCTTTTGAACTGCATCCCAGTTAAAATGTTTTCTCTCTTCCCATTGTATTTACCCCACTGTTCAAGTTAGTTCCCAATGATTTCCCATTTACCCCAATGTTCAAGTTAGTTCCCAATAATTTCACTTGTTTTACTTCACATAACACAAAATTTAAAAGTCCTTGAAAAAGCAAGATGGAAAAGCTGCTCTGTATGGAAATGGAAGATGGAAAAGATGGAAAAGCAGGCATGTTTGCATATATTACTGTTATTTCAAATCTTAACTTCTTCAGGTATGTGATGAAATGTGCTTTAGTCTATAATGCCTGCCACAAGACATATTTTAGTTAAGGGGCCACAATGCCACAAGAGGGGTGGCTACAAATTAGTCTGTTGCAGCAAAAAGAACAAGAAGTCTTACAACCTCTTAAAGGCTAAGAACTAGAGTGCTGAATTTCAACTGTATGGAAGATAAGCACACTGACCATTCACTGCAGTAATCAATTCCTTCTATAAAGGAAGTTTAGAACTTATTCAGAAGTTTGATTCTATCAGTTGGACTCCAAAAAGAGACAATGGTTGCCTGACCCACTACAAGTGTTAATTAACATAGAAAATCTAGGATGGTTGTGTTATCACGAATTACTTAAAACACTATCATCCTAGATTTGTTATGTTAATTGACATCTGTAGTGTGAAGGGAAACAAAAGTCTCTGTTAAAGTTTAACTGAATCAAACTTTTGATTCAACTATTGTACCCTGAAGTCTTCCTTTATTTTATTTTTTTACTGAAGAACAGCAGTTTTAAGGTCACTTGTAGAATGCTCCAAGAGACTGTCATGTTCTCCTACTGGTTTCTGAATGTTTCAAAATAATTTATTTTGTCAGATTTGTGTCCCTTTATTATTATTTTTGTAGGAATTGTTATTTTTATCCTATGAAAAAAGCAGATGAGCTTTGCTGGGTTGGCAATGGCATAGATCAGGTCAGTGAATGAGTTGCTGATGTTGCAGCTTATGTTATCAGATCCTATAATGTGCCACCTGAGTGAAATGAGAAGACTTGTAATTGTTTTAACAACACTTAAATTTGATCTATGTACATTACTTTAGAACACACTTCATTACTATTTTTCCAGAAGACTTATTATAACAGACTTTTATCTTACATTCTAAGCAGCAGCAAGAGCAATAATTACAGCCCACTGTGAAAGTTCAGTGGACTGGGAGGGCACAATTTGCTAATGGAAATGTTTCCCCACTCCATGGTGGTTGTTAGAAGTCATGCAAAACCTGAAACATTTTATGCAACGAGATGCCTGTTTTTATGGTGCATCAGCCAACATCACAAACCCAGCCTCCCTCCCAGTTGACCATTGCAAGTTTTTGCTGGCCTACTAGCAGAAAATAGTTCCCAGAGACACTTTGCCTATACATACAGATGCTACTTAAAATACAATCTCATTCTTCCAGTCTCCACCCACACAATGACACGTCGGTTTTACTAACAATGAGTAAATGCTAAATGGTTTCTATTTTTATCACAACACTATACAGTTGATCTTAATTAATCCCAATCCCGGACAGTTTCCTATGTCCCTCTTGATCTTACTGCACCTTCCTCTCTCTGTAGATTTCCAGACATTTCCATTCCCCTTTAAAAGCAATATTTCATTTCACAGAGTCTTAGGGTAGGCTCAGAGTTGTTGGTGCAAATCCCAGCTCACTGGGTGACCTTAGGGCAAATTAATTACTATCTCTCAGACTAGCCCTACTTTGCAGGGCTGTTGTGAGGATGAAAACATGCTCCTTTCCTTGATCAAAAGAGGGGCTATAAATGGAGTAAATAAATACAGCAGGTTCCATATTATCAACCTCTCCTGTTTCTCTGTCCCACACTCCCAGGCTATATACTTGATGGCTCCCCCCCCCCATATTACCCCATCCCTCCTCCCTTCTCCAGGAGTTTCACATTACACAAAAAATACTGAATTATTATTTGGGGTGGGAGGGCTGTGTTGTATTATTTGGTTGCAATTATTATTATTGGGTGGTGCAGAAGTAGGATAAACATGTATATATATTATTCAGTGTTTTTTTCTGGGGGTACGCATACCCCTAATCATTTTGTGAATGTAAGTTTGGCCTCGCTGAGGGGCAGTATTTCAATATGAGTAGGAAAATGAGAGTACCCCTAAACGTTTTTTAAGGGGGGAAAAGCACTGTAAATATTTATCCCTCAGAGGGTGGCTAGGTGTCCTTCCACCCTGAGGCGAAAAAAAAAACACCCAAGGAAAGAGACGGCCGCTATACGCGCATGCGCCGCCCCCCATCTCTCTCTGGAATCCAGCCCGGCAGGTATTCTCCTCCCGCGCGCGAACTGTGCGCACGCACGTTCACGGGCCACGGCCGCTCCTGCCACGAGCAGGTGCTTTTCCTCTTCCTCTTCCTCCTGCGAGAGCGGCAGGTTGCGCACGCGCGCTGGAGGTGCAGGTGCGCCGGGGCTTTCCCTTCTCCTGGCTTCCCCTCCTCCTTCTCACGCGCGCGCGCGCATGCGTCGTCTTTCGTGCCTCGCTCTTTTTCTCTCGCTCCGCTCCCCTCGCCGCCTCCTCCTCCTCCTCCCTTCCGCGGAGCTGCAGGTGCCAGGAGGAGGCTGCTGGGCGGCGGCCCCTCCCCCTCTCCTTCTTCCTCCTCCCCCCTCCCTTCCCCTCCCCTGGGCTTCGCGAGGTCGGTCTGGCGGCGGCCGTTCCTCCTCAGACGGGAGGCGGCAGGTTGAGGCTGAGAGGGGCGGCGGCGGCGGTCGTGGTGTTGGTGCTCCGGGCTTCCCTCAGACCCGCTCCCTTCGCGCCGCCGAGCGGACCAGCGTCTGGCTGACGGGCTGGCTGACAGACTCGCCCGCGGCATGAACCGGGGCCAACGCGGAGGCGGCGGAGCGGGGAGCCGCGGCGGCCTCGGCACCATGGAAGTGAAGAGCAAGGTGGGTGGCGTCCCCACGCCGGCCCTCGCCTCGGCTTTGGGGAGGGGTACTCGGGTTTGTTACGTCTCGCTGAGGTGGGTGGGGGTGCTCTTTCGGGGTCTCTGTGGGGTTTTTTTTTCTGGGGGGGGGATGGTTACCAAGGAAGCGGGTGGCCGCGTTTAATTCCGTAGCCCAGAACCTCCGCGCGCAGCAGTGTTTCTGAGCACGTACAAAGGGCATTCTCTTCAGGGCTGACCAATCCCCGGCCCCCCCAGTCCGTACCAGGCACCTGAAACCGGGTGTGGGAAGGTGCTCTCGTCCTGGGTAGTGGCCGCAGCTAGCAGGCAGTCTTAAGCCCCAGCAGTTTCTTTTCTTTTTTTCTTTTAAGATTGTATGTGGGGAAAAGGCATGGTGGTCATGCTGAGAAGGAAACGATGTACTGTACATATTCTGCTGCCTCGCTTGCAGTGATGGCGGGAGAGAGCGTCAGCACGATTTATTATTATTATTTTGGCGGGGGAACAGTTAAGTGCTTCATCTTTCATCTCTGGCCCCAATAGTGTGCCAGGTGACATTTATTTGGGGTGACTAAAGTCAAGGTAGTAATTTCGCTCATGGAATAATGTGTAATTAGGGCGAGTTGTTACCAAAAATGCGCTTGAGGAGCCACTTGCAGATGACTTATTTTCCAAGAGTAACCTATTAAGAATGCGGCTGTGCTTACCTTTGAAGAGCCCTTTCAAAACACTAGCTTTTCCCCCCTTCCCCCACCCCATTTGGGATAGCTCAGTGTGAGACTTAATCTTAGGGTCGTGGGATTGAGCCCCAGGTTGGGCAAAAGGCTCCTGCATGGCAGGGGGTTGGACTAGATGACCCTTGGGATTCCTTCCAACTCTACAATTCATTGATATTTTCAAGGTGTGAGCATGTGTATAGTGGTAGGTAGTTCTAATCTGAGAGTGATTACAGAATCAGGGGGTGAAGGTTATCCATGATTAGCATGAATGAATAATAGGGTGTGATTTTGTGTAGGCATTACTGGTTTGTCTTGGCTTTGCCAGTCACCACCACTCCTCAAGTCTCAGCACTTTTATTCCTTTTTCTCCTTGTGTTGATGACACTTCCTTTTACCCAAACACAAGGATCCCATATGGCCTGGGCATTTGTGCTTCTGCCAGTGCTTGATGAATGAGCTTGTTAAACCATTGAGAGAGTATTGCTCTGTGTTTTAATGTGGTCTGAAAAAGTGGTCTTGGGATTGGTTTCTATGAAGTATTATGGGGACTGCTAAGTATCCATTCTCAGACATAGTTTGAGTGTCATGACCATAAAAGTTCTACAATGTGCAACACAATTGTTAGTTATACACTATTCTGTTTGCATAGAAAAAAATGTTTTTCTCCAATATCTAGAATCTCTTAATGACTGTGTAAACAGTTGTTTTTTTGTGTTGTGCATTTCTAACCTGATTGCAAGTCAGAATGGCATTTTTAAAGCACTTGCTGCCAATCTCTTCTGGAGAAGGGGGTACAGAGAATGCCATTTTGAGCAAATGAAACAGCCTTTTGTTTCCTGCAGCCCCTGAATTGTTCAGCCATGTTAGTTCAGCTGTAATTTTGGCACTGATCACCAGGGTAGCATGAGGACTTCACAAATTGTGCACACCTTCCTGGTACTAACAGAGTAGCTATTTGGATTTAAAAGGAAGCTAGAGAGACCCGAATTTTACTGGGGATAGTTTTGGGGCATCATAGGCTGTTTTAGGCCTTTGGAATGTTCAGAGTGTCTGCAATTTAGCTGGTTGTGTTCATACAAAATACTTACCCTGGAGTGTTTTCAGAACCTCCTTATGTTAGGGAACACACCCTGGTATACTTTGTTGAAGATTAAAGTGTTCTTTCATTATTTGTATGGTCATGCCGCAAATTAAACTGGTGAGCCATCCCAACACCACAGCCTCTGAGTAACAGGATATGTCTTACTATAGACTGTGGCTGTAATGAAGCGTTTTATCACTCATTTCGTGTTTATTCCTAATTACAAGTGAACATCCATGTACCACTTTGGTCTTGTGGCTATTTCCACATATACTTATGTGGAAAACAGTACTTCTGATGGCTAGTTTGCTCCTGGTGGCATCCATCTGTCTCAGGAGACAATGAAGGAGTATTTCTTTGGGGGTGCAAATTGCTATGCTTTATATTTAAAATTCCATTTTAATGAGGGGGGAAATTATATGTTTGAAGAGGAGAGCTTTCTTAGGCAAAGTGAGACTTAAAAACATATTACTCATAATGGAGTTTTTTTTAGATTTAATGTGAAGTAAACACTGTATTATTCTTGCTCTTTCCTTTTGTTTGTTTGTTTGTTTGTTTGTTTGTTTGTTTGTTTGTTTAACAAGATCTCTACTTGGCATTCCTGTCTATTTACTAAAGCACTAAGTCCATCCCCACCCCACCTTGTTCCTAAGTTGACCTATGGGGTAATTTAGTATTCATCATCCCAAGCCACCTAGAAGAATTCTATACCAGGTAGCTAAGATCACACCCTTGAATTCCACGTGGACATAAAATACCTACCATTCCACATTCTGTACTCAGTCACTTGTGTAAATGAGAGCTGTCTTTCACCTATATATAATGGGAAGCCCCACTCTCTTCAGTCACTTTGATTGTGAACACAAGTGGGTAATTAAGCAGTGTTAAGGGGTAACTAATCTGTTGAGGGCCCTAAAATCTATATCCTCATACAATCTGTAGTGAAGCATGGTGCAATTAGACAGGGAAAATTCCTTACCAAAATAGAGAGTACAATTTTGGGAAGTGTAATCCTACAGTTCACTGGCAGCATATGATGGTGGTTTGGGGAAATCCACTGGCAGAGCAGCTGCCACATCTCTTTATCATCGTTACTCCCCTTTTAGTCAGTGGAGGGAATTAGCTATGTGTAAGGACCCACCTTTGTAAGAGAAATGAAGGGCCTTTGGACTTTGCATCTCACTGCCTTCCTCCAACATGCCCCAGTTCCCCTCACTCCACCAGCAGAAGATCTGTTGGGGAGGATGTAGTTGGCTAGTGTGCTATGGGACTTCCAGAGGCATAATTGTCCTTACAGACACTCCTCAGCTGGTTTCTGGCTGGATTGTAAGGCTTGTTCCCTTAAATAACTTCGAATATTTAAAATGATTTTAAAAATAGCCTTTTAAAATCACTTAAGCACCATTGGATTAATCCCTCACATCTGCTGTACATGCACCTACACATTACATACATACACACACTTAACAATTACATAGGTCAGGATCTTGAATTGCCTTTGGCAAGTTTAAGCATAGTGTTGAAGGTAAAACTAGTTTTACAGTATCTGGAAAGGCCCTATCTTCTCAAGTTGTTCCATTCTAACCCATCTTCTCAAGTTGTTCCATTTCTCATGTTAAAGTAAAAATGTTATTTCCTTCTCTGGGCAATTAGAATTGTACTTTCTCCCTCAACATTTTACAGGCTTCAGTTAGTTCTTTTGTTGGATCTGGGTTGTGTGTAGTTAATTTTTTGGTACTACATGTCAATCTTCTGGAGAATTACAGTAATATTGTATTGTAACAGAGTGTAGGTTTCCTTAAATTTTAAAATTGCGAGGAAGTAGAATGCAAATAGAGGAGGGAGAAAGGTTGTTTTCTGCTGCTCCAGAGAAGCGGACACGGAGCAATGGTTCCAAACTACAAGAAAGAAGATTCCACCTAAACATTAGGAAGAACTTCCTGACAGTAAGAGCTGTTCGACAGTGGAATTTGCTGCCAAGGAGTGTGGTGGAGTCTCCTTCTTTGGAGGTCTTTAAGCAGAGGCTTGACAACCATATGTCAGGAATGCTGTGATGGTGTTTCCTGCTTGGCAGGGGGTTGGACTCGATGGCCCTTGTGGTCTCTTCCAACTCTATGATTCTATGATTCTATAAATAGAAAAGACAATATTACCTGGCACCATAAATCTATTTACCTTTGTAAGGGAAGTTACTCCTACAGTGTTTTGGTTTTTTTTTAATTACTTCATGTGGCACAGGTGTAATAAAACAAAATGACTCATCTGTTCTGCCTTGCTGCCAGCTATTATAGGCTTTATAGAATATACAGAGAACAAAACTATTTGATTACCGTAATTCCTTAAATTTAAATGTCTCTAGGCCAAGGTGCAGTGTTTGTGCCTTATTTTTAAATTATCTCCATCTGGTGTGTGGACAACATTTGGATGACTACTGTATAGTGCTAGAGAGCAAGGGGGAATGTGTTTTTGCTTATAGTGGCCAAAATAGTCCCAATTAAGCAGCAATTTATTGCTTTTAGAAGATCTAAATGAAGGCCAAATGGAATATAAACAAGTACTGTAGTTGGTAGGTACATGTTCAATGCCAATAGCTTCATGAGAGTTATTTTATGTTTCTTTGTCCATTTCCTCAATAAGCTATAGTTATTTTCCAAAATGGATTGTACAAGTTCAGTCTTAAATTCGTACTGTTTTAGCAATTTGAAATCTGCACTTGTCCTAGGGTTTGTATACCAACTAAGATTCAATTTGAATCACTCCTAATTTCTACCAAGCATTTGTGTTCTTTAATAAGTGTATCATTTTAAATTGCCCCTTAAGCAAATATTCATACTTGATTCCTGAGCTCCCAAGTTGCTACTTGTTGTGGTGGTGGTAGTGGTTATTTAACTACCGTGCACTTGCTACAAAGAAGGCTTTAAGTGACTTTTGAAAAGGTTGAGTTGGAAAGTGTAATACAAAACCCAAGAAATTATACATTTGAATAAAACCAGTTCAACAATCCATAAACCCAGCAGCAATAACAAAAACTTAAACAGACCCAACAGGGGGGAACCCAGCCGAAAACATACAGACAAAATTCAAGTAAGCAATTGGCTGGCTTGTCATAAAATGCCTGGGAGAAGAGAAGTTTTAACCTGGCACCTGGAATATGCTAATGACAGCATCCAGAGTGTTCAACAGAGTTTGATTTGATTTAATATTTGTATTCCACTTTTCCAACAACAAATGTTGAGCTTAAAGTGGCTCATAATAATTGCAATACAGTAGCCTCCCTCTGAACCTCACTCAGGAGGAACATCTGTGGGAGGGCCCCAGGTGACAGCTGAAGGGTCCAGGTAGCTTCATAGCATGAGAGGAACAACAAAAGATAATGATAACATGAGTTGCATTAGGTTCTATGATGGTGCCAATCTGTTTAAGCTTAAAAGAGTTGAGAAAGAGATATCTGAACTTAAGCATGCTGATGTAAGAATTTTAATATCTGTCAGCTTACTTTAACAAGCAGCAATGATTGAAAAATTCTGTTGAGCACAGGTCAGCCCTTTTAGCTTTGTTAGGATAGTTTTAATCCCATGTCTGCTTGAATGTCAACTTTTAAAAATTCCCTAGCATGATTTATAGGTGTATGCCGTTCTTGTTGGTTTAATCATTGCGAATTTCTATCCGTTTATCTTTTTTGTGGCTAAGTTTTGCTTTCTTTGGCTATTTTGATTTTAAAGGCTGACTGATACTACTGCCTTGGCTTACTTTTAAACCTTGGTGGACATGGTTTATAGAATTGAACCCAGTTTTTCAGACTATTTTCAGCTACTGCTTTTGCACAGACAGAGTGAGGTGTGTAAAAAAGTTTATACATCTTACTGTGCTCACAATTGAAATAGGTAGCCAACAGTGTTACTACTAAGTAGCTGTCTTATATTTATAATCGTCTCTTCCCCTATAAGTGGTTAGTTTCACAGTTAAATTAATGGAATAGGTTGAATGCTTGTTTGTTTGCCGAATTACTTTGCAGTGGTACCTCGGTTCTCAATTGAAATTCATTCCGGAAGCCTGTTCAGCTTCTGAAATGTTCAAAAACTGAGGCACGGCTTCCCATTGGTTGCAAGAGTTTTTTGCCCTCAGCGGAAGCCGCATTGCACATTTGGGTTCTGAAAAACGTTCAAAAATGGAAGCATTTGCCTCTGGGTTTTCGGCGTTCGAGAATTGAAACATACAACTACAGAGGTGTTCAGGAACCGAGAGTCCACTTTATTAGAATGTGTGCATCAAACAGAAGGTCTGCTTTCTCACTATATGTGCTGCACTTTGTTGAATAATTTGCATAATCTTCAGAACTAGGAAACTTCTAGAAGGATGAAGGCTATCATTTTGGCATTCCTTTCAGTTAGCATGGATTTTAAGGCATGTGGTAAGTAAGCAATACTGCAGTGGAACATTTTGCTGTAGAATTGAGTATGGAAATTGCAGCTGCAATGGGACTAGGAACGGCCCAGGGGTGATTGTGCCTTGTGAATTTGTGTGTTTTAATTGCAGGAATGTTTGTAATGGTGAGAATGGCAGGTAGTTTGACATTTAATAGAGTTTGGACAAGCAGGCAAATATTGCATGGGGTGAGGGAGCTTCAGTAGTGGATTGTTGGGATCTGCAGAAGGATAGGCAGGTGGTGATACCAGTGAGAGGGTTTTGGCAGGCAGTGAACAGTAGCTAGTGGAAAGAGCACTTAAATGGTTTGGAGAATTCTAATATAGGGCAAGTGGATACTTGGGTCCTCAGTGGAGCACCAGTCCAGACAAGTGGGGTGAGGTTGGCGTGTCATGTAGTCCATAGAGATTTAGACCTTCTCTCCAATAGGCTAATCCACTCTGTGGCTTGGTTTTAGGGTTTGTACCTTGTGTTGGTCCAGAGAGACAAGAGTAGGATGTTAATGATGTACTCCATACTCTTCTGCTCATCATCCACCCTAATTGAGAAGGTAGAGGTCACCTCAGAGTTGGGGTTAGAAATTGTAGCTGGTGAAGGATGCAGAGGCCAAGGGGCTGGACGGCACTACTGGCTGTGGACAGAAATGCACTGGTTGCTAGTACGCTTCAGAGCCCAATCCAAGGTACTTACATTGACACAGAAACCCCTAGACAACTTAGGCTCCAAATATCTGAAGGAGAGTCTCCTCTGATACATAAGCCTATCCAAGTATTAGGATCTGTAAGGGAGGCCATGCTGGTAGTTCTACCATCATATAAAGTTGGTCGGGCAGCAGTGCATAAGGGCCTTTTGTGGTGGCCCTCAGATCATGGAATTCTTGAGGTGTGTCTGGCCTTGTCGCGCTATACACTTGATGTTCAGTTGCTGTATACACTTGATGTTGGATTAAAGTGCACCTTTCTACACAGGCCCTTGAGGGTGGAAGACATTACACAATTGAGCTGAGAACGCATGGTGAAGGGCAAGCAAATAATGCCAAATAATATATATAAGAGATAGGTGCTGGCGTGTAAAATTGCCTGAATGAAAGCCACACCTTGTAACCTGGAAGTCCTGCCCACTAATCCTATACATATTGGGACATGCAGTGGTTACTTAGTGATGAAAGACAATATTCTGCACCTACTCAGATACTGTTAGTTACGTCACATGATTAAGAGTTGAGCTCTAGCACTGAAAACAAGTTTCTGAGCAAAGCTCTTCACAAATTCTGGCTGAAGCCTGGGTAACCTTGCGGGCAGGGAGGTGGGTGTCTGACAGGAGTTGACTAGGAGGAATGGACTCTGTTAATTTGATGGGTGTCATGCACTCCGAACATTGTCAGAGATGCATTATATCTGCAAGTACTAAGCCATGGTTGCAGTTGTGGGCAATACTTGGATTTATTTTATTTTTTGTTTTCATAATGATTTCCTCCATAATACAGTGAGGCAGAAAACTGTTTTGATTCATGTTAGAATTTGTATTTGAAGTGGAACTCCATTGATTGGTTACATTTATATTGCAGCATTCATCCATTGGATCTCCCTTTCACAAGAACCCTTTAGCTTTCTAAGAGCTGGTAACTTGTGAAAATTCATCCAAATAACTTCTTAGATGAATGGGAACTTTAACTTTATTCTCCTCAATTCTAGTTCAACACTGTTCATGACACCACGTTACAACTTGGTGTTAAATTTAAGTAGACTTTGTGTATATGTGAACATTTCCTATTACTGTATCAACTTCATTTTTGTTTGTTTGTTTTTGTAGTTTGGTGCAGAATTCCGGCGCTTTTCTTTGGAAAGGTCGAAGCCTGGAAAATTTGAGGAATTCTATGGATTACTGCAGCATGTTCACAAAATACCCAACATTGATGTCTTAGTTGGATATATAGACATTCATGGAGATCTCTTGCCTATCAACAACGATGACAATTATCACAAAGCAGTTTCTACAGCTAATCCTTTGCTTAGAATTTTTATTCAAAGAAAAGGTAAGCATATATTTCATCATACATCCTTCAATGAGCTAAATTTCTTTGTGTGTTTTTCCTGATCATTGCTCAAACTGCAGTTTACTGGCTTGGAAGAAAATGCATCATTATATGTATTCACACTGATGCATTGTTTGATACCTGTTGATTTATTGAGAAAGAATATTGCACAGTTGTGCAGTGTATGGTGGGATTTCATCCTGCTGCATTTCCTTTGCTATGCATAGAGAGAAGTTGGGGGAGGGGAGCATAGAACCATTTAGAGAGGCAGCCATATTCATCTAATAGTTAAATCTTTTTGAAATTCAACCTTGATTTAATACACAAGATCATGCCTTTTAACCTTGCTACAAATCTTGCCTTCCCTACTGAAAACTTTGTTACCTAGCTTATCATGAAGAGATATAGAATGTGTTGGTACTGAAAGAGAGATTCTTTAATAAAATCACAAGCACCACTTACCCCCAAAAGCACATCATTGATAGATAAGCAAAGAAAAAATGTAGCTTTACTCTGAACTCCTCACAAATTATGTATTAGGTTTTTCTCACGTTGATGAAAAATGAACAAAATATTCAGCAGTTTTTATGTATAATAAGGGCTCTAAGTCACTGTATTGTACCTGGGAATCTGAATAGCTTGGGAAAACCCAGACAGTGTGATTCCTGGAGTTTCCAGTAAAAAACAAAGGCTCTATTCTGGTTTGGAGAGAAGATGGGAAATGGTCACAGCCTCCCTAATACTGACGCAAGTCATATTTGCTGTAAGTAGAAGAGCAAATAGTTATATGTAACTGTTTAAATAGAATGCCTTAAAATATGTAAAGTGGCACATTCCAGCTACCTTTTTCTAATCCCTTATATTTTGTAATATTCATCAAAAAGATAGAAGCTGAATCTGGAATAGAAGTAGATGGACTGGTGAGGTCATATTCAGCAGTTCTGCTTAATCTCTTTCAGTAGCCATATGACTAGAGCAGATAAGCTACTTTGTTGGGCTGGGATTATTACTTAACATTTTAGCACCATATGTGTGTGTTTATATGAGTTATTCACTTAACAGTTATTTATTTATTTTAAAGTATTTCTAAACTGCTTAATATTTTAAACATCTCCAAGTAGTGTACAGTTTGAAAAGCAATGTATCATTAAAATAGTAAAATGAAAGCTGAATACTGGATAGACAGGTGTTCTGTGTCCCAAGTTGTCATCTTCGTGAAGTGGGAAGATGACTTGCTCTGGAGGGGTGGTATTCCCCAGGAGGGAGCAGGTCTGGAGGCTTGGGTGGCCATGGGGGCTAGGAGTGCCGCCAAGCTCATATCACCCTGTTCCATACTTCAGTGGTTTTTAAAGCTCTAGAATCCTTCAAAAGATCTATTCAAAATTACAATTCTCATTTATTCAGCATACAATGCTAGCTTCTGTCAACAGTTCATTAGCAACTGTATGAATGCTGTTACCAGTGCTCCAGCCTTATCTTCTACACTTGTAACTTAATATTTCCAGCTCTGGCTTGTTTGCTAGCTACACCCCTGTTTGGACAGAAACTACTTAGCTCATAATACTCCATGCTCTCATAACTTCCAGATTTGATTATTGCAATGCACTCTGTGGGGCTACCCTTGAAGATTACTCAGAAACTTTGTTTGGTCCAAAATGCAGTGGCCAGATTACTGGTTGGAGTTCCATTTAGATCTTTCATAACCCCTGTTTTTAAACAGTTGCATTAGTTGCCAGTTCATTTTATCATCCAATTTATGGTGCTCATGTTAATGTTTAAATCTGTAGAAACAGCCATTTCTTTTCTTTCTTTGGTTCCAGAGACAGTAAGTCCTCACTTGACCTGGGCAGGGCTTTCCAAAATGTTCATGTTGGTAACACAATTTTGTAGACATGCATCATTTCGCGACACAGTAGTTTAGTTTTGCTAGCAAACTAACCCCTTTCCAGCCCTGGGAGGAGCGTGGGGAGCATTTGCGCGACACACCTACACATTGCAGCCGACACACTAACATGTGGCGACACACAGTTTGGAAAGCTCTGACTTAGGGTATATACAATGAATATATTCCAGAATTTGATAATTGGCATACTGGTTCATACAGGCAGTGACCCGATTTATGTGCACCCAATTGACACTTGTATCACGGCGACCCAGAAGTGGCTGGAAAAGTGGGTGGAATGGGCTTATGTGCACTCCGCTGTCACGCACAATGACCCTGTGCAAATCGGGGTTTGCCTGTAATGACAAAAATATGGATATATTTCTTTAGTTTACAAGTGGCACAATCTTGTATGTAATTCATTGTCTACTTTAACAGAGTTTAAAGTGAATCTGTATCCAGTTTTTTAAACTTGTAGATCAGAAAGCAGTTCTGAAGTTTCAGTTTTAGGCTTTTTTTGTTCATGATTATGCTGTGTTCACTCACTATGCAGTAATTAACAATTGTATACATAATAATAATAAAATTCCTTCCAGTAGCACCTTAGAATATCTGAAGAAGTGTGCATGTATACGAAAGCTCATACCAATAACAAACTTAGTTGGTCTCTAAGGTGCTACTGGAAGGATTTTGTTTGTTTCGACTACGGCAGACCAACACGGCTACCTACCTGTAATTGTATACATGTTCTTCTGTACAAGACATTAAAATAAAGATGGGGGTGGGGAGAGACTTGCTATAGGAATATACCTA
Organism: Podarcis raffonei; assembly: GCF_027172205.1. NCBI lineage: Eukaryota > Metazoa > Chordata > Lepidosauria > Squamata > Lacertidae > Podarcis > Podarcis raffonei. The sequence continues at coordinate 81,463,481 of NC_070607.1, forward strand.
ATTTGGAATGCTATTCTGGTACTACAGTATTTCCAGTTTACAGCATATATGGGGCAAAACAACATAGATTAGCTTTTATACTGAAGCATTTAAAATTGTTCTCTCATTTAATTCAGTTATTTTGCTACACTGGAATATCTGAGGTTATAATTTTTGGAAGAGTTAAAAAAAGAGAGAATCTAATGGCCAGGCTTCTGCAGTTTAAATCTAATACAAAATGTATGGAATTGGTCTTTCTGAAAGTATTTCTGAAACAATGCTGCACAGAGTTGTCATGCCATTGACTGCAATGTAAGAAAGAGCTAACTAGTACAATTCCCTGGTTGAGAAGCATTCCACATTTAATGATTTTATAAAAGGCATATAACATTCTGCATTAAAAATAAATTCTACAAACTTATAGCCTTTTTTCATCTAGTTACAAAATAGATGTCCTGGCTGATTCAGGATGTACCGTATTTGGCAGAGATGTCTGGAGCAAAATATGCCTATTACTATATATAGTAGAGTATTTTAGAAGGTAGATTGGGTGAGGAGGGAGAAATAATATTCAGAAGGGTAAAATTTCTGTCTTAAATACAATATAATCTTTCTATGTCTTATTTTTTTAATAAACAAATGCTGTAACTTGAGAATTTATTAGGAATAGACCTAGAAATGTGTTCATTGCAAAACCAGCTCTGAGGTTCTCAAACTCTGCATATACTAGTACTAGTTGCTTAGCTTTTGTGCATTGTAATCAGTTACCGGTATGCTGAATTCTAAACTTAACAGTACACTTTAAACAAATGCAAATAGTATTTGTATTTCAAAACATAAGCTAATAACAAGCACATGTTAAACAATTAATAGTGTAAATGATTGTATACATAACCATTTTCATCTGTGGAGTTTCAAGGGCAGTCATTTTTTAAAAATAGTTGAGACAGTTTTCTAATTTGTGTACTACATGCTCTCAGAAGAGCTGAGTAACTGGCAACCAAGCATAGAAAACTGCACAGTGCTTGATAAAGGCTCTTGTGTGGGTTAGGTCAGTATAAGCTTTACCTAATGTCTCATTCTTTGTGTTGAGCTGGCAATATGCTGATTTGGTTTCACACCAGTGAGCATGCTTATTAAAAGCAGTTCACCTTTGTACCTTATAGGCATTCACCTTATTTATGGCAACACTTTTTACTTCTGGTTTCTTGCCAAAAGTTTTTCACTGTTCTAAACTGATTGGTTGATGTCAGAACAATAGTACCTTTGTACTGAAGGATATTGCTTAAAAGAATTTATTCAAGGGTTGTTGAGAGGCTAAACAATCATGCTGCCTGACTAAGTTTATAAAGATCAGACTTTATTATTTCCCATTTTTTGCATTTATTTATCTCAAAACTAGTGTTAGAATTGCCATGCCATAAACTCCTCATTGTATTCACCTTTATTTAGAATGTGTCGTCATACATCAGTGGATCTATTCACATGTCACATTGGGTCATAGTTAGTCCAAGACAAACCATGTCTTACCCTGAATGAGCAGCATACTGGTACATGCTGCTCAAGTTGTCCCTGCCCCACTCTTACCTTTGCCAAGAAAGAAAGAAAAAACAAATCAGTATACCTGAAGGAACGTCTTCACCCCCATCATTCACTGAGGTCCAGCTCTGAGGGCCTTCTGGTGGTTCCCTCACTGCAAGAAATGAGGTTACAGGGAACCAGGCAAAGGGTCTTCTCGGTAGTGGCACCCACCCTGTGGAATGCCCTACCATCAGATGTCAAGGAAATAAACAACTATCTGACTTTTAGTAGACATCTGAAGGCAACCCTATTTAGGGAAGTTTTTAATATTCTGTTGGGAGCCGCCCAGAGTTGCTGGGGAAACCCAGCCAGATGGGTGGGGTATATTATTATTATTATTATTATTATTATTATTATTATTAAAGCCAAGAACAAACCTTAGCTTCCACTCACTGTTTAGAAACAGACCATGAGTACTGGCTCACATGCAGCATTAAAGCAATATTCTGATTTGCTTCTTCCTGGTTCAGTAAGGGGAGGAGTGGGATGAGCCTGATTTGAGCTATGTGCACATACCAAGACACTTTTTCATGGTAAGCCATAATTTCTTTCAGGCTTTGACTCAAAATGACATGCAAACTATGCCAATGAGTTTCGAAAGGTAGACCTGGAAAAACAGGAAACATTTATTTGAAAGGAAGTACTGGTAATGCAGAAAGGAGTTGCTGATAAAAGGTTAAAACACAACCTGCTATACAGTGGTGCCTCGCAAGATGAAATTAATTCGTTCCGCAAGTTTTTTCTTCTTGCGAGTTTTTCGTCTTGCGAAGCACGGTTTCCCATAGGAATGCATTGAAAATCAATCAATGCGTTCCTATGGAGACCGTCCGGGGACAGAGGGGAAGCGCCGCGCGCCTTCCCCTCTGTCCCCGGACCTGTTTTAAAGCAAGGGGCGGCGGGGAGAAAATTGCTTCTCCCCGTTGCCTGCCCCGCAATCTCCGGGGACAGAGGGGAAGGCGCGCGCGCCTTCCCCTCTGTCCCCGGACCTGTTTTAAAGCAAGGGAAGGGGCAGCAGGGAGAATCGCTTCTCCCCGTTGCCGCCCCTTGGTTCAAAAGGGGTCCAGGGACAGAGGGGAAGGTGCGCGCAACGAGAAGCGATCTTCTCCCCGCCGCCCCTTGCTTCAAAAGAGGTCCGGGGACAGCGGGGAAGACGCGCTGCGCTTCCCCGCTATCCCCGGAGCTTGCGGGGCAAGCTTCGTTTTGCGAAGCAAACCCATAGGGAAATGCGTCTTGCGAAGCGGCTAAGAAAACGAAAAACTCCTTCGTCTAGCGAGTTTTTCGTCTTCTGAGGCGTTCGTCTTGCGGGGTACCACTGTAATAGTTTCCACAAGAAGTTGTGAGAACTTTATTTTGCACATTCTTCAACTGCTTATTTTCTGTAAGAGTAACTGTTGCTCAGCTAGTATATTTTCTTCATAAAAGGCTTTTTATGTTCAAGACTATCAAAGTGTTTATCAATAGACTTCCTTCAGCTGTGTAGGTATTACATTGCTCCAATTCTGTTTAGAAACATGGAATATACACCCAGATAAGCTGCATGACGTAGGTATCTTGATCTCTGTTTCCAGTGCTGCACAGCATTTTAAAAATTGTTTCCTGACAAGGGCATTGTCCTTTCAAAATGAAGCACCACGTCTGCATCTTTTGGGGAATATGAAAATCTTAGTGTATACATGAGTTGCTGTTCTTAATTCTTAAACTAAAACCTGAATAAAAGAAGGTTTTAAATCAGAAGAATCTTAGACTTTATTGAATTTAACATTTTAGTTACGTTGCTATTGAAGGGAAAACTGCTACTCATAAAGACAAACAGTAAATGAACTTTCAACTTGGACTGAAGTTGAACACTGGGGAAATTGTGTTCATAACAGCATATTTAACTTTAACCTGGGTTAAAAATTCTCTTACTGGTGCTGTCGTGGAATAAGTGCATTTCATTCAGTTCTTGGTTTCAGGTACATGCACTACTCATTCCTCAAGTTAATATTCTTTTAGCTCAACTATTGAGGGATGTACTTGGAGATTCTTTCTAATATAGGAGTTGATAGTATTTGCATAACTTCACATTTCCAGATTAATTTTATTTATTAATATTATTCCCATACTTGTTTACATCTTAGGCCTTTCCTGGGTGCACCCTGATCCTCAGGAGTGGTTTGGGGGCATACAGGATGTTGGAGGGGGGCATGGACTTCCTTATGTTGAATACAACCCATTATGTTTTGTTAGTATAATTTGCTGATCTACCCATTCTTGACTTTTTCTTTTCCAGCCCTCATAAGCTATTGCCCTCCCTCACACCTTTCTCCAGTGCAAGAAGATGGTTGCTAGGGATCCAATTTCTAATACACCTGATATTCTGTCTAATATCAATTAACATCATTTTGCATTGCTGGTTCTCAAGGAAAGCAGTGTCATTTCCTTACATACTGCCAAATTCTTAGGTGGTCAGTTCTAGGTGAAATGTTCAAGATTCCCCAGCCCTTGTGCCACAACCCCCTTTCAGGTGGTAGTTGTACCTGGTGTGACAAAGCAACTCAGAAGGAGAAGGCAGACAGTTTTTTCAGAGGTGTAGGCATGCTGAAGCTTAGAACTTAAGTTACTGCAGAAGCAGATGGTGTTTTTTTTGTTTTTGTTTTTACTATTCCCATTTCCTTTTATAGCTCCCCTAACTAGGAACCTTCCAAAACTGTGGAAGATGGCATGGGGGGGGGGGCTACAAGGGGAAAGAGGACTAAGTGAAAATCACATCATTGCACTAGCAGTATCCTCTGATGGATTGTAAGGCAACTCAGGATTCAAACCTATCTCTCTGCCCACCCTGCAAGCTTAAAGTTTAATCATAGAAACATATCTGGTTGTATTGTTGTTTAGTTGTTTAGTCGTGTCTGACTCTTCGTGACCCCATGGACCAGAGCACGCCAGGCACTCCTGTCTTCCACTGCCTCCCGCAGTTTGGTCAAACTCATGCTGGTAGCTTCGAGAACACTGTCCAACCATCTCGTCCTCTGTCGTCCCCTTCTCATTGTGCCCTCAATCTTTCCCAACAGCAGGGTCTTTTCCAGGGAGTCTTCTTTTCTCATGAGGTGGCCAAAGTATTGGAGCCTCAGCTTCAGGCTCTGTCCTTCCAGTGAGCATTCAGGGCTGATTTCCTTAAGAATGGATAGGTTTGATCTTCTTGCAGTCCATGGGACTCTCAAGAGTCTCCTCCAGCACCATAGTTCAAAAGCATCAATTCTTCGGCGATCAGCCTTCTTTATGGTCCAGCTCTCACTTCCATACATCACTACTGGGAAAACCATAGCTTTAACTATACAGACCTTTCTCAGCAAGGTGATGTCTCTGCTTTCTAAGATGCTGTCTAGGTTTGTTGTTGTATTAACCTGATCTTTAAAAATAATGATGAGTACAGCACTTTTATATGTGAACCAAGCTGCTAATTATACTCACAAAACTAGTAAAATAAATAATAATAATAATAATAATAATAATAATAATAATAATATATTTATTCCCCAGCCACTCTGGGTGGCTCCCAACAGAATATTAAAAATACGATAAAACATCAAAACATTAAAAACTTCCCTAAACAGGGCTGCCTTCAGAAGTTATCTAAAAGTCAGATGCAGTAGTTATTTCCTTGACTTCCCTCTGCCTGGTTCCGTATACAGTAATGTCACTTACCTCAGTGAGGGAACCGCCAGAAGGCCTCTCGGAGCTGGACCTCAGTGTCTGGGCTGGACAATGGGGGTGGAGATGCTCCTTCAGGTATACTGGGCCGAGGCCGTTTAGGGCTTTAAAGGTCAGCACCAACACTTTGAATTGTGCTCGGAAATGTTAGTTTTCTGTTTCCCCCAAGCACTGGTAACAACAAACAGGAAATAGGATAAACATACCTCTAAGAAGAGATACTTTCTAGCAACAGATGTGTTGTGCTGTTGGCAATGCTTTTGTGTTATGGTGGCTGTGAGAGTCATACTAGTCCATTTGTAGTATCAGTTACCCTGGAATCTGCCCAGTTCCCATATTGGGTGACATATTGTGGCACATGAGATTTCTCAGTTCTCTCCCCCCCCCTCACATGCCCCCCAATCTCCTCCAGAGGGTCTACCAACTCTCTTTTTCCAGGACACAACCTTTTTTTCATGGGGAGAGTCGTCATAGCAATCCACAGTTAAAATTAAAAGTCAGCAAATGTGTCCTCCTTTTTGCTCTTCAAACTATGGCAACCCGAGAATACCCTTCCTGTCTAGCATTTGGATCCTGAGTCTTTGAATGTGTTAGTACTTGATAGTGTATTTGATTTCAGACATGGCCTAGAACTAGGACTAGGTACTGCTACTAATTATACAATTGAATGCATAACACATACCTTTTAAATATTAAAATCCCTAGCACACACAAGCTGGAAAGTTATTCAACAGTAGTACCTAATCCACCATTCCATTATCTTTGTTCCCCTTAATGTAACATCTAGCTATATAGTGGTCTTCACTTAGAATTGCCATAAGATCTGTGCATAATTGCAGATTAAAATAAGCTTCAAGTTTCAGTACTATACACTTACCTGGGAGTAAGTCCCATCAAACTTGAAGAGAAGCACTTCTGAATTCACTTGTGTAGAATTGCACTGTTAGTGTATCAGATATGATTAGCATTGGTATCTTGTGCTAAAGCCATAAGAAACATTTTTTTTATAACAGTAGTTTTCAAAAAAAATATTATCTGGGGTTCTTCAAATTCAAAGGCCAGTAATAGCAGACAAGGTTGCATGAAGAACTGTTTTCCTGCCACTGCTGGGCTTCCCCTGCAATCTGTAGCTACAAAGTAGGGTGTGTTCTGAGTATATGCAGAAAAGCAGGTGAGACCCATTGACTCATATAAATGCCCCTCATGAACTGAGTGTGCAACTTTAAAGCATGATCCAAAATACAACTTTCTAAGACTTGAAACTGATGGGATTCATATTGATGTCCTGTGGCATATGGGAAAGGACCTGGATTAATTTTAGGAGCAAATATATAATCAAATCATTGGATGAAGTATTCAGTTGGGGTGGTATTCAGCTAAGATTTACTTTGAGTAGACATTTTGAAATTAATGAAGCTAACTTGGTCATGTTCATTAATTTCAATAGGTCTACTCTGAGTAAAACTTGATTTAATATTACCCTTGGTCCTTAGGAACTGTATGCTAAACAGATGTACTACTACCTGAAATATGAAGAAACAACTTATAATCTTCTCAGTTATAATCAATTATAATACTTTATTACGGGCATCCCCAAACTCGGCCCTCCAGCTGTTTTGGGACTACAACTCCCATCATCCCTAGCTAACAGGATCAGTGGTCAGGGATGATGGGAATTGTAGTCCCAAAACAGCTGGAGGGCTGAGTTTGGGGTGCCTGCTTTATTATAATTAATTTTCTTAATTAAAAATCAGTATATAAATTCAATTAAGCAGTGGATTAAGGCTTATCTCCCTCTGCTTAAAGCACCTTTTGCTATAATAACTGAATGAAATCCATGGAAGAACATTCTTCAGCTTGAGTTGCAAGGCGTTGGTAGTACTAGTTTGCTGTTAAACCACTTGTTAGAAGTGTCTTCCAATGTTTAAATATGTTACTTATTTAGTCTGTTGCCAGCCATTTTACCTACTCTTGATGAGGGGCAAGGAAGGGAGCTTGTGGAATGGTATTTGTTTTCAGGAGATTAAAACCAGGTCATTTGGCCACCATCCCAATATTTGGCAGCACTAGGTCCACTGGCTGTTTGCCTTTCCTCATTCTTTTTATTCTAATATACTGAAACTCAAGAAGAAGAAAAATGTAACCTAGAATTACACATTGACTAAAGAATTGCAAGTACATATCTTATAAGCCATCGACAGTTCTTTGGAAAGCTCTGAGTTTTGCTCTTCCAGTGCTAACTTCTTTGCTAAAAGTCCTAGAGCTAAGGATGTTCCGTTTGAGAGCCATGTCTCACATTTAGTGGGCTATATAAAATAAAGCGCAATACAGACATGTGCAGCTACCTTGTTCCTTGAATCCCTTTTTTCTTGGACTAGGCCAGCCAGATCAGGAGCAAAACATTACAGAATGCTGAGAACCATTTATTTAGGAGCTCTTTAATGGCTAGTGCCATATATGTTGACTGGGCTTATTTTGTACTCCAAAAATTAACATGTACTTCTTCCCCCCCCCCCCTTTTCTCTTCTCATTTGTACAGAAGATGCAGACTACAGTGCCTTTGGGATGGATACCATAACAAGGAAGAAAAATGTCTTGACAAACGTGTTGCGTCCAGATAACCATAGGAAAAAGCCTCACATTGTCATTAGTATGCCGCAAGACTTCAGACCAGTATCTTCTATTATAGATGTAGACATACTTCCAGAAACCCATCGCAGAGTGCGGCTTTATAAATATGGAACGGACAAGCCTCTAGGATTTTATATACGGGATGGCTCTAGTGTCAGAGTAACGCCTCATGGGTTAGAGAAAGTACCAGGAATTTTCATATCTAGGCTTGTTCCTGGTGGACTGGCTCAAAGCACGGGCTTATTAGCTGTAAATGATGAAGTTCTGGAAGTAAACGGTATAGAAGTTTCAGGTAAAAGCCTTGATCAGGTTACAGATATGATGATTGCTAACAGTCGAAACTTAATAATTACTGTGAGACCAGCGAATCAGAGAAACAATGTTGTTAGGAACAGCCGGACTTCTGGTAGCTCAGGACAGTCTACAGATACCAGCCTTCCAAGTTACACTCCACATACTGTGCCCATATACCACCCTGAAGAAGAGGAAGACAGTGATGAAGATGATATTATTATTGAAGATAATGGTGAGCCACAACAAATTCCAAAAGCGGCTCCTTCCAGTGACAGCATTGAGTCACTGACACAAACTGAAACCAATCATGAATCTGTGCAGAATGGTTTAATTTCTTCCAGAGAAGTAAACTTGTATTGTTCAACTGGCAGCATTAACATGGAGTATGAAATCCAGGACTCAGGCCCAAAGACTTTAGAAGAAGATGGGACAATCATAACATTGTGAAACTACAACAGCTTATTTGCTAAAAAGGCCATAAGAATTTTTTTACTTGGCTGTATTCATGCAGGACGTACCTCTCAACTACCATACTCCAATGACTTTTGATATCTGCATAACGGATTAGAGCACTCTGCTGTGATTCACAGGAACTGTTCCATTTTGATACCCAGCTGAGAAACAAGTGTTTTAGGAACACACACTGACTGGTTTTGTGGTTCAAGGCAGGACAGCATTTCCATGACCTAAAATTGTGCAGGTCTATTTTTCAGAATGTCAGTGTCTAGAAGGAGCCCCACCGTTTAGTTTATTGTCCTGTGATCTGGTTCCATGTATTGTTCATGGAACATGTTTTAATTGTGGATTTGAGTATTGCCATATGAGAACCAGCCTGAACCATTTTTCAACACGAGAATGTTAATAAAATAACCAAACATAAACTTCAACAATTTTTGGCCTTCTTACTCCATACTCCAGACATGTGTAAATTAAAATAATCTGGAATGTTAATTATCAGTGCAATCCTATTCATATTTACTCAGAAGTAAGCTCCATTGAGTTGAACTCTGCTTACTACAGGCAAGTCGGTATTGGATTGCATTCAATGAGTTGATTGACTTCAGTTGTTCTAAAATTTCTTGAAGCAGTTCACAAAATCAGAAGGGAGAGAACTGTCCATTGGATTTATTGATTTGATAGTTGTGAAGTGTAACTTTTTTTAAAAAAAAACCTTTTAAACTGTATTGTCATCTACTACTGGTGTTGGAGGGATAAATCACTGCTATTTTGTATGGATTGGAGAGCTCACTAAAAAAAGAAGTTATTTGTCTGATCATATCATATATAGATGTGTACATTTACCCTTTTTATGAGAAAAACTGTGATCTTGAAATATTATGATTCAATCAAGCTCCACAAAAACCCAATTGGATTTTCCATTTACGTCAGTGGGAGTTGTACCCATAATGTGAAAGTCTTAAAATATTATTCCTTTTTGTTCCTTAATTAGTTCTCTTGGTTCATGGCACCCACTACTGCTGTAACTGTTATGGAATGAATATAAAAATGCAAGTGCTAATGACAGATTTGGCTAACATAAATCTTACTGCTTATGAAGGTTCTTTTGTAGTGGAAAAGTTCCCAAAAGGAGGCAGATTATATAACCACAAATAAAGCAGTTTAGAATGTTGGTTTTAGTTACGTTCCCCTTGACAAAATGCTTTCTATTTATAGAATTCTAAGCAAAAGGCATCCTAATATTTATCCTTTGGGCATGTGCTTATTCCTTTTTCTTCACATAATTATGACTGAAGTACAGTCCACTTGAAGAGGGTTCCACAAATAGATAATGTGTGCAATCAGGTAGCCATTTTCATGGATGCATATGTTTGGTACAACTATGGATCTTACCATGGTTCATTATATGGTAGATAATGTGTAAAATGAACTTTTCACTTACACAGAAGCATGGAAACCAAAACATTAGTGAAAGAGTTGAATGTTAATTTATTGTGGAAACACACATAGGGTTGTTGTGCTGCTTAACACATTCAGTTTGATTTTTTGATACTTGTACTGCAATCATGTGCATGAACACTTTGGATATATTAGTGCAATTACAAACTTAAGAAAATATTTTATTAAACTGTGTTTAAATTTTACTCCTTATGATACTAGCCTCAATCAGGTAGCTTGTTTTACGGGATGGAGTGTGTTCTTTAAAAAGCATACATATCTATACATATCCTTGTAATGCATAAAATAATCTTGGCTTGAAGTAATGTAATTATACCTAATAAAATTAAACATTGGGGGATGGGGGAAATAATGAACACTAGAGAGGATAAGCAAAAGGCTCAATGTGTTTTGCTATTAAAATAACAGGCTGCACTGCATTTAATTGCAAAGTAATGCAGTTGCCATGATGGTTTATCACTACCTTATTTTTACTAAGCCTTTTAAAATCAATTTGAAACAGAATAATAGTACATTTTAATTATATATATATACAACGGTACTGGGCTTCAGTATAAGTGAAACTATTAGACTTTCATATACTACCTCTTAAACTTTGACAGCTAGCATCTTGTGGGGGACAAGGTCGGTCTGCTAGATGAAGACATGAAGGCTTGGTGTATGTACAATTTTTACTTTAAAACCCAGAGATACTTAAAATTTTACTACAAGTTCTAATATGCTGTTTGCTCTATATGTGTGTGTATATATACATGAACATACATAAATGCATTCTCAATTTTTGATTGAATCTTAAAATGAATGTGTATGGACAACTTCACAGAATCAAAATTCTTTTGATGTTTGTATTGATTTACAAAAATGAAAAGATTTTTTTAAAAAAAAACCCTCTCAGCAATTTAAAGACTGATTTGCCTTTTAAGTGCACCTTATCTGAAAGAGAGCAGAATATGGCTAGTAGTACAGTTTTCTGGAACTATTTTATAGTTTCTGATGAAGTCAAGCTAAACTGTGAAATCTCTGTTCTTCCACAGCTACGTTATTTAGGATGTTGTTGTGTACTTTTGTGACTTGTGTGTTTTCTAATTAAAACCTTTATGCAACATGATTTTTACATGAACATGTATAATATGTCAAATGTCAGTATTTTTCTTACCACTTTAATGTATGATGTACGTCAATACCACTAAATGGACTTTGATTTTACAAATCAAATTGGCATAAGTTGTATGTTAGTCATATTTTTACAGACTCAATAATAAAAAACTGTAACTATTGCTAATTTTAAACTTAGATGCCTTCAAGAATGCTTTATTACTTACTTAAGAAATCTCAAAAGTTACTTCCTGATTTTCCCCAGGTCTATATAGAATTTCATTGGAGCTATCCCAGAAATTGCTAAAGCACAGAGTTTATCCTTCCACAGTCAGGCCAATCACTAGAAAAAGGAAGGACCAGGATCACATTACCTTTTCCTAGAGTATTCTGAAAGGGTTAAAAACAATCGCTCATCACCTCAATCAAAATGACCACCATAGTTTCTGTTGTAGAAGTCACTTCAAAACTAGTCTGTTTATATTACATATGTATCCCACTTTTGCTCCATGAAAGAAAGAAACTAATAGCACCACACATGTGGTCTCTCATCCAAGGAGTGATCAAACCCCTGAGCTGCTTAGATTCAGCAGGTCTGCTATATTGTGTGTCTTTAGGCCATGCCCTGTAACCATATGATTTATTTCCTCTCTTGTGTTGTATGTGTTCATGAAGTTACTGATTAGATAACTGCGTCTCACAGAGGAGTCTCCAAGTTGCTTCTGCTCCTTCTCTGTCCTCCAGAAAATTCTGAATTTTTATTTTGATTTATAGTCCCATCTTATCTAAGGGAGTAGGCCAGTTTTGCAACAATTCATCCAAAGACCTTTCAGTTTTAAAAACCCTTTCAACTTTTGTAGTTAGGTGGTCAAGGAAGATAAAATTTAAAGTAGTAATGCGAATGAAAAGGGAACCAATCTTTGTTTTCTACAATTCATTCCACAGTATTTTATATAGAAAATGTATCCAGTTTAACCACTTTGTTCCATTTTTTTTACTCAAGTGTCCAGTCTTGCTTTCAGACAGTGTAGTTTTTTGTTTTGCCTTTTCTACCCATCCCTCGCTTCCTACAGATGTAGAACTTGGATTTTCCCTACCCAAGATTAACATTTCCAATTACTTACTGTCCCCTTAAATTCCTTCTTATTGCATCACCACCCAAATCAACATGTTTTAATGTGTAAAAGGCTCCATTCTCACAGTGCCTTATTAAGGCAAGTAACTTGATTTCATACCCTAACTAAGTTTTCTAGCATAAATTTTCAGCATTCTGAAAAGAAATGAATACGGGACAGTTAAATGTTTCATTATTTCATTTTGGACACCTCAGTTCATAAAGAGGGGAAACCTTGGAAGGCAGGTTTGAAAAGGTCAGTTCATCATGCTGGATTTTAGAGATACAGTTTATGTCCTTAATTTGTAAAAACAATTATGCTTCATAGGTATTCATAAGTTCCCTTAGCGTATGATCAGAAAGTTAAAATGGTAAGGCACAGACCAGGTCTGCAGGAGTGAATAAAAGTTTCAATCTAAAATGAAAATTCAATGCATTGCGAAACCTTGTTACCTCAGGTTTCACCAATTAATTGGCATTGGGTGTGTTCACTCCTACATAAGAAGTGTTTCAAATTGTAAGATCATGGCTGTGATCCACAAAGCCAGTTAGACTAGAGTATTTTGCATTTAAATCCAATTTAATATTAAATGTGGGTGAAGTTTGATGAAATAATAAATGAACAGGCACTAAGGTTTCTGCTATAAAACATGAAAGACAATTACGACTCCAGTTGTATAATTTAATTTCTCATGCTTTTAGGGAAGAAACTTGACACAAGTACTTGCCTGTTCCATGGGATTTGAAAACCCAACCCCTTTTAGCATTTATGTGCAAAATAAAACTCTGTGCCACTTTCTGTGACTTCAGTTGGATCTGTAATGCTGTAAAATATCTTATGACCCTGCATTTTAAGCTGGTGACTTGCGGATTTTGACAGAGGAGATAAGGCTGTCCCCCTTTTCCCCTTTATCACTGGCAACTTGTGCCTGAAAGCCCAGAGAATGTCATACAAAGAGCAGAAAGAATAGTGCAGAGTAGTGCAGAAAACCTTGCTGAAATATACTAAGTGGGATGGAAACAGTGGTATATTAACACCAGCTCTCTATAGTGCAAACCTAAGTTTAATAGTCTATGATTTCCTAAAAGTGTATTGAGGGTTATAGTTTTGTGAGGATGTTTGAATTCTCTGCTAGAATTTCCTAGCGCCTGTTGGAGCTACAAGGTCCAGGGTTCACTGGCAAAGAGTAACAACAAAAACCAATTGGAGCTTGTGTGGATAGTGAATAAATTTGATTTAAATCTAAGTACACCCTGAGTTGTGTGGTCAGAACCTCAGTCAGTGCAAAGGTGGAAGTCATGGGATAAGAGGAGTTCCTTTGCTCTTTTGAAAAACGCCAATATTGTAATGCTTTTATATAGACTTCAGATGCAAGTGCGTTTGGCATATTGAGCACAGTTCTGGCTGCTGCGTCTCAAAAAGCATATTACAGAGCTAAAAAAGATGTAGAAAAGGTCATCAAAACAGTAAAGGGGCTGGAGCAGCATGGAAAACATTTCATCCTCCAGATGTTATGAACTACAACTCTCTTCCCATCAGTTCCAGCAGGCATAGCCAATGACCAGGGAGGATGGTAATTGTAGTTCAACAACAGCTGGAGGACCAAAGTCCACCCCATCACCTGGATGAGAATAACTCCGCTATGAGAAAGATATTTACTTACCCAGGGCTTTTTAGTTTTGAAAAGGGGAAAGGAAGAAGTTGTTGGATTGGTAAAGATGGATAGTGTGGAATGTTTCTCTTTTTTTCTCGTACTGTATCCAGTACACTACATAGTCCAGTGTAGCTGAATGGTGGGAGAGACAGACAAGAAAAAGTACTTCACATTGCATATAATGAAGCGATGGACTTTACTGCTGCAAGATATGGCTACATAAATTTAGACGGATTTAAAAGATAAGGCACATTCATACAGATAAGGATACCAATGTCTGCTATTCACAAAGCAGCCTTCCATAGCCCTCATGCTATCCAGATCCTTTGGAACTATATCTGGGGTTCTCAAAAGTGGCATCTGTGGGCACTATGGTACCCCCCCCCAAGTGTGCCAAGGCCCCTGCACTCCCCCCTTTTAAAAATTAAGGGTGCTTGGATTTTGTATGGATGGGTAGGCTTGCATTCCTCCTCACCTGTTTGATTTTGGGGTGCATGTAGGTGTTTTGCATGTTTTAGGGGGCAGGTCTGACCCATCAGAGCTTTTCTGTGAAATATATATTGCAATTAGTGCCTGCAACAACTTACTGGGTTTTCAAAAATACCCTCAGGCACTACCTGAAATATTGCTAGTGTTGCCTTGGATCCCTAAAATGATATAGAAACTGTTTCCTCCTTTGGTGAAGCCAGTTCTGCATGACTGATAGTTGCATACACAACTTGTGTAACAAATGGTGTGTACCTTGCACCCATTGCTTATTTTTCACATGAGAGCTGGGTGGCCTTTCACCTGCACTGCACAATGACTTGATCCTCAGGTTTTTCTCTTTGAGCTAATCAGATAGCTGGTGTTCTGCAATCTTGGTTGTGTTTACATACGTGGTTTTACTCACAGCTCAAATTCCTGGAGCCTTGGAAGAGTAAAGTATGCAGGAATACAATGAAATTTGGGGACACGAATGTGTCAGTGAGGGTGGGGGGAAGCTGTCAAACTTGAAACCATGGAAGTTTTTACATAGCAGGGATTACTCAGTCTCTTCCCACTGATTACTTTTTCAGTAGGAAAGCTACCTTTCTACTGAGATACATGCTGTTGCTGCCTTTTAAATCATGGTTTAGGCTGATTTTTTTTATTACAGTGATTTATCATGCGACATTTTCTTTTTGAAACGTGTGTAAAATGTATTTCTATAAAATAAGCAAATAGTATTTGTTTGGACCCTAGGTGAAAAGAGATCTCAACCCTTGCAATGTAGGGTTACATTGCAAGAGCCAGAAGCTAGCACCCTTACATTGCAAGAGCCAGAAGCTAGCACAAAAAGAGTTTTGGAAATAATTCAAGAGTTTGGCCAATTGGCAGGATTTAAATTGAATAAGTTAAAGACTAAGGTATTGGAGAAAAATTTAACACAGATTGAAAAAGAAAGGTTTCAGAATGAGACGGGGTTGACTGTGGTTAAAAAAGTGAAATATCTGGGTGTGAACATGACAGCTAAGAATGTGAACTTATTTAAAGATAATTATGAAAAAACTTGGACAGAAGTGAAAAAAGATCTGGAGATTTGGTCAAATCTGAAGCTTTCCTTGTTAGGTCGAATTGCAGTTATAAAAATGAATGTATTGCCAAGAATGTTGTTCCTGTTTCAAGCATTACAAATTATGGACAAAATGGATTGTTTCAAGAAGTGGCAGAAAGATATATCTAAATTTGTCTGGCAGGGCAAGAAGCCCAGAATAAAATTCAAGATATTAACGGATTCAAAGGAAAGAGGGGGGTTTGCCCTGCCAGACTTTAAATTGTACTATGAAGCGGCAGCTTTCTGCTGGCTAAAAGAATGGCTGCTTCTTGAAAACACAGACATTTTGGATCTGGAAGGATTTAACAATATTTTTGGGTGGCATGCATATTTGTGGTATGACAAGGTTAAAGCGCATAAAAGTTTCAAAAATCATATTGTCAGAAAAGCACTATTAAATGTCTGGGTCAGATATAAGGACTTGCTGGAAAATAAGACTCCAAGATGGTTATCACCAATGGAAGCTAAGGCAGTTAAAAAGCTAAATATGGAGTCGAAATGGCCAAGATATTGGGAAATCTTGGAAAAGGAAGGGGACAAATTGAGATTGCAGAGTTTTGAAAAACTAAAAGGGAAGGTGAGAGATTGGTTACATTACCATCAAATAAATGAAGTGTTTAAATTAGACAGTAAAATAGGCTTCCAGGTGGAAAAATCAAAATTAGAGACTGAACTGTTAGAATCCAGTACTAAGAATTTGTCAAAAATGTATGATCTGCTGCTGAAATGGAATACACAAGATGAAATGGTAAAATCAAGTATGATTAAATGGGCTCAGGACATTGGCCATAACATCATGTTTGCTGATTGGGAAAAGTTGTGGACCACCGGGTTGAAGTTTACGGCGTGTAACGCCTTAAGAGAAAATATAATGAAAATGATTTATAGGTGGTACATAACCCCAGTCAAGCTTGCAAAGATCTACCATTTGCCTGATAATAAATGTTGGAAATGTAAAGAAAAGGAAGGTACATTCTTTCACCTCTGGTGGACGTGCCCGAAGATTAAGGCATTCTGGGAAATGATTTATAATGAACTGAAAAAGGTATTTAAATATACTTTCCCCAAGAAACCAGAGGCCTTTCTCTTGGGTATTGTCGGCCAGGGGGTGTTAAAGACAGATACAATTTTTTTTATGTATGCTACAACAGCAGCTAGAATACTTATTGCAAAGTACTGGAAGACACAGGATCTACCCACACTGGAAGAATGGCAGATGAAGGTGATGGACTACATGGGTTTGGCAGAAATGACGAGCAGAATCCGAGACCAGGGAAGAGAAGCGGCGGAAGAGGAATGGAAGAAGTTTAAGGATTACTTAAAGAAATACTATAAAATTAATGACAGTTAGAATGATGTTGGGCTTAAAATAAATGGTTACTATTAGTAATGGTTAAGACAGAGAGAATAAGGATGATTAACATAAATTTATAGTAAAATAAGGGAAGATTCGCTGAATAATTGTAAGAACTTGGAATACAGAAACGGGAAGCAAGAGGAAGTCGAGGAAGTAAGGTTTAAGAAATTAGGACATGAAATGGTACTTGTTTTTTGTTCTGTTAATGTTTGTTGTTTGTTTTTGTATGTTTTGTTTGTGTTAATATAAAAATTGTTTAATAAAAAATATTATAAAAAAAAAAAAAAGAGATCTCAACCAAGTGTAAGCAGAGACTCATATATGGTTGGTTGTTTCCTTTTATAATCTAATCAATATAGCATTGTGTAAAACAGGAAGAGGAAAAAGTGGAAGCATTTATTTCTTACATTTCTATTCCTCTTTCCGCCAAGAAGCTTAAGGCAGTGTATATTCTTCTCTCTCTTGCCTCTGATGGGTTGCAATTCAGCCCAATATGACTTATATTTAAATCTCACTTAACTCTGGGCAGGACTGCAAACATGAACACCTTACATTGACATTATGTCACTGGGCTCTAACAGTTAAAGTGTGAAAACACCCTAAGTCATCTATTTTGGGCCAATTGGCAAGCAAAACAAGGTTACAAGGCAACCAGGCGTCCCATCTTCTGCTTTAACAAGCAGCTCATTCTGTTCCCTAGAGAAAAATAAATTAGCCAGGGTGGAGTAACTCCCACATTCAGTTGTCATTTAAATTGTAATGCCAATTAGGCTGGCAAACTTGCCATGGCCTGCAGGAAGCATTAATGTCTGGGAACGCATTATTTATGAAAGATGCGAATAAAATTGCAAGGAAGGGTTGTGATTGGAGCTAGTTAGACAGAATGTGCCCCCACGGTATTTTGCATTTGCCGTATTTCATGTTTGCACCCAAACAAACCTTGAAAGCTGCTTGAAGTCAACAAACGGTGAAATCTCATTCAGAATACTAGCCATCCAACCATAACTGAGGCCAGCAATGTCCCCACCCAGCACAGAATTAAAACAGAATTGTGCGTAATATAAAGCCAAATACTGAGACAATGAAAGCAACCTGTGTAAATTATGCAATACTACATAATTCGCTTGATTCTCATTACCCTAGTTGCAGAGGGGGGTATGCAAGTCATTAAATAGGGCTAACCTTAATGTGAATTCTGCCACTCAATGTCTCACTTCTTCCATTGGTTGCCTCCAGCTCATTGATTGTCTCAAATGGCCTTATCTTCCAGCATTAAAGTGGATGTGGTGATTAAGAGAGGATCCTTTAGGGAAGCAGATGTAGTTCAGTGGTAGGTCCCTGATTAAATTCCTGACAATTCCAGGTAGGGTTGGGGGTAGGAGTCCTGTCTGCAACCTTGGAAAGTCACTGCCAGTATGTGCAGAGTGGGCAATGCTGAGCAAAATGGACCAATGGTCTGCCTGAATATAATAAGGCAACTTCCTATGGATTCCTATGTACTTGTGCTTACTACAGGGAAACCCAGCCGTTTAATTGCATGCATGCCAATTTGATGGCCCTGCATACTTTTTTTTTGCCATGCCTCCATACTACTTATAAAAGTATTGATTCAATTTGTATGGCTGCTGAATGTGATTGTTGTTAATGTTGTCATCAATAGTAGCCACCAAGATGTTGCCATCTGGTGGTAAAGAGAGAGATTGCATGAAGAAATGGGTGCAAAGTCTAGCTTGATGAGTACAGATGGGAGGGGATCAAGTTACATGTATAGCTGCAGAGAATCAGGAAATGGAGGGATAGTTCTATAATAGTGAGGGTAGATCTGTTTTGGCAGTGACACACAAAAGATGGCTGGCATTGCATGTCCACAAGAAAATGCCCAATATGTTATTTCAATAGGTATGCCAATGCTCATCTGCCCAGGAGATTTATTTCAAGTGCTTTAGGCTGGTGCTCTTCAGCCGTGGTATCAAGTTGTAGCAGATTTTGGTGTCACACAGGGTGCCCCTGAAATTTCAAGTGCTTTAGGCAGTCCGCCACTGCCTTCACCAATAAATGGTGAAAATGAGAGGGAATGTCATCACTTACTGAGGAACTCCAACTTAGTTTCAAAATTACCAGTAAATTGTGTTTGTGTGTGTGAATTTTTTTATACATTTTCCATTAGCCACCTAACATCTTAAGGATTACTAAAAATGCCAATGAAGTATTCACTAGATTTTTGGTATTTACCACAATATTACTCCTATTAATAGCAAACTCGGTTGGTGGGCGATTCCATTGCAGCCAGAATGGCATTGCTGAGAAACGAGAGAAATATCGACACACACACACACACACACACACACATACATATATACTAGTGGGTGTTATGTACTGAGTGGGAATATGAAATGAATATTTCATTTAATGTGGGAGAGAAACAAGGTTCTCTTTTCTTCCTTAAGGGTTACTGTTTTTCCTTCCCTAACTCCCCAGGAGAAACAAGGAGAGGCTGAGGCTTACATGTACTCACTATGGGTAGTCTTTGGAGTTGGAAAATCGTAGGAAATTGGATACAAAGATCGAAGAACCCCAGCATGGGAGACACCCTTCCCCAGGTAATTGGTTCCATTGTTCAACTGTTCTGATAATTAAGAAATTTTAGCCTCCAGTGCCTTGAGTAAGGGGCTAATTAGAAATTTAAGCCTTGATACTCTTTTTTTAAAAAACCCACCCCATGTATTTAAGATTAGATGGCTCTTTTTGAAAACAAATCTTGCCTGCCAGTGAAAATATGTTGGCAATGTCAAACTTTAGGGAATTCTATAATAGATTATGAGAAAGTTACTCTGTGTACCCCCTCATTTTGAAGAGGTTCTGCGAGGTAACGTGCCAACTCGGTTAAGTCCTGAGAATGTAATCACTTTGAAGTAAAGCAGTTTAAATCTTATCATAAGATGTCTCCCTTGTGATGCCCAATTATTTCTTAATACCCTGTAAGTAATTTGTTAGACCAAGCTATAAGGAAACAGCCAGATCTTCCTCCTCTTGCAGATGGTGAGCATGTTACTGACATGAGTAAACATTGCCAGTAATCTTTGCTTTCAAACATCAGTCAAAGAATTGAGAGAGAAAGAAATTGCCCTTTCAGAAAATGAATTCACATTCCAGGAAAGGTGCAACAACCTAAAGGTATAACATAGCAGGCTGCCATGTTGAACCATTTGGAGTGGAGGGCAGAATCCAAAAAGTAACAGTAGGTTACTTTTATACCTTTCACAGGTCCAACAAAAATGTTACAAAGAAATGGGCAAAAATTACAGTTGACCAACATTCTTCATCAGGTAGGATGAAAAGTAGAACACAACAACAGACAGAGAAAATGATGTTGCTGTGCACTGTGAAAATCTTCAGCCTGTAATAATTGAAGATTAAACTGTGTTAAACGGATTTAATTAGGTTAGGGCATATCTAGTGGGGGGGGGGAGGAACAAAAGGTGAAAGTAATGTAATAATCTCAGTTTCCACCAAAGGCTACAAAACTCTGCCTAATATATATATAAAGCCAGCAGACAAATCTAGAGGCACATCTCAATATTTTTAAAGTATTTATTTATTTTGCTAAAATAATATACATATCACTGTATGTCCAGAGAGAGACATATACATATTCATTATCTAAACGGGTCAGCAATAAATTTATAAAATGAGTGGGGCTAAGTCTTAATGTCTATTGCTTCAATTGTGTGCAATATCTTTTGGTGACAGGTCAGTGTAAATTATGCCTGTTCTATGAACAAGTCTCCACCCACATCCATTATGTAAAGAATCTTGCTGCTGGTCCTAGACTAGGGCAAGCATGGTTGCTGTTGGAGTGTGTAAAAATTTTTCTGGGAATACCGTCATGCTCCTTAAGAATTTCAGTGTCTGCTATCTGCATAAAGGGACATTTTTGCATTTGGCCAGTTGTGTTTGCCTGTTGTTAGGGTTGTAGCTACTGTTTCAGTGCACATAGGCTTCTGCCTTTAAATACTGACACATATCATTTAGGTTGTAATCCTGTTTCCAAATATTTGGAAGTAAGTTTCACTGAACTCCGTGGGCAATCTCTGAGCAAGCATGCAAAGCATCATGTTGCATGTAAAGGCTGCATTCTTATTCTTCTCACTTACATAGCAAACAGCAGTTACAGCTTCCCCATCACTGTATAATGGAGAAGGGAAAGCTCCACCTGCTGTGTTCTTGTCTGTCTTGCAGCTACCAAAGGAACACAACAAAAAGCTATTGGGTTAAATCTATGATTCTATGATTCTAAACAAACAAACAAATCCAAGAACTCTAGAACAAACAGAATGAGGTGGGAGGCAGGAAATGTAACCTGGGCTAGGAAACCCATCCCATAATAAACTCCTGAAAGTATCCTCAATCACCTGAAAAGAGTTTTTCATTACTTATTTTAATATTTTAAATTCTTAACCACCCCAAGGTGTCTTGGCAGAAATGTAGCATACAAATGCATACAGTTACAGCATACAGTTAAATGAACAAAGGAGCAGATAATCAGGTGTGCAGTTACTTTACCCACAGAAAATATTTGAAATATTTAAAAAAATGTTCCTTTTTGTTCTCACCAAAATAGGCAGTCTCCACAACATAACACCAAACAACCTAAGTACACTTCCCTGGAAGTCCCTTCAAACTTGGCAGAGCTTATGCCTGAATAGACACGCATTTAAAGATTGCATTGCAACTGGTCAACAGCCAGACATTTGTGCAATGATATAAAGAAGGAGGGACGTGGGTGGCGCTGTGGGTTAAACCACAGAGCCTAGGAGTTGCCCATCAGGTCGGCGGTTCGAATACCTGTGACAGGTGAACTCCTATTGCTCGGTCTATGCTCCTGCCAACCTAGCAGTTCGAAAGCACATCAAAGTGCAAGCAGATAAATAGGTACCGCTCTGGCGGGAAGGTAAACGGTGTTCCTGTGCGTTGCTCTGTTCGCCAGAAGCGGCTTCGTCATGCTGGCCACGACCCAGAAGCTGTACGCCAGCTCCTTCGGCCAATAAAGAGAGATGAGCGCAGCAACCCCAGAGTCATCCACAAATGGACCTAATGGTCAAGGGTCCCTTTATAGAGAAGAAGGAAGGCAGTGCATTCTGGCTTTGCTCAACTGCAACGGTCTAATTTTGTCAAATGATCTTTCCATATGATGAGCTATTGGTTATTGCATGGGTTAGGTAATTACTGCTTGATGCGAAACAGGGAGTGCTGCCCTGCCCTGCCACAGCATCCCTTACCCCTTAGCTTGTGTGCTGGTGGTGCAATATCTGTGTGGACAGTTCCCTGCCAGGCGCTGCCTTGGGTCTGCTCAGTTGGGTAGAGCGTGAGACTCTTAATCTCAGGGTCGCGGGTTCGAGCCCAACATTGCACAAAAGATTCTTGCATTGCAGGGGGTTGGACTAGATGACCCTCGGTGTCCCTTCCGAGTCTGCGAACCTGTGCTTCCTCCGCCCGAGGTGGCTGCTTCACCCTGGCCCCGACGGGAGCCGTCTTCCAACGGCAACTGGAGAGACACAGGTTCCCCACCCCTGCGAGGGGGAAGAGGCAAAATCGAGGGCGATGCGGGGCGCCGCCGCCTCTCCCCCCCCCCCTTTGGGCGGGAGGAGCAGCACTTCCGCGCCGCCGCCGCCAGGGGGCGCCCCGAGCTCGCCCCGCGGCCCCAGGAAAAAGGGAGCCGCTTCGGATCCGGCCGGCGGCGCTTGGCTGCGGCGGGATCCCCGAGCCGGGGCTGGAGAAGCCGTTACCCGCGGCCTCCGGGCCCAGTCGACTGCCGGCGGCCGCCATGAGCGCCGCGGCGGCCTCGGAGCGGGAGGAAGCTTCGGCCTCGTCGTCGACCTTGTCCCCCTCAGCTGAGGAGGGAGGCGGCCACGGGGAGCCCCAGCTGAGGGCAGAGGAGGCGGCGGAAGAAGCGGAGCGCGAGGCTCGGCAGTTCGCCCTCTACCTGGCCCCTGAGGCGGGGCGAGAGGGGCGCGAGGAGGTGCGTGGGCGGTTAACGGCCGCGGCTGAGGGGTCGCCCGCGGGGGGAGGGGGAAGCGTTGCTTAGCTACGGTGGTGGGAAGGACAGGTGGGCGTGGCGGCGGGGGTGGGGTTCCCGCCAAAATATTTGGGGGGGGGGCTGGGGTTGGATTCGTTTGTCTCTGGCGGATGTGTGAGGCGTATTGAGACTTTGAAAGCCACGCTGCGGGGGGTGTCGCGTGTCTTTCGGGGGGTGTATACGTTCACACACACATAGATAGATGCCAGGCTTCGTTTAGTATCCTATCATTTTGTGTGTGTGTGTGTGTGTACACGTGTACACACACATATATTTAGATACAAACACACACAGTGTAATACTAAACTAACAGTAAGAGTCATTTGGGATGGATTCCCACGAGAGGCGGTGGACTCTCTCCATCCTTGGAGGCTTTTATGCAGAGGCCTCTGTCAGGGAGGCTTTGGCTGCGATTCCTGCATTTCAGGGGGTTGGACTAGATGACCCTGGGGTCCCTTTCAGCTCTACCCTTCTGCCATTCTATAATTCTAAGCTAAGCCATAACAAAGGAAAGCAGGGGGTGGGCATGGAGGTGGGGATCCATTCAGAGTTGAGGCACAAATTGGGGTCTTATTTTCCTGGCAGCCAGTGCAAATAGAGAAAATAGGCAAGGTTGCATTATTTCCCTTGTCCCGCAACGGTATTCTTTTTTGTGCCTGCCGAAGACATTCTTATTTAGACAAGCCTACGCAGATATTTAGAAAGTTTGTATTAGTTTTAGTTCATTTTAATCTATTCTGGTATTAACTTTATGTATGTTTTTAATTAGGGTTGTAATATTTTAGGTGATCATTTTATTGTGCTATCTTTTTTAAGCTGCTTTGAGGTTTCTTCTACAACAATCAAGTAGTATATAAGATGTTATTAAATAAATAAACAAATAAGTACACTCAACTCCCACTTGATGGGACAACTTTTCCTGATTTTTTAATAAGAATCTTTATATAAAGGAATGCAGTCAACAACATTTTATATAACTGTCTTAAACCCACTCACAAACCCTGTTCCAAAGGCAGCTTCTTATAGCAGCTGTCCAGAAAGGCGGTCTTAATTCTGTAAAAGCAATTCTGTGTGGAGCCAAACTAATTAACTTGAGCTAGTTGGCTTTCTGATGGTCTGTCTTAATACATGAATGCAACCTTGAAAATAATTGAGGAATGGTTAGTTAGCATTATCAAGCAAAGAAGTTCTGCTATACACAAACTTATTTGACTTCTATTCTTAGAAGAGCAGATAAATAAACTGGGAGCATGTGTGATTGGTGAAGGCAGCCTTTATCTTTTTAAAATCAAACCACTTTATTATTTAAGATTTCTGTCCCACCTCCTCTACCAAGCTGGGCTGTCTGGGTGGCTGAAATTCAGAGAAAGCCTCAATGCAGTAAAACAAACAAACAAACTACTTAGTAAAACATAAACATATTTTCTTTTTTAAAAAAAGCTATAATCACAACCAAAGCGAAGGGTTAGCCACCTTCCCTTCAGTGTTTGTTGAAGCATAGGAAAGCTAAAGAATTCCATACGCACAGACACATCTGCTTGCAGATGTCAGTTAATGTTATAAAAATTAATTTTATATCCTAAGGTTACAGCGCTGTGCCCGTTTATCTAGAAATAATACAAGAAGCTGCCTTATACAGAGTACGGTATAAGATGTATATAGATGCCAGGAATGGAAATTTGGAGCTGCATGCAAAGTATGCTGCTGTATGCACCCAGACTTGCTTCTGTGTCAGCATGTGCATAAAGGTAAAGGTAAAGGTACCCCTGCCCGTACGGGCCAGTCTTGACAGACTCTAGGGTTGTGCGCCCATCTCACTCAAGAGGCCGGGGGCCAGCGCTGTCCGGAGACACTTCCGGGTCACGTGGCCAGCGTGACATCGTTGCTCTGGCAAGCCAGAGCCGCACACGGAAACGCCGTTTACCTTCCCGCTAGTAAGCAGTCCCTATTTATCTACTTGCACCCAGGGGTGCTTTCGAACTGCTAAGTTGGCAGGTGCTGGGACCGAGCAGCGGGAGCGCACCCCGCTGCGGGGATTCGAACCGCCGACCTTTCAATCGGCAAGCCCTAGACGCTGAGGCTTTTACCCACAGCGCCACCCGCGTCCCAAGCATGTGCATAGTTGCACTATAAAAAAAGGTTTTATTTATTTATTTAGAATGTAACTTCCAGAAGGCTCCCAAAGTGGCTTATATGCAGTCATTTAAAACAGGGCGACCCCTACTGTTCTTATTCTTAATAGTTTTAAAGACATGACATAAAAGGAAAAGGGACAGGGAGGAAAGATGAAAAAAGCAAACTCAGGTACCAGTTATTTAAATTAAATAGCAGGTCTTATAAGGACAAGTTGGAATAGAAACAGTTCAAGAGCAGGAGGTATCTGTCAGTGGAGCTGAGAAAATACCAAAGTTGTACTGTCACAGGTAATACACCCTGATTCCTTTCTGTGTTGGCGTTCTATCTGCTACAGTTCGAGAACTAGGTGGGGACAGACACTACAAAGAGCAGTGCCCAGGAGCTGGCAGTGCTACCCTTGGTTTATCTGTGATATGGGGCAAGAAGAGGTGAATCAACAGTAGCAATCCCTCCTTGGGGGGGAGCAACTGCAGCAAATTGCTGTTGCAAATGGTGCTGCTGCTAGAGCACATCTGCACAGTATATCTGAAGGGGTTCAAACTGCAACAGGCCAGTGGCCAGAGTTGACACTAGTTGTAGTTCAGCAATGTCTGGGGGGCTGTAGCTTAGCCACCCCAGATCTATTAAACCATACATAAAGAATAAGAATAAAAAGAATACAGCCAAAATAATTAGAAGGGGAAAGAGAAATCCATTAGCTTTGAAGGTTGCAAAAGATCTGGTGTTCGTTGTTTGTTTATTGTGTTTTTGTGTGTGTTCATTTGTCTTTCATATTGCTGTAGAATAGATACATTAATTTGTCTGTCACCTAATAGTTATTTTTAATACATATTTTAGCAGATTCATGTTAAATAACCACATACAGATGTCTGAAAATGTTTTGTGTGTTTAATGTACTTTGACAAATACAAACCTTCAGAGTCACTAGGAGAAAGATGAATGAATGAGCTACAGCATCCCTTTCCTGTTTTTATGATTTGCAGCAGTACTGTATTGTTGAATGTGCCCAGACTGGCCTAGGGAGAGAATAGGATGAAGGCTGTGTTGAGGTCCATGCTGCCCCCCCCCGCCTTCTCATTGTATCTTAAGGGTTCATTCCATGGTGGCTGCAGTGCTAAGAGTAATGTAAGTTGTACAGCTGAAGCTGTGTTGGTTTACTTGTGCCTTTTAGACCCTGCTTTTTTTTTTTACTCTGAAGTGACCAAGTGAATCCATATCATTCCAGTATCATGGCTACTAACTACAGAGCGTACAGATCTGTCTTGGTTAAAAAAGTCTAAATGCACCTTGGTTCTGCCTGAATTGAATGTGATACAAATGTTCCTTTGACCCCCTCCAGTTGGGGGAATTGCAGGGTTCGTGTGGTGCCACATATAGAGATGCTAAAGCCCTTTGTGCTACTGTTTTGGGTCTTATGTGACTGAAATGTGTCACTTGGCACAGAACTGTGCACAGTTACTAATTTTTGAATTGTGTACAATTTCCGTTCTGCCCCTGAAATGTTGTTTAATATACAGTCGTACCTTGGTTTTTGAACAGCTTAGTTCTCGAAAGTTTAGGCTCCCAAACGCGGCAAACCTGGGAGTGAGTGTTCCAATTTGTGAACTATTTTTGGAAGCCGAACGTCTGACAGAAGCTTCCTGCAGCCAATCAGAAGCAGTGCTTTGGTTTCCAAACGTTTTGGAAGTTCAACGGACTTCTGGAACAGATTCCGTTTGACTCCCGAGGTATGACTGTATGTGTACGTCACGTGTCTAATACTGCTCAAGGCAACGTACAGAACGATGCTAAGGATGTTAAAATATTATGTGTGCAGAGTCTCCTTAATGATTTAATAGTGTTCCTTTTTTTAATCCAACTCTCAGACAGGAAGGATACACAAAATCCCTATGGTAAAAGTATTGAAACATGTAACTCGGCATGTTTCCATAGGAACCAATCTCATTATATGATTGGATCTCAAGATTCTCCAGGTGTGAAGCTATAGGTTTCCTGCAATGGATTTGATGTAGATTATACTCCTTGGATTTTAATCTAAAAATACCAAGGTTCCAGCTTTTCAATAAACTTTGCTAAAATGGAAGCTAAAAGAAACATCACATACTCCTTGCTTTTGACTTAGACATTGCCATGGGTAAAATGCTGTGAACTTGCATTAGGAACATAGGAAGCTGCCTCATACTGAGTCTGTTTGTTTGCCTAGCTCAATATTGTCTACACTGACTGGCAGCAGCTCTCTAGGATTTTAGGTAGGAATCTTTTCTTGTTTTACCTGGAGATGCCGGGATTGAAGCAGTGACCTTCCGCTTGCAATGCAGGGGGCTCTACCACTGAGCTATGGACCTCAGTATTCATTTTGCTGTGGTTTAATCATTGTTTTGTTTCCTATATGTACATTCTGGTGTTCTTTTTCATAGAATCTATAAGCACTAGAAGTAACTGACATATCATGTAGTTGAACCTCATGCTTGCAAAAATATACTTGCTCTATTTTAATGTCAGGAAGTGGTGAAATAATGTAGTAAGTACCTGTATAGGCTTTAGCAATGGTATGATAGTGTTGGTATATTATATTATATTATATTATATTATATTATATTATATTATATTATAGTATTTTATTTTAGCAAACAAGCTGCTGGCACAAGCTAAAACATTAATGCAACCTGCTGCTGTTGTTTTCTGATTCTCTTCTGTTTGAGATGAGTTTTTGTTTATGGGACTAAATGAGCAATGCCAAAGACAGGTGAGAACCTAAGGCCACATACCCACAGTACTTGCACATTTTGAGAACTTGCAAGATCTCCACCCCCCTCCCTTTGCATTGATGACAGAATAATTTAAAATGGGTGTGGTCCCAGTTTGTGAGAGTAGTAAGTCTGTTCCTTGGTTTACAACTCTTTCTGTTTTTATTCTTCCTTGAAGTGGCATTCTGTGCTTTTCAAAAGCTTGTCACCAGTAAAAGGCAGCATAGTCTATACCAGGGGTGTCAAACTCAAATTCATCGGGGGCCGAATCAGCAGTTTGGTCACCCTCAAAGGGCCGGTTGTATCTGTAGGACTATGGCATGCGCTCAATATAAAAACAAGTAGAGGTTTCCTGAATGCATGTAAAGTGGAGGTTTCCTGTGTAGAACGGCCGGCGCCGCTAGAGGGCAGACGTTCTCTGGCTTGTAGGCTGCCACGCATGCGCTGAAGAGGCGGCTTTCTTGTGTCAAAAAAAAAAAGAGCGAGAATAAAAGGTGAAGGCTGGCAGCCGGCGGCAGCTACACGGGCCACATGACGAGGTCTGGCGGGCCGGATTCGGCCCGCGGGCCTTGTGTTTGACACCCGTGGTCTATACAGTCAGCAAGGCTGGGGCAGTGTTTTTCAACCACAACTCTGGTGTGTTGTCTCTCATCAGTTACTCTCTTCTATTCTGTGTGTTCATACTTTTGTAGCAAATAACTTCTACTTGCATTTGATCATTTCCTCCTCCCTCCCAATTCATTTTCCTTTTGTGCCATACCTTTCCAGATTGTAAGACTGGGGTTCCGTGTTTTATTCTTTTAAGCGACCTGAATGGCCACTCTGGAAGCCTTTTCTGGCTGAGGAGTGGAATAAAAATTATTTAAATAATAAAAATAGCATGATTACTAGCCAGCCGGAATTAAACAAATCTTTTCATTTGTGATAGATGGTGCATGTATTTATATTCATTCAGTAACCGAGTTCAAGAATAATTTTGAAACACGTTTTATTTATATTCTTCTAGCTTTAAATCTTCAACACCTCACCAGCAACAGATAAGACTGAATAATGCTTGGAAAAGGAGATTTATATGCCTCTGTCTGGTCACTTGGATCTTTGAAATAAATGCTCTTAAGTAGTGCTGCATGCTCTTAAGTTGTGTCGCCTGCTGTTTGAAATTTGCTCCCAGTGAATAGTAGTCAGGTGCCTACAGTATTGGCGTTTAGGTAAAGGTAAAGGGACCCCTGACCATTAGGTCCAGTCGTGGCCAACTCTGGGGTTGCGGCACTCATCTCTCTTTATTGGCCGAGGGAGCCAGCGTACAGCTTCCGGGTCATGTGGCCAGCATGACTAAGCCGCTTCTGGCGAACCAGAGCAGCGCATGGAAACGCCGTTTACCTTCCTGCCGGAGTGGTACCTATTTATCTACTTGCACTTTGACGTGCTTTCAAACTGCTAGGTTGGCAGGAGCAGGGACCGAGCAACGGGAGCTCACCCC
Source organism: Podarcis raffonei (assembly GCF_027172205.1). NCBI lineage: Eukaryota > Metazoa > Chordata > Lepidosauria > Squamata > Lacertidae > Podarcis > Podarcis raffonei. The sequence goes on from NC_070607.1 coordinate 81,492,809, forward strand.
GTCGTGGGGATTCGAACCGCCGACCTTCTGATCGGCAAGTCCTAGGCTCTGTGGTTTAACCCACAGGGCGTTTAGGTGCCTACTTAAAACATATTTGTTTGCCCATGCTTTCCCTAAGAGGTGATCCAGTTAAATTGAGTTATTCTTCTGATTTATTGAGTTCTTGATGTAATCTTATTAATCATTTTATATTGTTCACTGCCCATATTGGTTTCTTTTAATGTTTGGTGATACAGAAATAATTCTATATAGAAATAATCAAAATATTTATTTGAATACTTGCACGGAGACATTATAGGAAGTACCTTCTTCAAAGAATTCCCTATGAATATTTTTTGTTTCGTTGTTTTAAGATAAAGCTATTGGTTTACTAGATGGTTGAGGTGTTATGATAGGTGTTGCCTACACATTTAAAGAAAAGCCTGCAATATCACATTGGTGGCAACGTTTTGGAACTGAAAATTTTCCCATCAAATCCCTTCAGTCTTACAATTTTTCATCCCCATACTATAACTATTGTGTTTTTATCCCAAGGAGTAATATCTCTGTGGCAAAACCGCTATATGAAATTATAAAGAGGGTTTTGATCTTGAACAGTGGGCAACCCTAATTCACTTATTCTGTATTAAATCCTTGCACTGGTTCAACAGGTTGGTTGGATACCACCCTTAGTCCGTACTGGGGCAGAAAGTTTGCTAAACTGGTCCCAGCTTGTTTAGGGTCTGATATGTCAGCAGCAAATCTTTGAACTTGGCTCGGAAGCTATTAGGCAGTCAGTATGGATCTTAATGCGGGACGCGGGTGGCGCTGTGGGTTAAACCACAGAGCCTAGGACTTGCCGATCCGAAGGTCGGCGGTTCGAATCCCCGCGATGGGGTGAGCTTCCGTTGCTCAGTCCCTGCTCCTGCCAACCTAGCAGTTTGAAAGCACGTCAAAGTGCAAGTAGATAAATAGGTACCGCTCCAGCGGGAAGGTAACCGGCGTTTCCGTGCGCTGCTCTGGTTTGCCAGAAGCGGCTTAGTCATGCTGGCCACATGACCCAGAAGCTTTATGCCAGCTCCCTCGGCCAATAAAGCGAGATGAGCACCACAACCTCAGAGTCGGCCACGACTGGACCGAATGGTCAGGGGTCCCTTTACCTTTACCTTTTATGGATCTTAATATGATTTTGGAACTATGGTTAACACAGTAACCTCGGTTAGCATGAGCCATGGTTAAGGCAAGGTATCTATGCTGGCAAGAGGGCAGTTTGTGACAAAGCTACTAGCCTTGGTCAACTATGGTTAAGACTCAGGCCATATTATTTATGGGTTAAGTTGAGAAATGCTATGAAAAAATCATTAAATTACGTTCATTACGTTTTGGTTTACTTGCCGACCCTGAGTGGGGTGGGCTATAAATCTGAGGTTGTATCCCAGGTTGTCTACACCAGTCCTAAGATGATCCAGAGGTGGGTAGAGAAAACTAGTTTTCACCAGGATTCTCTCTTTATACAGTGGTACCTCTGGATACGAATGGGATCCATTCCGGAGCCCTGTTCGTATCCTGAAGCAAACGCAACCCGTGTCTGCGCATGCGCGGGTCGCAATTCGCTGCTTCTGCGCATGCGCGTGATGTCGTTTTGACCGTCTGCGCATGCGCGAGCAGCGAAACCCGGAAGTAACACATTCTGTTACTTCCGGGTCACCGCGGAGTGCAACCCGAAAACACTCAACCTGAAGCAACTTCAACCCCCGAGGTATGACTGTATTCACTTCAAGACCCTAAGTAACCTGTTCAATTTTTAAAGTTGTCAAACTTTTACGAGTGTGAATGATTGGCTGCTGAGACTGTTAACTCTGAAATTGTCTTCCAAACAGCAATTTTAGAGAAAATGTCGCCATTCTATAAGTATACACAGAAGTTCTAAACTTCCATCAGCACAAAAGAGAGAAGATAGATGTTGTGAGTGGCCAAACCTCCTCACTTATTTTCCTTTCCACAACATGCTATCCCAAGAGTTTCTGTTGCTTTTGCTAACTATACAATAGAAATACTTCCTTGGAAATCCCACTCTGAAAGAAGTGAACATCCAAGTTTAAAAACTCAACTAAGATTTGTATTTGTCTAAAATTGCTCTCAAGAGTGATCACTGTAAAATGGAGAAATAATTTGGGTTCTTTAACAGCACCATCAACTTAAATGTGATTTCCATTTTTAAAAATTGATCTGTTCTCAGACAGTAGACCTATGTCTCAGCAACGTACCAACTATAATTTGTGCAGACTGTCCAAGCAGGAAATACTCAAAATTTGAAGGTATCGTATGCTTGAGAATTGCCATGGGTAGTCTTGAAACTTCAGAGGCGATCCCTTTTGAAAATGTAGCCTATTTCTTGAAAAACCTTGATTTTGTGCCTGCGTGCCTGTGCGTGACACTTAATTGCTAAATGGCAAATGATTAATTTATTTGATTACCAGCGTTTATTTTTAATAACTGAGTGGCATTGCTGAACTTTATTGAAATGCAGACCGTGCTAATGTCTATTCTTGGAAGGCGATCGCCTTGCTCTTTCATAGATGCAACTTCCTTAAGATTGTTTGTTTGTTTCCAGGTGAAAGAAATAGAGGAGTCTATAGAAGAGATGTTAATAAGACTGGATGAGTTCTGTGGCATGACTGATCTGGTATGTACTTAGCTCCACCTCTGTAGACCTTGAACACTGTAACTGTTGTCTCTGTTTGGCTCCTGTGGAGGCCATCTTGTGAGTGTTTCAGAAGCCATGCTGGCAGCTCAGGCAAGGCAGCAGGCAGCTGTGGTGACGGGAGGGAGGGAACACGCTCTCTCTCTCTCTCTCTCTCTCTCTCTCTCTCTCTCTCTCTCTTCCCGAGGCAGCCATCTTGATTACAACCTTCCCTGAAATGGTTTTTTATTACAGTGATGGTTTAGCCACAAGGTGGCACTCTGGCGCACTAATATTTAAGGGCCTAGACTAGTGCTCTCCGCTTGTAAATTTAATGTGCTCCTTACAACACACACACACACACATCGAGGAACCTAGATCATCCCCATGCCCTTCTGGCTTTTGTTGTTTAAGCACTCTGACAGGTTCATCTCCACACACACACACACACACACACACACACATTCTGTATGTTCCCTCTTCTAGATTTCCAGAGGGGTTAAAGTCCGGTGGCATTCAGTACGACAGGTACCCAAAGGTCATTTTGGGAAAAGTTGCTTGTTAGCACTGCTGCCCTTATTATTTGGTGGGGTTGCAAAGCGCATTTCTCAGGAGGTTCCATGCTGACCTGTCACGATGATTGGCGTCACCCCAGTTGATGGTTTAAGACTTGGGGTGGGGTGGCTGAATAATAGCTTTGATAATAATGCAGTCATCTGGTTGCCACAAGGTGCAAACTCATTTGAGACAACAAAATAGTGATAAGCTGCAATTGATAAGAATGTTATCAGCATCTTTCCTCACCACTGCTGTATATGCAGTGCGATTGGAAATGCTTAGGAGAAGTGGAATTGCTGTATGTTGTCACAGCAGCCCAACTTGGCCCCTTTTTAGTAGGAATTAGTTAGGCAAGTGCAAATGAAGAAAATTATGACATGTCTCGAACCCACCCAAAGCAGCAGTGCTGCAGCAGCTCTTCCCAAGAAAGACATCAAATATTTTTGTAACATAATTAGTACAGTGGTACCTCGGGTTACAAACACTTCGGGTTACAGACTCCACTAACCTGGAAGTAGTACCTCGGGTTAAGAACTTTACCTCAAGATGAGAACAGAAATCGCGTGGCGGCCCGGCAGCAGCAAGAGGCCCCATTAGCTAAAGTGGTACCTCAGGTTAAGAACGGTTTCAGGTTAAGAACGGACTTCCAGAACGAATTAAGTACGCAACCAGAGGTACCGCTGTATGCTGAAACAGTTAGCCTTCTGTTTAACTATTGATACAGTGGTACCTCGGGTTACATACGCTTCAGGTTACATACGCTTCAGGTTACAGACTCCGCTAACCCAGAAATAGTGCTTCAGGTTAAGAACTTTGCTTCAGGATGAGAACAGAAATCGTGTTTTAGCGGCGCGGCGGCAGCAGAAGGCCCCATTAGCTAAAGTGGTGCTTCAGGTTAAGAACAATTTCAGGTTAAGAACGGACCTCCAGAACAAATTAAGTACTTAACCCAAGGTACCACTGTATCTGGCTTCTGCCACATCTAAATTCCCTGTGACAGTTGCAGCTCACAAAATCCTTATTTCCCACTTACCTGGAAGTAAGCCTCACTGAATTGAATGGAGGATACTTTTGAGTAATCATGGATAGGGTTGTGATACTAGTCTAAATGTTTACATAAGCTGGAAAACAGTTGTGTGATTTGAAGAAACAAAACAACCCTCCATAGGTGAGTAAATTAAAATCCTGCTTCTTTTTAAATATGATTTTTGGTTTCCAGTGCAGTTTTGCCATTGTTTTCAACACTATCACATGCAGACAGCATTTTTACACTGCCTTCATTTCAAAATTTTGCTTAACAGTAACAAGCAAAAACAGTAGAAGGCAACACTGACTATTGTAGCAGGAGAAAATTACAGTGGAGGTTAAAAGCCTGGGAATCTAAACAACATCTGCAGTCTTACCAGGCAAACCTCCATAGGGAGAGGGCTCTGCAAGCGACTCATCACAACTAAAAGGGCCCTCTCTCATTTGCTTCAAATGGTGGCGGCAGCACCCAGAGGAAGGCCTTTGGGGAAGATTTTAGTGTACAGGCTGGTTGATGTAGGTGAAAGCATTATCCAGGTCCCAAGCCATGTAGGGCTGCCTTTAAAGGTAAGTACCAGTGCTTGGAATTGCGCAAACCACTATTCTTGGGACTTTAAAGTTATGTTGCTCATAATAGCTGGAACAGGGGCAATGTTGCTTACTCCCCTGTTACTGATTTAATATTGCAATGAATGCGGAAAATTGATTCAATTCTGCAAGTGGCCAAAGGTTTATTCTGATCAATCTTATTATAGTGCTTTAGGTTTCAAGCTTGGAACTGTTCAAACAAAATGGTTAAAGTTTGTGGCTCTGTAATATTTTTGCAAGTTTCAGGGCCACTGAAGGAATAGCCACTTCTTTTTTCATTTTCCCTATAGGGAAAGTTCAATTGAAACTTTTGCCTCTACTGAGTTTTGAGGTACACTTCATTTTATTGGCATTTCAGCTATTTAAAACTTTCAAAAATCACTTAAGTTGGTTCAATAAACTGAGTGCTCCCTCGAGGACCCCCCCCCCAAATCCCTTTCTTCAATGGGGGTTTGTTTGCTTGCTTCATCTTTGCTCTACCCATGAAAACATTTTTAGAGAATCTGAAGTATGAATAATTAGGCTGTGTACAAATTATTGACCTGCTATGGCAGCATCAAAGCATTATGCTTAGTTTGCTGAATTTGTGCTTGGCAGTGCTAAATACCTGTAGTGGCAGCTTCCTTTCAGCAGTGTATGAAATAGTATCCAATAAAATTTCATGTCATCTTTCAGATTCATTCCAAATTTTGCACATAAAAACAAACCAAGGAATTTATAGTCTTCTGTTTGTTGTCATGAAGAAATGGATGCATCGTTTTAATTAGTGAGTCAATAAAACATTCTACATTAATTTGTTTCGCTGCTTTCGGTATCCTGCTTCTCTGGGTATGTTTAGTTGTTACAGTTATTGGGCTCAATGATTCTTTATATATTTGCATAAATTTGTTGGTTCCTATGATTTATGAGAATCCTAACTTCAAACAATCTTTGGGCAAAGATGTGGCTGAACTGAGAGTGCTGGTTATATAAATATATAAAATGAGATCCATCACATTAGACATGTATGACATCAGATTTTCTTTACACGGCCATACATTTTTATCAAATTCACGTATTTGTAGATGTGAGAGCCTTGATCAGCAGGGTGTGTGAAACAGAACTAATCAGCAAAGTCTCATGTTTTGAGGGTTTTAAAAAACAGCCTACTGATGTAATGATTTCTAGCCCAGGGAAGCTAGATTTGCTGAACATAGTAAACCTGGTGAGACTTATTTCATTTAATCTACGAAGCAGAAGGGTTTAGATATAGAATGGCACACTAGGTTGTTTTATACCTAAGCCCATCTGGTCATCCATCAGTCATGTTTTGGGATGTCTACATCTTCGCTTTCGTTTATTTTGGTTCCCTTCTGATGGTTCAGCATAGGGTTCGCCAACTGGGATCTGTAGACCAAAACGTCAGGAGGCCGCTGGATCTGTGAAGGCTCTTTTAGTGTTACATGTGAGCCAGTCTTGTGTTTTTGAAGTTGACTTGTTTCCACCAACCGTAATTAAGACTACAGTAGTACCTCTGGTTACGAACTTAATTCGTTCAGGAGGTCCGTTCTTAAGCCAAAACCGTTCTTAACATGAGGCGCTGCTGCTGCTGCATCTCTGGCACACGACTTCCGCTCGCATCCCGGGGCAAAGTTCGCAACTAGGGACATCTACTTCCGGGTTAGCGGAGCTCGTTACCCGAAGCATTTGTAAGGGGGACGGTACGTAACCCGAGGTTCCACTGTACTACAGTTTGCCTGAGTGTGAATGTCACAGCGAACTGGTTGGTCTAAAACAGAAGTGAAAATGTCCAGAGTAATTGTTGCAGCTGTGCTGGCTGGGAAGGGCAGTGTGTGCAAGCTTGAGGCTCACTGCGGGAAATGTGTAGACACAAAAGAGGAAAGGGAAAATAGAACCGTCATTCAGTCTCAACACAGGCAGACACATGCACCAGCACACACAAAGACTTTACTGCCTTCTCTCATCCTGTGTCAGATCAGTGGGACAAAAATAATGTGGGCAAGAAGAAACAAAAATATGTTTTTCTAAAAGTATTTTGAAGTGACAGATCACCTCCTTTTTATAAAAAAAAATCAAAGGCATTCTCCCTCATGTAGTAGTGGCAACTTCTTCATACTGTTTGTTTCCCTGATAAACACAGAACCCTGTGCTCTCTTCTCACCCACCCAGCCAATACCAATTGGGATAGTTAGGAGGACCTACGGCAATGGCCCTTGTGGTCTCTTCCAACTCTATGATTCTATGATTCTACCTTGCTCAGTTTGTTTTGGGTACTCCTGGGGAAAAGGGATTATGTTATTTTTCAAGAACCTGCCATGGGGGAAGGGAGGAGAGGAGAGAAGAAAAGATCCCATCAGAGTTCACAACACTCTCTCTTTATCTAAGAGGGGAGGATAGAATGGAATTTCTTTTTTAGCAAAGGGGGTGCAAGGGTGAGGAGTAAATAAGGGCTTGCTGCATATTTCTATGTTGGTTTCTTTGTTGGTATGGTTCTTAATTCAACCTGCGAATCTCTGGCAAAAAGGTGTTCTATTTCTTGAGGAACAGATTTCTGTATTGCAGGGGCTTGAACTAGATGATCCTCGTGGTCCCTTCCAACAGTATAATTCTATCATTCTTTTGAAGGGACAGGGAAGGTATTCCCTGTATTTTATATTTAAGTAAATTGCTCTGATAAATTGTTTTCTAAAGTAAATTGCTCTGCTTTGATAAATTGCTTTTCTAAATTGCTCTGTTAAAATTGCTTACTATCCTGCTTTGCTGAATTTGGAAGAGGCCCACTTCCTCTTTCTGCCGGCTAGCAGGGAGGCGGCCAACTTCCTCTTTCTGCCGGCTAGCAGGGAGGCGGCCAACTTCCTCTTTCTGAGGGCTAGCAGGGAGGCCCATTTCCTTTTTTTTCTCTCAGCTAAGCAGAAACTGCAGTTGCTTTCTGCACATGCTCTCTGCTGCAGTAACGCAAGAGAAGAACACACGAACAAGGGAAGGAGGGGCGTTTAGCTAACCATATAGCCATATGCCATATAAGGAAATAAGCTTAACCTTGCCAGCTGATTGGAGGGAATTGGGGAGATGGACATGCTCTCAGGTATAAAAATGCTTGTTTATTTGTATCGTGGTAGCCAGTCTTTGGAGAGGACTCCACTGGCTGCCTCTGCGCAGATCTCAATAAATCTCTTTTCTCTGACCAAGAAGTCTCTGGAATTGTTTTTCCCCTCTGGCCACGGGGTTGGCGGACCGCTGGACCTCCGGATACTGCTAATCTAAGGCTTCACTTTGATTCTTATATATTTCTGCATCTGGAGGAAGATGCCTGTTTTAACCTTATAGGGCTTACCTTTAGTGTTCTTCTGAAGATTAATATCTCCTTGTTTTGTCTACATTTCAAACTGCATTTCTTTTCAATGTACTTACGTTGGCTTTGCAAAAGGCCTTTTGAGGTTGCTTCTTTCAACATTAGCAAGCAACCTTCGCTTGCTTATCTTTGGTAAATTAAGGGTCAGTTTCTAACCTCTGCTCCGTTTCCTTGTCCTTGAACCAATGATTTTTAAATATTTCCAGAGAATTAGCCATGCTTGTTTGCTGCTGCAAAAACAACAGAGTTCTGAAGCACCTCAAATACTAACATTTTTATTATAGCATAAGATTCCATGGATTAGAGTTTATGCCAGGGGTCAGCAAACCTTTTCAGCAGGGGGCCAGTCCACTGTCCCTCAGACCTTGTGGGGGGCTGGACTATATTTATTTTTTGGGGGGGAATGAACTAATTCCTATGCCCCACAAATAACCCAGAGATGCATTTTAAATAAAAGGACACAATCTACTCATGTAGAAACATGCTGATTCCTGGACTGTCCGTGGGCTGGATTTAGAAGGTGATTGGGCCGGATCCAGCCCCTGGGCCTTAGTTTGCCTATCCATGGTTTATGCCATGATAACTTTGTTTAGTCCATGAAATGCTCTGTTGCTTTTGTAAATGTTTGGACAACAAAGACCTGGGTCAAAGGGATGTCGAATGGTGATGATACCACCTTTGTCTGCTTCATCTTTTGTTGGTGTAAAGCAGGGTGGGAAATGGGAGGCCCTCCAGATGTTGTATGACTACAACGTCCACTGTCCCTGACCATTGGCCATGCTAGGTGGAACGGATGGAAGCTGGAGTCTGACAACATCTGGAGCGCTTCAGGTTCCGCAGTGCTATAGTAAAGAATATGTAATCTTAACATTATGCAGAGTCTTTACTGGATAGCTTTGAAGGCAACTAATTGTCAGTTAGAGAATGCCCAATGGTCACTTGATACACATGGCATTCATTCTCCTACAAGGGTGAACGGAAAGCCAAATAGCTATATTGTTGTGTGAAAACATGTGTTTTTTGTTGCAAATGCATGTGCCCAGATTCAAAAGCAAAGGTAGGGAACCAGTGGTCCCCCCGACGTTGTTGAACTCCCATCAAGTAACAGGAGATGTAGTGCAGCAACATCTGGAGAATATTTTCATGGTTCTCAATTCATAACAGAGCACTTGATATTGTAGCATCATTGAGGATATGTAGGCGTGGACTGAATGGGAGGCCATCAGGAGATCTATACGTATAAGCTAACTTTCTTAAGGAAAGTGCACAGTACTGATATAATAAATAAAACACAGTAATAGTACTTCAGTTTCTAAATAGTGAGTGAAATATGTTTGGTATTTATTGTTAGTGCTTTCTAATACAGATTTTCCCCCTTTGTCTATACAGATTAGAAGCAATACATCCCAACTCTTGGATGAGGCAATTCCACTAATTAAAGCCAAGGTGATAGAAATGAACAGCATCTATACCAAAGTGGATAAGCTAGAGGTTTGTTATCACATCAAGTAATTGTCCCTAAGATTATGCATGTGAAAGTTCTTTTCTGCGTTTGTGTTGAAGATTTAAAAGTGAGCCTAGAAATCTGGTGCTGATGGCTAGAAACATGAAAACATTATTCAGCTCTCTGCAGAATTGATATGATGAAGCTTTTAATTCTTGTTGCATGTTTTTTGAATGCTGTGAAGAGGTCAGTGAAGCATCAAACTGAAGTCTAGAATATGCAGAGTTGCAGTAATATAATGCTTTTGTCAGCCTCCCCCCCCCAAAAAAAACAAACAAACTAGGTAATAAAAACTCAGGTAAATACAATCTGCAGTCTTTGAAATCTTCATAGCTATTGGCTACAAGAACTCTGGGTTCAGTAGATTGAAATGAGACGTCTTAGGCCATTGATTCATCCATGGGACATTTATAAATATTCTAACTAATCAGAAGTGTTAGAATTTACATACAGGGCCTAAGGGCACTTTGAGGAGTGTACAGTTAATTTGTGCTACCTGATGCCTTCTGTGCTGAACCAATCCTGAAGTCAACTGATAGACTGAAAATGTGAATGTTCTATGTATGTGATACAGTGGTACCTCGGGTTACATATGCTTCAGGTTACATGCACTTCAGGTTACAGACTCTGCTAACCCAGAAATAGTACCTTGGGTTAAGAACTTTGCTTCAGGATGAGGACAGTAATTGTGCTCCGGTGGTGCAGCAGCAGCAGGAGGCCCCATTAGCTAAACTGGTGCTTCAGGTTAAGAACAGACCTCCGGAACGAATTAAGTACTTAACCTGAGGTACCACTGTAGTTGCATGTGAATGGTTTTGTTGAGAGATGGGAATGTGTGCATATATGTATTATGAGGATTGTGTGTGTGAATATAAATGAATACTGATAAAGGTATTGCATACACACAAACATTCATATGTCTTCTTTTACTCTATTAGTTGGCAAATTTGCTTGCTTCTCTCTTCCACAGTGCATGTGTGTTGTGAATGCCGGATGTTTATGTGAGGGAAGGTTGTGTGACTTAACAGAATTATATTCTCTTTTTAACAAGCCACCTTCTTGTAATGGCTGTGAGGAAGTCTGCTTCTGCAGCAAAACATGGCAATATACATATGGCATTGTTTAATATCACTTTAAGTGACTCAGAAGTCTTTGTGTTATCAGGACTGTAAATTCTTAAATTTCAAACCCAACCTCTGTGTGCACTGATGGAAATTCTTCCTAGCACAATTGAGTTTGGAAAGTTAGCATTATTTATGTGTATGATAGTTGAAGGAACCTATTTGCATTTCTTATTATATTCTATTAGATTTGCATAGTTAATTAAAGCATTTGAAAGTGCCCATGCAAAAGTCTACATCTGTAAGCAATCCACTCATAGGTGGCAAGTGTAGTCAGGTCTTCAGTCCTTTGAATAAATGGATCTGCACATTTATCTTTCTAGTGCAGCAATATCAGTCTTTTGGCCATAGTAAGGGCACAGGGAATTCATTGATGAATTCATTAATTGCTCAGCCCGGACACTGAGGCCCTCCTCCAAGGCTCTTCTGCTGGTTCCCTCACTGTGAGCAGCGAAGTTACTTGGAGCCAGACAGAGGGCCTTCTCGGCAGTGGCACCCTCGCTGTGAAACGCCCTCCCATCAGATGTCAAGGAGAATCAGGAGGTTTTTAATGCTTGATGTTTTTATTATGCTTTTAGATATGCTGTAAGATACTTTTATTTTTATTGATGTCCAGTTGTCAAATTCCATATAGTAGGTATGTAGTTCAAAAGAATATTATCCTCTGAACATTTTAGCTTTTTTCATACACTCCTGTTTACATAATCCACTACTTTCGTCCAAAACCTAGTAAGTATAGGACATTGTAAAAACATGTATTTTAAAGAAGCACTATCCTTATTACATCTCCAAGAAAATGCTGTTTTTGACAATCCTTTTATGTACAGATGTAGTGGAGTCCAATAAATTCTAAATATTATTTTCTGTTGTATACATAGTAATTTTGCTTGGACTAGGAGGAGAATTGGTACAGCCCTCTTCTTTTCACATGTCGTGCATTGATTTAGCATGACCGTTGCTCACAAAAAACTACTCTGAGTTATTGGAGGAAGCAGGGACCCTGGACAGATGTTCTTAAAGCTGGGATATAAAACTGGGGCAGCACTGAAACCAAGTTAAAAAAGAGACTGTTTAGCTTTATTTTTGTTTAGGGAAGCTTTTAATGTTTAACAGACCATTGTATTTTAATCTTTTGTTGGAAGCTGCCCAGAGCGGCTGGGGAAACCCAGCCAGATGGGCGGGGTTTAAATTATTATTATTATTATTATTATTATTATTATTATTATTATTCTCTTCTGGCATTTCTAGGCATTTGTGAAAATGGCAGGACACCATGTCTCTTTCCTAGAAAAACAAGTCCTCGAGGCGGAGAAGGCTCACGCCATCTTTCCCTACACTGTGCAGAAGCTGTTTGGCTCAGTAGCTACACCTTCATTTAAAAAAGTAAGTGTCAAAGTTCTGTGATGCATTGGAAGAGGGGGGGTGCCTGTTGAAATAACGTATTACAGTTATCCCATTCATCTGGTGTTACTCTATTTATTTATTTATTTATTTATTTATTTATTTATTTATTTATTTATTTATTGCATTCAACCCAATCTTCAGCCAAAAAAGGGCTCCCAGAGTGGTTTGCATACAGTGGAATCAAACAATGAAATTGTTAACTGCTAACAGGGTGTTGTGGAATGTTGCTATGTGCTTCTTTCTTCCCTGGAATTGATGCTTTTTGGCAGTGGGTGGAGAATCACTTTTAGAGACATGGAGCCCTGTTTAGAATTGCAATTTGTGGTCTCAAATGCACCTCCCACTTAAATCTTAAGTGCCGACAAAATGATTATTCGGTCCATCATACCGCTGCTAGAATTCAAGTCCGCAGCAGTTCATGAACCTGAGACATTGGGATACAACCTCTATTTTGACCACAAAAGGATGGCTCATATCACTTACCCAAGTAATCTTGAGTTATGTACCTTACACACCTCCATTTCTTAATCACCAGATTAGTCTCTTTCCATTCCAAGTTGTGTGCAGGCATTGCAAAGGCAACCCAAGAAACTATTATCTATTTATTTACAATTTTTTATCCCACCTTTCATCTAAAGAAAGCCCTTATGAAGATAAAACCTAATAGAAATTAAACAAAATTTATAAATTTCGATAAATTCATTAGACCAGAAGAGCAGTAAAAAAGAGGACTCCTAAAAGTACGGGAGAATAGGCCAGACTACTCCCTGGCTCCCAAAAGAGAGCAATGAAGGCAAGAAGCAAGCATGTCGAATTTCATAAAAGCCCATCTCTCTAATAGTCATCTCCCTAATTTCTGAAGAGAAGGGTCCCCAGAAGCTGACATAATTTGTCAAATCAGGTTCATGTGGCAGAAGATGGTCTTTGTGTACTGTGGTTCAAGCTGTTTAGCACTATAAATATTGCAACCATTTCTTTGACTTGAGTTCAGAAACAACACAGAAGCCATTGACAAATCTTTAACCAGTGGAGTAACGTTTTCGTAGCAGCCAGTGCTGGTTAAAAGGTTGGCTGCCAAATTTGTTGAAAGTACAAACACTTTTCAGAGATAGACCCATGTATAATTCACTGCAGCAGTCTATCCTGGATTTTGTTAGAGCACAGTAAACTGTTGCCAGGTCATCTCTGTGGTGAGATGACTTCATATTCAGGTTGTTTGTAGGTGAATGTGGTTTTGTTCTGTTTCTTGCTAATGACTCATTTTGCCGTGCTCTTAAAAGCTCTGCCATCTTCTTTAAACAGAAAAGAATTGTAGACAGATCTCATAGTTTAAAATATAATGTATTTCCTACAAATACATTTGAAAGAGTTGTAGAAAGGTGAACTTTTTGAGGGTTATTTTCACTTTGAACTTTAAAGCAATATGTCTGCTTTAAAATCCTGTTTAATTTTCTGAAATATATACACAAAGTATGATAATAATGCAACAAAACAACGCCACCACAAACTGGCTTTTAGGTATAAACCAAATTTACTAGAATAATAGCTAGAATAGAGATAGAATTATAACCATTGAAACAACAAGCATACTAAAATGCCATGTGCAAGACAAACCCTGGAGATACTGTAAACATGGAGTGGATAAATGTACAACTCTATCTTAACAAGTTACATGTACAGTAAACATTATACAGACTGAACAAATGAACCGTTCAACAAGTAGCGTAAGTCCGATCACGGAACGGCAACCCCGTGCCACCACAACGGCAAGGGTAGCACACTGGAGAATATGAAAAAGTTTTTCAGAGCTGTTTTTCAAAGTTGTTCATATTTTGGAGCTCTGCCCATAATAAGTAGATGCTTGTTATCCATGTTTCAGTCTGTCTGAATGAAATCCCTGGTGTCATCAGTTCGAAAAATATCTTTGTGTTTTGGGAGGAAGGGCTTCTTAAGGCAGCACATGAAGGTTTTTGAATTACACAAACATTGTATGCCAAAAACAAACAAACCCAAACTTAGTTTGAAGTTGTGCTTTGGCTAATAAGGGTATGTAAAAAAAACCACCACTTGCTTATATATGGTTGCATGTACTCCCAGTTTTGCCTTAGTTGATGTAATTAGACTGCCCATTTTCTAGATTAAAAAGTGGTAGCCCTGTAGCTAATAAATGCAGGTATGCATCACCTGAGCCCATGCCCCTTTTGCTGTCTCACTGCTGCTGTCACTGCACATATGACACTCTCAAAGATCTGGCTACTTGCCAACAGAAGCTTGTTGATGTCTCTTATCGGGTCACTGGAAAACTGTCAGAGAAGCTGCCTCTGGTGTGCATGAAAAACAGGAGGCTAACAGAAGCAATATTGAGCAATGCTGGAAACCTCCAGGAAAGAGAAGTAAGGGTTAGGGGTCCTTGTGTGCAATCTACAGAGGAGCTTTTAACAACTTCTGCTGTCGAATACATAATAGATATTTCTGAGTCATCTTGATCATGGCTGACTCTCACTGAAAGCTGTAACTGGCATGCTACATCAGGTAACATTTTAGGGTTGGAATACCTCATATCTGTGTGGCCCTGCTGCTAGCTACCTTCCAGACCCATATCTCAGTTCCCACGATACCCCCCCCCCAACTTCTGCCCCATTGCAGTTGTGTAGGACAAGGAGGAATCCAGCAGTAAGTTGCAGTTTCCTAGGATAGCAAATGGGAGACCTAAGTTTCCTTCTCTTCCTCTTCTCAGTTACTCTGGAGAGGTGGCAACTGGAGGTGTGTAGCTGGGAACTACAGAGAGGTAGCCTCCTCTCCTGTAAATATTCAGATTTTTCACTCACTTGGTGTTTCATAGGCTCTGGTGTTCACTGAAAGGAAATAATCAGAAAATGGAAGACAACAGTTACTTGCTCAGCAGGAAGAGTGAATCTGGCTCTCCCGATGTTGTTGAACTATAGCATCCATCACCCTGACCACTGACCTTGCTGACTTGAGGCTGATAGGTGTTGGAATCCAGCAACATCTTGAGGGCCCAAGGTTCGTACTCCAACTTACTGAGTAGTTGGGCAGCCAGGACTGGCAAATTATCATCATGTATTCTAGATGCCCCTTTGAAGAAGGGTAAGACTATCTCTCTTGTAAAAGTAGTAGTGACTTGGACTTCCTTTAAAAAAGCAAACCCAGTTCCTTAAGAAATACGATCTAGCCAGTTATAGGCCTGTGTCCAGTCTTTAAAGAAGTTGTTTGAGCAGTTGGTAGTAGAGCAACTTCAGATGTGTTTGAAAATAATTGAGGAAAGATGCACTATTTAGTCTGGTATCAGACCTCATTTTGGGGCAGAGAATACATAGATTGCCCTGGTGAATTATCTGCTCATGGATACCTACAGGAGGAATACTTGCCTGCTGATCTTACTGGATCTCTCAGCAGCTTTTCTACAGAGGACCATGCTATACTAAAGGGCAAGTTGTCCTTTCTGGTCTGGGTGTTGGGGGCTGGTCTCTGGTAGTTTTATTGTCCAATTAAACTGGATATTTGGAGACACACATTCAACCCAGTGGAACTTGGTGCATGGTGTTCCACAAGGTTTAGTTCTTTCACCAGTGCTTTTAAATGTGTAAGTTAAACTCCTGGGAGAGATATTCCTGAGATTTGCCGTTGGCTGTCATCAATATGCTGATTAGTCTCTATTACATATCTGGAGCCTTTTCCGTCCTTCACCAGTGTGTTTTAAAGCTGGTCAGAAGGATTACGTAGAACAGACTGAAATAGAATCTAGACAAGTCAGAGAGGATGCTTGTGGAAATTATTGTGCCCTGAGGGTGAGAGTAGAGCTTAAATAAGGCAGAAATTGATGGAGTGGTTGTTACCCATTGGTGCAGGTCTGCAGCTTTGGGATCATCTAGATCAGAAAATAGAATGTAGACTTTTGTTCCATATGTGTTAGAACAGATGTGTGTTTGGTGCTTTACATCAAGTTTCATTTCTTCTTGAAGCTTTTTTGTAGTTTTCTGGAGTGAGGCTTTTTGCCTTTGTGTTGTTTGCTTCTATGTGTTGTGGAATAGGAGCTAGTTGCAGCTAAACTATTTATGTGTGCTGTATTCTGGCCTTAAAGAGCCTTGAGGCAATATGCACAACTGCAATACCTTTCTAGCATTCTTTTTCTATTTATGAAGAGCAGCACATCAGCATTGTATACTGTTGTCTCTGCTCCCCCCACCCCTTTTAGCATTCTTCAGGAACTCTGGACCGGAAGTTGCCCTGGCTTCACTAAACATTGGAGAGAGAATCCACTTGTATTGGCTGAAGGGGGTGGTGCAGAAGTGTGCATGTCTTGCTCCAGCGTTCACATTTTTTAAATGCTCAAAAACTTCAATACAGATTCAGCCATCTGATATGCTGTTTAGCCAACTGATGTGCAATGCATGTAGTTTGCTTTGTCATTTTGGCAAAGGCATTATCCTGCATAACTAAACTCTTTAAAAAAAACAACAACACAGATAGTTCTGTTGCTTTTGAGGTCACATTGGCTGACAGGACATTATTTTTACTTAGGAGAACTAGAGAGAATTGATTAAAACTACAGCTTCTAGACAGTTCTGAAACCAAGATCCTATGAGACCACTGGCTGCCCATCTCCAGATGATAAAAATGCATGTTTTCAGCTGCCAAAGACTGAACCATAATGAAATCACTAGAAAGGAATGTTACGATCAGATTTCAAAGATCCTATTTTGGTGCAATACAGTTGAGCTGCCTCTAGGGATGGGGGAGAAACTGGATTCAGTTTGCATTTAAGATTAACGTACCTAATTTACATATATCAGGAGAAATTTGCACTAAAATGTTGATGAATTTTTATGAGGACTGTTATTAAAAATGCAGGGTGATGCGGAAATATAGAGAATTGAATTTAAGATTGAAAAATTGAGAAACCGAAAATGATAGACCCACCCACCCCTAGCTGCCACTACGCTATAAACCCCCAAGTATATTGCTACTTTTCTTTTCCATTGGCCTATTTGACCTGTTGTGGAAAGCAGAAGAAACTGGACTCAGTCTTGGATTGGATCACATTTTTCTTTGGAATAACTCAAATAAGTCAAATTTCAGAACTTCTCCATGTCAGTTTTGTGCTATATTGGTACAACATTGGCTTGTCCTTCTTCCCCAGTATAGGGTAATTTAGATCTTCAGATCCCTGAAAGGAAAGGAAAGAACTGAGGTGGGCTTTGTGACCTAATGTTCCAATCCTCA
Organism: Podarcis raffonei; assembly: GCF_027172205.1. Taxonomy (NCBI): domain Eukaryota; kingdom Metazoa; phylum Chordata; class Lepidosauria; order Squamata; family Lacertidae; genus Podarcis; species Podarcis raffonei. Next base: position 81,510,268 of record NC_070607.1, read on the forward strand.
TAATTTTTCTGTGGATGGAGACTGTTATGTGGGGATGCACTGTACATCAAGACAGTCCAGTTTCTTTGGTGCTGAATCTCTGCAATATGGTATCAAACAATGCATGTGCTTTCTTTATTTTGGACTCACAGATGTCCATGGAGGCGCAGGTCAATTCTGTGTCCAGGGCAGCTGTCTCCCAGCTCCATCTGGTACGCAGGCTGAGACCCTACCTGCCCATGGACTGTCTTGCCAGAGTGGTGCATGCGCTGGTTATCTCCCGCTTGGACTACTGCAATGCGCTCTATGTGGGGCTACCTTTGAAGGTGACTCGGAAACTACAACTAAACCAGAATGCGGCAGCTAGACTGGTGACTGGGAGTGGCCGCCGAGACCACATAACACCAGTCCTAAAAGACCTACATTGGCTCCCAGTACATTTCCGGGCACAATTCCAAGTGTTGGTGCTGACCTTTAAAGCCCTAAACGGCCTCGGCCCAGTATACCTGAAGGAGCATTTCCAACCTCATCGTTCTGCCTGGACATGTGAGATCCAGCGCTGAGGGCCTTCTGGCAGTTCCCTCACTGCGAGAAGCAAAGTTACAGGGAACCAGGCAGAGGGCCTTCTCAGTAGTGGAACGCCCTCCCAGCAGATGTCAAAGAAATAAACAACTATTGGACTTTTAGAAGACATCTGATGGCAGCCCTTTTGGGGAAGCTTTTAAGACAGGATGAATCATTGTATTTTAATATTCTGCTGGAAGCCGTCTAGAGTGGCTGGGAAAACCCAGCCAGATGGGCGGGGTATAAATATTATTATTATTATTATTATTATTATTATTATTATTATTATTACAGGAATGTACATTTGTTTCCTAAGTAAATAGTTCAAAGTTAATATTTTTTAAAAATAAATGGTGTCAAGAGCATTGCAGCTATTGACAGTAGTCCATATGAATTTGATATCAGGTCAGTATAATAAAACATCATATTTTATGTGAATATTGTAACTTTATCTTAGCATTTATTGTGCCTCCCAGCAGATTTGGTAGAGCACAACCCTGCATTCATGTTTCCACCTGGGAGAGTGCCTTATGAATTGCACTGTCAGGCTTGTCCTGTGCTGCATCGATATCTATGAGCTACAACAGGGAAGCATAACTCGTTCCAGAGGAAAGTGGTTGGGAGTCTCCTGCCTTTTCCTGTGTCCCTTTGTAGCTGCTCCTTCTGCTGGGACTGCAGCATGACAGCGTTTTCTGCAGCACTATTGACTTAAGTGTCTGCATATGTTCCAGCCATGCACAGGCAAATTTACAAAGGAAGGGCATTACATTCTTGATCTGGGCCTGGTTGTCTCTGCAAGCAGTTGCCATTGCTAATTACAGACGTTCCCCTTATGCAGGGGTTATGGTCTGAGCCTCTGCACACATAAGTGAAATCACTTAAATTGGGGAGCACCCCACTTAAAAGGGAAGCCATGCGGGAAGGGGGGGGGGAGAGAGAGACTCATCCTGGAAATTGCTCAGGGCTGCTGCACAGCCTGCCCACCTGCCTGAGGGCAGGCAGTGCGTGCAGCAGCTGGCCAGGATCGGTGCAGAGGCAGGGAGCGCCACTGATCAGTCGAAGGCCACCTTCCCTCACTCCAGCAGTCCCGAGTAAGGGAAGGGCAATTTATTTGTTTATTTCACAGTGTCCCACAAAAACGTGGTTGTGTGCGAGTGGAATGCACATAGGGGGCAGAGCTGTAGTTCAATGTCTGGCATTTGGTTGCATGTTCCTGTCACATGAATGGATTCGTTGCTGATACAGGAGAAGCTAATGTTCTACTACTGTACTTTGACTAGAACAACAGTAGCAAGGATTGTCATGTTCTGGCACTGATTGCCCTCGATGAAATAAATCAGCGCAGAGCCAACTATGTTTACATTATCATTAAAGATATTCCCTGCTACTTAGCTTCCCCACCCCTCCCTCACCCCGTTTGTGTGCTAGTCAACATTTTATGCTCTGAGGCTAGATCTCTAATTCCGTTTTTCTTTCTCAGTTCCAAATTATATACGGATCTCAAGTCAGTCCCACCACCGCTATTTTGGTTTGTTTTATAGGTGGGGGGGGGGAGGAGAGGTTTCTGTCAATTCAAGAGGGATTTCAAATTATGTATGGGGAAAGGTGGGCTTTTTCTTCCCATCGTTTCTTCTAGAATTTGGGGCCATCCAGTAAAACAAGGAAAAAAATGTAGTTTTTAAAATGGCACGTAAGTAAACCATGGCATTCACTGTGCAAGTTACAGTGGTGACCACTAGCTTTGATGGCTTTGAAAGGGGATAAGACACATCATAATGCTTATATGCTACCTACAGGTTCAGAGGCAGTATACTTATGAGTTACAGTGGTACCTCAGGTTAAGTACTTAATTCATTCCGGAGGTCCGTACTTAACCTGAAACTGTTCTTAACCTGAAGCACCACTTTAGCTAATGGGGCTTCCTACTGCCGCCATGCTGCTGGAGCACGATTTCTGTTCTCATCCTGAAGCAAATTTCTTAACCTGAAGCACTATTTCTGGGTTAGCGGAGTCTGTAACCTGAAGCGTATGTAACCTGAAGCGTATGTAACCTGAGGTACCACTGTACTGTGCTAGGGTACAGCAGTAGCAGAGGCTGTTATCCTGCTTGTGGTCCTAAGGCCTCTGGCAAGTCTCTGTGGGAGACAAGATGCTAAACTCTAGTTCAGACTTCCTCAAACTCGGCCCTCCAGATGATCCCTAGCTAGCAGGACCAGTGGTCAGGGATGATGGGAATTGTAGTCTCAAAACTCCTGGAGGGCCAAGTTTGAGGAAGCCTGCTCTAGTTAGATATGGTCTGATCTAGCAAGGGGGTTCCTAATTTTCAAAAATCTTCTGAATAGACTTGTGGCAAAAGAGGGGAGAAGTTTGTGAATTTAATACAGTTTTATTTTATTTTTCTTTAAAGAAAAGTTAACTAAGAATCACTCAATGGTGGGATAGTGTTATTTGGGGTGAGGGTGGGTGTAACCACTTCTTAAAACGTGACTGCTTAAGCCTTTATTTAAAATGAATTTACTTTTTAATGCAAAAGACAGTTAATCTGTGGAACTCATTGGTACAAGATGTTTTACCTGTGAATGCTGTAACAGGAAATGGTTAGACTTAATAAAAGTGAGCCTGCTAAGGATCATGCCAGTGGCATTATAGATCAAGTTTCATGACCCACCCAGCAGAACTAGCAAAAGCGTATGAGAGACCTGTGAATCACATGAGTGCTCAAAGAGTTGTGTTAATAACAATAAAGAATTACTTCTAGGAGTTTATAGCATGGTCTGGTACGTTGTTGGAATCGTAATTTGTGGCTAAATGAGCCATAGTTTTGAGCCATAATGACACCCCTTAGGTGTCCATTACTTTGTATTTTCCAATTTTGGCCGGAAACTTGCACCCATAATGAAAGCTAATATGTACGAAGAGGAACTCCAGAAACCTCCACCCCAGACACATCTTAAAGTGATACATCTCCTGAAAATCATTTAAGTGATTCATTTGGAAAGGGCAGTGGCACAGCTTTTGCGTTTGTGGTGCGCTATAGTAAATACTAAAATTCCCTCCCAGAGTGTATTGGAGCACATCTGCATGGATTGTACAGCTCTGCTTCTAGCTAGGATTTCACTTTAGCCCTGCCTCTCACAGTCTGGTCTGGGGAGTTGATTGCTGCCTTCCTGTCTCGCCCTCCCCCAACTCAACTTCATGCATGCCTCTGGTTAGACCCCTCCTATGCCATTTCCTCAGTGCTGCGGCTGAGTGGTGTTACCACTTTAGGTTAGGTCAGATTAGTCATGTTTTTTTGGACACCTACCACTTTTTAGAAAGGTATTTTAGCAACACTTCTCCAATGCAGTCGCCGCCGCCTTGCTGGAAATAGAACTCTGTTGCTTTTTTGAAATGGTTAGGCACTTCATTTTTCAAAGTTTAGAACAAGTTCTGAAAGCGTGTATAACTATGGGGGGGGGGAACATCCCACATCTCAAATTCTGGTTCAAAAGACAGATTGATAATGGCAAACTCATATAGTAAATTTGCCGTTCTATCTACGGATGCTCATGATGTTTTCAAATATTTGTTCTTGTTTGTTTTTGAGAGAGATTAGAGAGAAAATTCGAGACACCAGTGACTGGAAAGCCTTTGACGTAATTTAAATATTGATGGTTGTTTTCCAGCATGTGAATTCCATCAGTATATTCTTTAGTAAAGATTGCCTGTAATGTTAGGTAATGCCCTGGGAGGGCATGGCGATTTACATGGAATTTAACTTGGAACCTAACATTTACACTTGGGCAAAGACAAACCTAATGTGTTACTAAATCCTGTAAATAGATGTATAATTTTCAAGTGATGCCATTCAGAAGAAGAATGGGAAGAGTGATAGAATGAGAGAAGGCTTTGTTGAGGGTCTGTTTTTAAAGATGTGGGGGAACCCCCCCCCATCTCCTTCCGAACTCTAAAATATCAAGGGCAGCAAAGGGCAAAGATGATACAGCAGAAAGAAGCACAAGGGAACTGCAGGACTGCATTTCCATCCCCTCAACTCAGTTTCAAGTAGCTTTTGGGACACTGCAAGAAATACTTAAATAATTGGGAGAAAGTAACGTGGAGTAGGAACTTTGCAAAAGTTAAAGTGTATCTGGGACACATCCTGTTTTCAAATTTAACCTCCTGCTCCACATTTGCCCTTGATTGCAGTTGGGTAGCTGTAACATTCCTGAAAATTTTGTGCTAACTGCATGGAAGCTCAACTTTGCCAATTCTCTGCTGCTCTCATGAAACACTTGCAGTGTGGCTCTCAGCACCAAATGCAAGGATCCTTTTGAATTTTGATTGTTAGGGAACAGGCCTGTTGAATTCAAGTCTAGTGCTATTAATGGGACTACTCAAGACTTTGGATATCATACATAGACTGCAGCCTATTTGAACCTTATTGGATCAGGGTGACTAAATGTAAGTTTCCTTTATTTTCTTGGTGGTTGCTTCTATTTGGACACATCTAATGTGTGTCTGCCTTGAAATAGTCATTTGGGCCTCATTGAACTTGATGGATGTGCCTCTCTCTGCTGCTGCTACTACTAGTTTCACACACATCATATCAAATTAGAGCTGGGTTTAAGACCGATATATTTAAGATCTAGGGATGTAAAGCACTGGATAACAACAGTTCTTTAGCACAGGGACTCTAACTAAATTAATTGTAGTGATCTTCCTTTACAAGTTAATGTACAAGCTCATAACCGCAATACCCCCATGAAGCCTCTTCCCATGTGAACCAATCCAGGCCCTGCGACCACCATCTGAGCCCTTCTTTGTGTGCCTCCTCCATGAGAGGTCCAGAGGGTGGCAACACGAGAACGGGCCTTTTCTGCATTGGCCCTCCATTTGTGAAATGCTTTCTTTAGGGAGGCTTGCCTGGTACCTTCACTATGCATCTTTAGACGCCGGACAAAAATATTTCTCTTTAACCAGGCCCTTGGTTGATTAATATTCTTTGGCCTTTTAAATGTGTTTGTGGAAGGGGGGTTATTTCTTTGTTTTTGTTTTATTATGTATTTCGTGTTGTGCGGCTTGTTGGCAGTCTGGGTGGGGCTTGCTGCACCCCCACTTCTCCGATGTATCAGCTGTCCCTGTTTAGGATTATAAACATCTGGAATCTGTTACTACTAAGGGTGACTGAAGTAATGGAAAAACTACTAAATCGGTTTCCTCTTCTCTGCTTCCCCCTTCGGATTTTCAGGATTTTAACAAAGAAGCAGGAAGGTAAATATGAAAGAGGGCATGCTGATTCAGATTGCCCTGTTCTGCTTCTAAAAAGCTTAATGTGGTAGTAAGAGCACAGAAATACCATTCTTGGACAGTTACACTTTGGCTGATTTCTTTCCCTTCATTCATTTTGCTTACTATCACTATTTTACTCTAATCCTCTTTCCCCTCCCTCTCACTCTCAAGCCGAGAATAGCAACCCTATTCTGAAAGTCATGCTGTTGTTGATGAGACTTGGGATGGAATAAAGTTCTGATTAGCAATTTATAGCTGTCATTCCAAAACGGTTTGCTGCCATTAGAGAACTGCTACGTAGTGCACCATGAGACTAAATTAAACAAAGGCTCTGGTGAGCCCAAAATATCAGCCTTGGAGTAAGTGCATATTGCACCTATGCTTTGGCCTTAGAACATTTCTAACACATCCTCACCGGGGGCGTGGGGAGGTAATTTTCCCCCCTATTGCAGCATTGTAATTAGAGTATGCAATCACTCCCAATACAGAAATGCAGCAGGATTACCGCTTTCAGAGGAGGCTGTGTATCACCATGTAGAAATACAAGAGTGAAAATTGCCTTACACTGAGAGACCAAAGCTCAGTGCAGTCGTACCTTGGATCCTGAACGCCTTGCGAGTTGAACGTTTTGGCTCCTGAATGCCACAAAACAGGAAGTGAGTGTTCCGGATTGCGAACGTTCTTTGGAACCTGAACGGCTTACGTGGCTTCCGATTGGCTGCAGGAGCTTCCTGCAGCCAATCGGAAGCCACGCCTTGGTTTCCGATCGTTTTGGAAGTCGAGCGGACTTCCGGAATGGATTCTGTTCGACTTCCAAGGTACCACTGTATCATCTATACCGGCTGACAGCACATCACCACAATTTTAGAGAGAGTTCTTTCCCAGCCCTTGAACTTTCTGTGCTTTAGCACTGAGCTATTATCTTTCCTTAAAGGATGGGGGGCTCCTTTGAGGTGAGAATTACTTATTAGTTTGGATCCCAGGATAACTTAACTTCAGGAAGTTGACAGGAAAGGTTCCCATGCTCCATCTCACCAACCCCTAACCCTATGGATAAGGTATTTTGGGGGTCGTGAGTAGTTGCAGAGGGGAAGAGGAGACAGGAGACTTTCTTTCTTTGGGCTTCCTTAAATTAGCTTATCTTAAGATTTAAGCCAATGGCTTCCATTTTAAATCAGAAAAAAGGTGGCATGGCTTTTATCTTTGAGGAACATATTGATACGAGAAACTCACTTTGGGAGGCTATTTCTTTAAAATCTCACATAACGATATTTGTTGCCTGTTGCTGGTGAAGAATTGTGAATTTAATCTTGCTGGGGGTTTTAATTAAATTTTACATATTGTGAATCACCTTTGGTGAGGGCAAATTTTGTATTTGTGTGTCCCATGGTTTTCTATGAAAATGTTATACTTTAGTCTGGCTAGTGGTGAACAAATGGCTATGTATTGAATAAAATCATGTTTACATGGCCAAGTTTTCCATTTAGAAGATTTCCAATTTTTTTAAAAAACCCTTTATCAGTTGTTTAAAGTATTTTAATAGTCAGTACCTTGTGAAATTTATGAACAAAGGTTATGAAACTTATCATCTTCCTGGGAAGAAGGGTTCATTTTCAGTCTGGTTTTTTTTCCTTTCAAGACTTCTGTCTAGCACCCTTGCCTTTCATAATGATAAACAAGGATACTTTGCTGAATGGAGAAATGAGATTGCAATGTACAGAAGAGATGCAAGTGAGGAATTAAAAAAACTAGATGAGACATGAGAACATTCTCCAACTCAACATACCTAACAGAGATTTACTTGCTTTGGTTTTAACACCCCAGAATGTAAATATTTCTGCAGTCCTTTTGAACACCTACAAAATGGCAGCATGTTCCTCAATTCATAATCAAAAACTGCTATTACCCAAATTCTAAAAACAGCAACACATTCTTATGGACCTGTTTGGTAGGAAAAAGCCCCAAGGAAACCAGTTTGTTGATAAAGCTGCATGTTAGTTTTGTGTTCTTCTCCAAAGGTCCGTTTTATGTTTCCCTGTTGAAGGACTTTATATAATAAGATCAACCGACTCATGCCGCATGGAATACCTTGCGCAGTCTTAAAACCAGTGTTCTGCAAGGGGAGCAGGAAGAGTGTAACTCATTAAGGCCTGGCTAAACCAAGGCTCACGCTTTCAATAGCAGCAGGCCAGTCTTCTGCTTAAAAATGAATAAAACCTAGGCCTTCGATGGACATTTTCAAAGGGCAACTGCTTTCAAGGAAATAATTATTTCCGGTGAGCAGAAGCACTTATGTAAGTCTCCAGCGGCATGGCGAGAGGTGGGGTGTGTGCTGCTGCATCTGCTTTTGGCTGGGTAGGATTATGGCCATTTTCTGTAGGCTGCTAGCAGCTCTCTGGCTGTGATGTAATGGTGGTTGCAGCAAAGGTGCTGTTCTTCACTGTGGCCTATAGGAGTCATAACGTTTGGCCGATCTCTCGCCTGCCTCCCAACACAAGGCATTTTCGCTCCACTCTCAGCGCACCGCACCTCCCCCAACTCTCTCCACAGAGCTTTTCCCTGAGGCAAATTTCTTGCTGTCTGGAGTATCAAATATGCACAGGCACTCCCCCCCCCCTTTCTCTCTCTCTCCCTCCAAAGGATTTCCCAGTGTGGTGGTTGTAAGGCGCAAGCAATACCTTGAAAAGCCACTCAACTTTGCTCAGGTTCTCTTTTTTTCCCTGTGGTGTGGGTTTGTCTGCTTTGCTTCATTCAACTTTGTACATCTATACAAACAGTAGCTCCGCATAAGCTAGAAGCACTCTCTTGCCATTCCAGTTTTTTTTTCCTGTGGTGAAAATTCAACATGAGCAGATGGCAAGTATTAACACACAAAACGCAATCCTTGCCCCTAGACGCTGATTTTAACAATGATGTAGGCTTCTGTCATGGACTTGCAGCTAGTTAAGTAGTGTTTACAAGTTAATGAATTTGTTCCACTTGAAATATTTGATATGTGCTGAGGTTCGGCGATCAATGAGTCCTTGAGGAATAACAGAGTAGTGTGAAGTTTTGAAACCAGCTCCTCCCCCTCCTCTCAACGCATTCATTTGTCCACAATGTAAATTACCCACTTTTAATAAGGAGATGAAAATTAATAAGGGTGTGCAAAACCTGTTCCTTTTATTTCCACAGCCTTTTCTGCTTTCGTGTCACAATGGCATCACGCGATTGTGACACTTGTCCACAAAAGTGGCTATGCCGTTTTCACAAAGTAGATTTCAATCATTAATGTGCATCACATATGCTTGTCATGTTGCCCATTCAAAAACACAGCACTGTAATTTAATACAGATCTTTATCATTGTTAGCACTGCAGGTGCCGTTGACATAAATGCACAACAGCTTGCACGATGAAGCTGCCTCTTTTATTTTTTTCTTTCTTTTTTTACAGATCTGGTAATATTTGTAATACCTGCTGCCATTTGGGGAAAGTGGATGTGCAGTTTTTTTGTTCACCCCGAAATTGCAAATATTCACAGCATTCCAAAACACAATAAAAAATAGAGAGCAGCTGTGCATGGCTTCCTGTACCCTAAACTGTTATAAATCTTGCAGTGATTGGGCTCTTAGCAAATGCAGATTAAATACTATTATCATAACACGGCCCTGTATCTGGTGATGTGCTTTCTTATTTTTGATATGTTCAACTGACAAGTTCTAAACATGAAGGCACTGAATAGTGTACATTTTTATTGACCGGGCTAATGACAATCATATTTTGGAAATGTTTTATGGATGGTCCCATCACAAACTTTTCAGATATCAGGGATTTGGAAACATGGACTTCTTTGATGTTTGTCTCCTTTATTCTAGCTAGTTTTTATTCAAGAAGAAGTAGAAACAGTGCTCAGAAGCCTAGCCCCTAGTTTAAAAAGGGTGTGTTTCTCTTATATTCATACTTAAACTGAGGCAAACCTTTGACAAAACAGAGGGATGATATATGAAACACATGCTATTCATTATCTAGAAGAACAGGCAGGCAGTGGCCTACCATACAAAGACTTCTTTCTGGAAGAAAGTAATTGTTCATAGTTGGATGGGTAATTTTTTGAAAATGTCAACCTACAGACTCATCTTTCATTTTCATATATAGTTAACTTGTTCAATATCATTTTAAAGATAATTTTCCAAAGTTTCATTATCTGGCAAACAGTTTTTTCAAAATGGCGTTTTATACATGAGCAAAACAACCAGAAGCACGACCTGCAAGATGACTCTGAATTTCTCTGTTCCCTCCTCCTAAAGTTCAGTTAAATATCTCTCCAATGAAATAGAGAATAGGTTAATGACCCTTTATTGTATTGACAGTTTGCTTTCTCATGTGGTGAATATGACAAGATTTTTTTTTGTTAGGAGCACAATCAGCTGAACTTGGGAGAGTAAAACTTACTTTACTTGAGTGTTACATTAGTCACAAAAAACATACTCCCCCTACATCAAGAAATTAAAAGAAATATCTATATGTATATTATGTCAATAACCTTATTCTCTTCTTTGATTTTCTTGCCATTGAGAAAATGTGCAAACCACATTTGTTGTGACCAGCATGACACCACAATGGTGCAACTTAACACAGCATAAACGTGATGGCATGTGTGTCATGTAAACCTCTTTTTAGGATTGTCATATTTTCTTCCTTGAGAATTAAATAATGGTTAGGGGAGCAATCCTATGCACAAGCAACTAGTGAAAGGCAAGCTGGGGTAAGTTAAGGCAAAGTAAAGTACAGCAGACCCAAACTCTGTTCCATAGCAGGGCACAAGCCCAGCAGAAGGAAAGCAAGTGAGCCTTCAAAATAGTCTTCTACTTTGGGTTGCCAAGTCACATGGCTAAGCTGGGCAGGCTTGAGATGCAGCCTAAGTCACCACTCTCTGGTCCTGCGCCTGCCACACCCCTGAATGGCCACCTTTTGGGACTTAACACTGGCCTTGGCTCAGCCAGCTTCAACTTAGATGGCTGAGTCCTGATTAGCAAATTAAGCCAATGTATCTTTGGCTGAGCCAGGGTCAAGGACTTGATGCTGATGGAGATCCTCTGCATCCCAGTCTGCTCATTCCAGTAAATCTTGCCATAGGATTGTCCCCAAAGCCTATTATATGTACCATTCCATCAACGCAGAGCCTCTTTTGGAAAAAAAGAGACAGGTGCCTGCCTTCAAGAAACTTACAGTCTGAAAGACAAGTCAGACAAGGGAGGTGGGCATATGTTGTTGCTTTTTGAAGAAAGGTAATATAATTATGTGTTGATATACAGTTGTACCTTGGAAGTTGAACGGAATCCGTTCCGGAAGTCCGTTCGACTTCCAAAATGTTTGGAAAACAAAGCGTGGCTTCTGATTGGCTGCAGGAAGCTCCTGCAGCCAATTGGAAGCCCTGTCAGATGTTTGGGTTCCAAAGAACGTTCGCAAACCGGAACACTCACTTCCAGGTTTGTGGCTTTCGGGAGCCAAAATGTCTGAGTACCAAGGCGTTTGGGAGCCAAGGTACAACTGTATTTAGTAATAAGACTCCTTCTTTAGGTTAATTATCTGTTACTTCAACCTTGGTATGGGTTAGAAAAGTGTAAAATTTATATTTCTGTACTATTTATCCACCCGTTTTCTTGAAGCATGTAGAAGCTTCTACCAGCTTTCCCCCAGATGGATCAAGGAGGCAGGCTCATCTTGAATGGCTCTCCCTAGCCAAGGTGAATAGGTGGGATCCTGTAGAGAAGGAACCTTCTTGGCTTCATGGACCAGATCCCTAAAAGGATCTGCCTCCTGGACCAAAGTTGATGTCAAAATTCCATTCGCTCAGGCTTAAAGAGGGCAGAAAAGAAGGCTTTGGGATACATTAAGATCAAAGGAAGATCAGATTTAAGGGGAAGGGAAAAGACTTCCCCCCACAACCTTTGGTTTGGACACACCCTTTACGTTTTCTTTACCAGCTGATTGTTATCATTATGCATTTCCTGTGAACCAAACAAATGGCACAACTTGTATGTTTTTAATGTTGTACACCTCCCTGAGATCTTTTAATAAAGGACTGAATATAAATGGAAACAACAACAACAACCTAGATTGGTCAGAACTACAGTTGTTTTTAGCAGACTATTAAAGTCTAAAAACTTTCGCACGTACGTTCGCACGTATCATTACATTTCCTGCATGGATTGCAGGCCATTTTTTTACTGCACTGCAATCTAAGCTTTTGCACTAGTCGCTCTTAAGTAGCTCATTTCAAGTAATCGGGCGCTAATAGGCTATTTCAGAAGGGTTGTTGGTAGATGAACATTCCTGCTAACAGAAGCAGTTGAATATCCAAAGATCCCATCACCGCAATGGCAGCTTTGCTGCGCATTCTGCTCCGGTTGAGTGTTAAACCGCCTTTACTTCTTTGCCCTCGTGCAACTGCACTTAACCTGCAGAACACCGAGGCTTCTGTTGCCTCTAATTCGACAAGAAAGGTGTGTGCATTTTGTGTGCTTGTGTGTGTTCTCTCCTGGCCAGTAGGAGCGAAGCGTTCCTGGCCTGCCGGGAAAATTCTAGCTCTTTCTCTTTGCAGTTGCTGTGGCCAGCGGTTGCTATTACACAGTGCTTCACTGTAGTTTACCTAGCAGAGCTCAGCCTGCAGGAGTCGCCATGATTACTGCAGCTTCTCTTTCTGGCTGCCCATCCCCCATCCATGCTGCAGTGCCAGTTCTATGGTGAGAGAGAGAGAAAGAGTTTTCACATAGTCATACACAAGACTATTTTTATTCCCTCTTAGCTGGCTATGCTGTTGCCATGTTGAATGGGCTTTTTTCTACCCAGGATCTGTGCACCAATATCACCTCCCCCCCAAAAAAGTTATATGGACCCCTGGGGTGTGGGTTACAGCTGTTTAACCCTTTAATTGACAAACAGTTCTCCATTATTTCAAGGTCTGAGTTTTCTGCCTTTCTTGGGAACCAGGATGGTTTTGAGGCCACACACTGACCTTTTTGTATTACCCCCTCCCTTTTGGGTTCAAGTAGCAGAGCTTGTTTGCACAAGTGGCTCCTTTTCATAGTGGTGTAGCGCATGGTTTGTTTGTTTTTCATTTGAAGTTAGCATTTTTCCTGCATCTGAGTCCAGATTCTGGGCCATGCATTAATGTCTTATCTATAACTGGAGCGGGGATAGTAGCCTCCCTGAACTTCGTTTCCCCTCTGTGTGAAAATGTGGAGAATAGTGGCCTGCCTCCTGGTGCTGTTAACTGAGACTTTTCATTAATTGACTACCTCTGGTATCAGCTGGGAAACTGCAGCTCTGCAGCTGTCTGCCATTGTGGATACCACAGACACAGCAGTGGGTATAAGAATAGCCCTCCACCGGGGGGGGGGGACCATGCAGCAGATGGAGCATGTTAAAGCGCTTTTTGATTTGGACCTCAGCGTTTTCTTTTCTTCTTCCGTTCAGCGCAAGTGTGTCGTGTTCGGAGGCAGCGTTGCACAGTCTGTGTTAGAAACTAGAGCAAAACGCCCTTGCACAAAGCCCAGAGTGCCAGCAGATACAGACTGTCAAGTTGATCACAAACAGCAGATAGAAAACAAGCAGAGGCCCTCATTTAGACATGTCGCTTCTGGCAACGTCATATAGGAAAGCTTAGCTAAGTTCGTGGCTGAAAAGAGGGATCTTGAGCTGAGCAGAGGACCCTAATGTCATAAGGACTGCCAGATTGATTCCAAATTTCAGGTTTAGGGCTGTGTGTATTATATATATGTTTTGTGATTTCAAATATAGAATCTAGCATCTGGTGCCTTTATGGTTTCAGAGTAAACGTCTAGCCCTCAAAAGTCTAGAACTATGTGAGAAGTGTCTTCATGAAGGCTCCATAATTGCTATGGAGATGAGCTCAGTTCTGTGTGGTCAGGCAGTGGTTGGTGTTTTCCCTGGCACCTGTCTCCTGCCATGAGCCAATCTCTATGCCGCTATTTCACATTCCCTACCTCCAATACAGATATGAAGCCCCCCACTTTTTTCTCTCTGCTATGGGTGGAGGAGGATTTATATTTATTATTATTATTGGGGGGAAACCCTTTCTTTCCCATTTCCTCCCCCCATTCAAGCCTCATAAGGAAGTCAGGGGGTGTGACCCTTAGGAATTTAAAATCCCAAACTGTATATCTTCTAAACTCATATTCCAAGTAGAAAAGGGTCATTGATACAATTTAAAGAATATATCATTGTTTACTGTTCATAAAGACGTTATGCTTATTCAGGATGACTTGTTTAGCCTACCCTTGCTGTGAGTCTTAATACTATATACTATTAAAGTGTTGGGTGGTTGGTTATATATCCAAATTTACTGGGTGATGGAGATGCTCATAACCTGTTGATTTTTCTCCTCCAAGCACAAGTTTCTCCTGATTTTGCATGGCAGAAAGGGCTCAGGTTACAACTTGTGTCCAGTGCATTGGGCTTTAGCATGGCACCAAAATTCTCTTCCATGGCACCCACTTTCTGCCTATATCTGTGCCACCACTTTTTATATGTGCTGAAGTAAATCTGCGTTTCACTTTGCTAAGTACTCAGAAGGCCTCTTCTTGGCAGTTTGCCAACTCCCGAGCTGTTTGTGCCATTAGTCTCTGACTCCACCTACACTGAGGTTCTTTGTAGAATGCAGTTCATGGGCAATGGTTATACAGGCCCTTCAGAATCTGGAAACGTAGGAAGGAATTTTAACAATGCCTAGTCAAGGACCGAGCTACATGTTACTTTGGCAAATGCCTGATTCCAGACCTGCATTTTCTGAGATCATGTGGGGCCAGAGTATTGAACCCTTCTCCCTGCCTGCCCATGTTTTCTCTGCAAGTTGCTCTCCCCTGAGTTCACAACCAGCGACACTTTTTGATCTTTGGGCCTAGCTTAGGGGAGAAGGTAAGGTGGGGTGTGTATGTGTGAAAACAGCTGTGGAAGACACATTTGTAGAGAATTAGTCGTGAGCAGAAGTCACATGAAGCATCTCCCATCTGCTGATGCTTTCCTATAAATGTACTGCCACGTAGGGTTGGGAATCCCAAGGTTACCTTGGACTTATTTAAAATATTGATATCCCACCTTTCTGTCTGACAACAGGCTTCCAAACCAGCTGATAAAGGAAAATTAACTCAATATTAACACATTTTCCCTTTTTGAAGCCGGTGACTAATGAAGACACGGAGACAGATGCTGTAAGAATTCCCCTCTCCCGAATTCTTTGTTGTTTCTTACAAACTACTGTTGACTCGGAAAATCCAATGCAAAAGTGCTAGGAGTCTGACCCTCTAAACATAGAAATAGATGTTGGGTATGCATTCCTTTTGTATTAGTGTTTTTCGTTTTAAAAAGCCACTTGCCCCACAAACACAGATTGTGATATTGAAAGTATGGAATTGTTCTTCCTGATTGAGCTTTGGTCTTAAAACAGAAGTATGAGGAGAGTTATATGGTGAAGCAGATAATCTTGTCTAATCCTAGAATGGTGGTTATGTAGACAGCAAAACCTGCTGATTTTGTGCAGATCTTCTGTGATGTGGCCTCTCACCTTTTTTTAACAATTGGCCTAGCGCTGCTTGCTGTCACTTTGTGCTGTTAACAGACCTGCCTCTGCCAAGGTGCCCCATGTATGTTTTATTCTTTGCTTCTGTTGAGCAGCTATTAGACTGTGAACCCCAGGAGAAATAGGAACTAATCTTTCCAGCTGCTTGGACCTCAGTATGGATGTAACTTTGAAAATACGGTTCCCTTGTTAGTCTTATCGAGTGAGCACCAGTTCACTGTGATTGAATACAGTGTAGGTATTTTATCTTTGTTTCTCCATTTTCTTAGCTTCTCAAGAAGCAGTGTTTGGGAGTAGAGATGAACAAAATGGAAAGTGAAAGCTATTAAGTAGTGTATAGGCTCCTAGAAATGTTTCACACTTCGAGAACATGAGTATTTGTGGGCAAATAATCCTTTTATCTGCCTTAATTTAGCCTGGCACCAGAAGTCTAGGGGTCCTAAGACAGTTGGGCAACACCATGGCTGGCACACCAACATTAAAAAATCCCATCTGTCTGAATTGCCCCATGGTACTGTTTAACAAACTACTTTCCTATCAGAGTATCTTTAGAAAAAATACTAGTTTAGATTCAATGTCTCTTTGGAATGGTCTTCAAGAATACCACTCTCATGCCCTTCCTGACTGAACTTCTTAGCCCATAGATAACAATTTCATTGATACGTCCCAAGCAAATTGTCTCATAGCAGAAGGTATGAAAGATTTCAACAGTTTGGTGTTTATGGGTTATAGGCAAGCTTGGAAGACAGTGGATTCCTAGTTGACAGTTCCAGAATGTGTGGATAATATATACTAACCCACCACTGCTTGAACAGTATCAACGGAGAGTGCATTGCAGAGGTAACCCTCGATTATACAAACTTGGATAGTAATTTATGGGATGGTGATATGTTATTAATAATAATAATTCAATTTATATGCTGCCCTATACCCAGAGATCTCATTTATTCTATAAATAAATAAATCTGCCATAGAAGCTTTAGCTGAGGGTTGGGCTAGATCACCATTGGTTCCCTTCCAACTCTACAATTCTATGAAATAATAATAATAAAAAAGATACAAGGAATGGCTTTTACAATGGCCCATATAGTGTAATATTGACTCTGCTGGCTATCAGCAACATTGGCATCTCAGGCAAAAGTACCTCTCTCCCTCCCCCCCCCCAAAAAAATGCCTGGTGGTAAAAGTGTGAATTCTGCCCCTCATGGCTGCTGGACTAGCAGGGGGCCTGGACTGCAAGCTTCCATGTTATTTTTAAAAAGGTGAAGTCAGTAGGCTTAGGGGAAGATTCAAAGGAAAATGTGAATGATTTGTGTGAGATGAGTTAGGCTGGCTGATCCCACCTTTCATTCTTTTTAGCTAATGGATGCTTGGACACCAGGTGGTTGGAATGCCTGGGATATTAAAGAGCTGCTGTTTCCCCATCAAGTACAATTTTTTATTTCCTGGTTCTGGCTCATTTTCTTCCCTTTGAAATCTCTGCAGTTTAAAGATCTACTATTTCCCCTCATCTTCCTTTGCCCTTTAGCAGGACTTACTCCCAGATAAGTGGGTACAGCATTGAGGTCTCGGCTTTCTTGTAAGGGGCAAAAGGGTTCAGTATTACTACAAAGCAGAACTTATAGTTCTAAAGTTATGCTATAAAGAAAGGCATATAATATTAATAATTCTAACAAAAAAAATTAATGTAACATTTTAAAAATCCTATGGCCTTGACACTGGAAAAGTAGGAGTAGCTTTTATTTTTTTAGCAAGCTATTAGGAAATATGTTGATCAGATGTGCTTTTCTTTCCTCTATTTTACCAGTAAAGGGCGAATAGTAAAAACTAAAAAGCAGAGTGTTTTGTTTTCCTTGGTCTCCCAACACCAGTGACTGGCCTAAGGTGACTCCTCTTAGGAATCAGTCTCCTGCGCACACCAACCTGGGAATAAGCTCAGCTGAATACAAGTGGGACTTGTGCATCTTAGTAAACACACAATAACCAGGTCAGATTAAGTTTGCTTGAAGTCTTGGAGCTTCATGGGTGGAGGGTAAAAAAACACTCCCTAGTAACAAAGAAGCATCTGTCTGGTTAAAAGGACTAAAATTAGATGCCTGTGATACAGAGTGCAGGCATAACCAGTTCTACTCAGGAGTAAATCCTGTTGAAGCTAGTGGCGCTTCCTCCCAGTTAAGCGGGGCTAGAATTGCAGCCATTGTATGCCTCCTCCTGTTATGAGAGTTGGTGGCTGGTTCATGGCAGAAAGTTTAGAATGTGAAACTGTGTTTGCTCACTGTTGTTTCTCAAGGTTGACAAGCTGGTTTTTAGTTGTGCTCTGCTGTACAGTATCACAAGTGGAATGTAGCAATCAGGAGGGGATGTGTGCTAATTTACCTGGCTTTGTTTTTTTATTTCTGGTGTCTCAGCACCTTTTTTGCCTGTGGATACTATATCACACATATACAGTTATTTAAAAAAAGTGTATTACCAGGTTGCCCAAATGGTTTGTTGCTTTTTCTCTTTACTTGTTCTTTGCATTTTTTAGGGTGGAAAGCAGGGCTCCTGAGCCTTTAGCAGCAGTGTGGCAAGCACAAATTAGGCAAAGAGAACCTTTTCTGGTATGGAAATCAAATTATGGGGATTCACCTGTCAACATTGTGTCTACCAAAGCAGTTCCTTCTGTGTGGCCCAGCTCCACCCGCAGAGGAGGGTGCAAATTTGCATATGGCAAATAATATGCAAATCTGTGTCATTTGTGAATGCAGAAAATGCAATCCATGTACAGTGTACTGGGCCCAGAAAAGCCTTTTGGCACTCATTCTACCAGTTAGCTTACCTTACATGAATGAGGGTGGGAACAACCGACCCTCTAGATTTTGGACTACAATTCCCATCATCTATCCCTGACCATTGGCTGCGCTGGCTGATGAAATGCCAGCAACAGAGGGAGGAGTCACCTGTAGGCCAGTGCTGCTTTGAGATGGATAGGTAACAAAATGCATCCATTCCCTTCAACTTGCTAGAATAGGGAAGCTGGACCAGCAGAATTAAACTATGGTTAACTGGTAACCTTAATGCTTTAATGAAAGGAACGATGTGATCTTTAGGCAATAAGGGGGATAGTGCCCAATCTTGTTAGCTGTTTGAAAACAAAAACAGCATTATAAAGGAAAAAGAAACTTATTCCAACCTATGGCTCAGCTCCTGAGTAGCAGTACTGCTGCTTTCAGAGAGAATGGCCAGCTTGCTTTGAAGAGGAGGGAGCCTGGTAGCTGCTCGTCATCTCTATTTTCTTCACTTCAGAAGCCACACAGGGCTACCTGTCCTTTCCATCTTGTTCTGATCTGAGCTGCTGCCCTTTGGGTGCAGACACTGGTCACACTCCAAACTTGGGCCTCCGGAGGGGAAGGGGAAGTGTGCTGGCATTCTTTATCACATTTAATTAAGGCTCAGTACTGCAGAGGTGTTCTTTCCACATTTTTGATCCAGCACCTCAGTGAGAAGGAGGGCTGCATGGAAGGGAAAAAGCCGAGACCAGCAATCCTCCCGTGCACTTGCTGACTCTGAGTCACCAAGAGAAAACGTCAGGAGGAAGCCACTAGATGCTGGTTTCAGTGCTGATGTGCAACAGCCTCCACTGTGCTGTGGCGCGATGCCATTTTGAGGCTGATGAGCCAGGGGTGGGGGTGTTGGCTCTCAAACTGTGTGACGGAGATGTGGCACTATCAGTTAAACCTCCTCTGCAGCATTTCAGGGAGGCTCTGTGCAATGATGGGAAGTGCAGCCATGCAATGCAAAAGGCAGGTTGCCGTGACGGAGCACCTTTGCCTCACCACGGATGCAAAAACTGGAGATCAGCAAAGAGCTGCAAGGGAACTGCAGTGCTCACCAGCCTTTTTGGCTCTGGTGCCAGCCCCTTGCCTTCCTGCGCCGGGTTGAAGGTTTCTTGCCAAGCACGAGAAACTAACTATACCAGAAGGCGGCCATCTGAATTCAGGAACGCGCTCAGGCTTTGGAGGTGCAACCAAACATAGCCAGTGTCTCTGTCAGAAAGGGTCTCTCTCTCTGATGCACAAATGAAATAAAGCTACCTGCTGGCCTGGGCACTTAGAGGTGAGGTCTTTGGTGTCACTTTGCTACAATGGAGATACTTCATGTTAAAACTGTCCCACTCTGGAACCACTGGAGAAAAGGCCATTAACGGTTTCCCTTGTAAGGTTAGGGAATGTTATTCAAGCAGTCGCCTACCTTGCCACAGCTACGATTTCCTTACTACAGTGGGTCAAGTTTGATATCAATCTGTTCCAACTTTATAGCTGAATCAAATGCCTTAAATTCCACCGAGATGTGTAATCATTATGGACCTCTGGCTCTTAGGAGAGTGCTTCTGCATGGCTAAATGGAATTTATTTTTTTTCTTCATGATAATAAAATAAGGATTTTTTTAATTATACAGGTCTAGGATTTGTGGTGGTCTCCACCGACCTAGGGTGATGGGAATGGCGAAGTGAAATTCAGAATGAATTGCATTTTAAAAATATGTGTATTGGGGGGGGGAATGCTAAGGGTTCTTGTAGAGGAAGCCATCAGTAACTAAAAGTTGAAGAGGAGACAGTAAAGCTACAAAGGCCTTGTTGACTATTCATTCCTTTCCCCCTGCCCAGTTTCTGGAGGAGGAGATTAAGAATAGAAGACCCTCCTAATAGGCTTTCACTGACAGCTGGCAGTATAGCAGATTTCACTACCTGGTGCCTCAGTTCTCTTGTCCTCAAGTATCTTGTTAAGCTTCTTTCTTGGACTGAAGTTTCATAAAGTCTGAAAGCTGTAATGCTGAATCTAATTACTAGAAAGTCCAGCAAAACACAATTTGACTTATTTCCAGGTAAACATGCCTAAAAATGTGCTTTCAGACTCACATTTGCTATTTGAGCAGTGCACAAGAATTAGGAATCCCCCTCATCCTGTCAATCCAGAACCAGCCCCCTTCTAAACAGACTTACCCATCCTTTCAGTTTTATATGTAAATGAAAGCTGAAGAGTTTTGAGTTATTATAGAACAGAACAGAAACTTGCTTTTCTTTTCCTTCAGAGGCAGATAGTGCTGGGCACAAGCAACTGGGGAAGGCTATTGCCTTCATGCCCTGCTTGTGAGCTCAGTATTTGACTGGCCACATTTTGGGGGGGGGGGGACTTTAGGTTATATTAGTTTCGTCTGATGAAGCTTGGTACTGTGACAAGGATGCAGATGTCCCACAGGCCAAGATCAGAAAGTCATTAATTCCAAAGGGCCAGACTGAAATAAGGATGCATTGACCTGCATCTTCCTGCCAGCAGTCAGTCCAGGCCTCACATGGTCCAGTTTGGGTATGTGGTTTTTTTTGGGGGGGGGGAGGAGGAGGGAATTAAGAGGAGTATTTCATTCTGCTTCCAAGTCTGTCGGTGGGGCCATTAGAATCCAAAAAACCCATGTTTGCCAAGCTAATACACACTCTGCTTGCACCTGCCAGTTCTCTAGCAATCACTTCCCCCAAGTTACTTGCCTAAAAGCCAGAAAGGTCTTTCACTCACAGAAAGACTTCAGTGTTAATTTACTGTTTAAATGCTAGCACAGAATTGGAACAAAGACCCGAGAGCTTAAATGTATTGAGTGTGATACATTTACAAAACAAAAGCTTCAAATGGTACAACATAACTTGATACACCTGCAGATTAAGAGGTAGGGCTGATACAAAGCAAAGGCAGCAAGATTTGAGGTGTTTGAAGGACTTGCCACCAGGATAGGTGCCATCTTCTTCTGCACCAAATCAAACATAAGATTACTTGATTTTCAGTAATTTAACAAAAGTTCAAGAGGTAATTCAGTCACAAAATTGGTTCTTCCCATGACCAGTAAAATCTGCAGGCAACTCAAGCTTAGACCTGTATCAACTTTCGTTTGGATCTCATGCTGCTAACAGAGCTAGAGCTTGGGGGGGGGGGTTTAAAACAATTTTTACCATTAGTTTGTTGCAGCAATTTGAAATATTCAGAATTCCCAAATTTATTTTTGATGCTCAGAAGACCACTTCCACTTAGATATTATGTAGAATATACATTTAAATTTGATTTAATCTGTTAATTAGGAGCAATTTAATTAAAATCTAATTCTTTGGCGACCAGCTGAGGGAGAACTAATGTCTTTCTTCTTTTTCAGAAACATGCCACAGCTTCGCAGCACACTTACAGCCTGCCAGAACTCTACAGAACTGAAGATTATTTTCCTATCAAATATATAGGCAGCAAGTACCAGAACCACTAAGGCTGCATTTAATCGTCTCTAGCATTTGAGAGAACTTGATCCGAACAGCTACAGGGATAGAGTAAAATAGATGTTAGACCAAAGAAGGGAAGAGTGGTAATATTTCTGCCTTTTTATCTTTCCCATGAGGGAGAAACTAATCCCCAGATTTGCTGGTTTCCAAGTATTGATGGCCCTTGCGCTATGACAAAAAACTTTATACAGTCTTGTTGCTTTGCTTCCATTTGGCATTTGAGACAGGTTTATGTAAACAAAGCAGGAATAGCACATTTAAGATGTCAAAATTGGATGAAACTTACTTACCTTAAGTACCATGGATTGCAGCAAGAAGCTATTTTCCTACTCTGTGCCTAACTGCTGCAATCTTTCATTTATACCAAGGCTGTTGCAGTGTAGAAATCCAATTTTGAAAGTTGCCTAATAAAGTGGCACAATCTTACTTACCTCCCCCCTTCCAAATAGCACATATTCTTCTGAAGTATAACTTGAATGGTTTAGTTCTGGAAAATGCTTGTTATTGAACCACAGCATGTTCAAAACACGCAAATTAAAATACGTAATGCGCACTAAAGAGACCATTGCATCCAGTGTCTTATTTTTGAGGCATGAACCTTTGGTTACAAGCTCAACCACAAAGGTATAAGCGATCAGAAGCAGTACATATAAGCCATATGAGGCAGACTCCCCCATATGAAACAGGGTACTGCTCAGGCAGAATCCACACAACAGCAGATCCCAGTGTAGATCTCTATTCCTGATACAGATCTTCACTCACCCTTCTTCCTGGCAGGCAGGAGGGCACCATTTTGTGGTTTGCCTCAGCTGCCAAGATGTCTTGGGCCAGCTCTCCATTAAATGCGATTTTAAAGCATTTTCTGACCCCTCTATACAAAGTACTTCCCTAAAAGGGATGAAATGAATTAACACTCATTTTAACAAAGGCAGTTGATCAGCACATGGACTTTGTGTGTATGGTTCTGCCTCTACTGAAATGAATGGCACTTCTGGGATGCCTAAATTCTGTCATGCAGCTAAGAACAAGCTCTGTGTATCTGTATTTATACAGTGTATGTACACAACTGTTGCTGCAGATGTTGCGATTACAGGAGCTCATACTTTTAAGATCTTCCAGCTCTTTCCATTGGTTTTGCTCACAACAGCAATGGACTGTTTAGAACATTTAAGACATGCACAACTAACGATGCACATTGACACAACTATTATTAGTTTCTGGAGATGTAGATTTTAGACTGCAGAAGTAAACAACTGTATCCTTTCGAGTAAATTGATCAATACTGAAGGCTATATTAAAAATATATGATCAGACTGCTGCAATCTATTGATTTTCATGAATGCAATATAAAATGAAAGCAATCTTGCTCATCCAAGGTTACCCAAGAGGGCTCACAAAAATGTCTTTAGAACCATGTTGCCTACATCTGACAGAACACCTGGCTTCTTATTATACTATCATGTGCACAAAATAAAAAACCTAGTGTGAAAATTTAAAATCTTTTTTTGACATTGGTGCTGCATTACACACTCACAAATTATGCTGCAGTTGTGAAGCAGTTATGGCATAAACCAAAAATGAAACACAGAAAAGGAGTAGGTCCTGTTTAAGTAGTTTAGAACCTATGAAATGTTATGCAAGTACATGGAATACATTCTATTAGCATATGGAATGCTGACACATTAGGGAGAACTCTAGCAAAAAGGATTTGGTTTTTTTGTAAAAAGGTTAAGGAGGAATGAATACGAACAGTACCTGCTTCAAGGGCACCAGTGCAAGTATTAGACTTTTATGTCCATGGCAGGCTGTGGCCTGGAATATCAAGTTGGACCTAATTGCTTTGTGGTCGACTCCAAATACCTGATTAACTGACTGCCAGGAACTGACAGCTTGTCTAATACCTGATTATATCTGTGACTAGTAGGAAAAAAACTTGCAAATATACAGACTAACTTACCCTCCTCTGCAAAAGTAGTCGTCAATATATATCACCAGAACGTTTGTAAGGTTTCTTGTGAGCTTTTGCCTTATGAGTCCACCACTATCAGTTGCCCAGGTTGTATTCTTGCCGCTTCCTGCTAGAACAAGATGCATCCTTGACTCCAGGCACATCGCAGCACAATGAAGCAAAACTATGATGTTTTAAAAGCTTTCCGCACAAGTGAGGTCTTAGAAGAAGGGGAAAACATTTACATTTTTCAGTAACTGAGAAAATGAGTAAGCTGTGTCACTTGAACAGAATGGTCTCTGTACAAACTGGGATGTTGGAGTATTTTTTTTCCTATGCCTATCATTAGGGGAAAATACATATCATTACGTATTCACTCCTAGTATGGAATAAGATGCCCCTGGTATATTACTTTTAACATGATAAATGCTGATAAATGCATGAATTATATTAGAAATATGTGATATATGAACACATTCCAAAGTTACAATGTTCACTACTACCTTAATTTATCCTCATGTTGCTCATCTGCCCCATCTTTAAGTATACATTTAACTTCCCCACAGAAAGCAATGGGACTTTAAAATGCTCAACTTTAAATTGGCTGTGCTGCATATTTGCACATCAGTTAACCTATATAGTCTTTTACATTTGTATTTGTCTATTATTTGATTGAGGCTCCATAGGATTTGTTTTCATATAGGCCACCTATTGTGATTTGTATGAGACTGCTCCAGCAGAAATCTTTCGTTTTCTCAAGGCATCATCATCCAAGATTGCTTCCTTTCAACAAAAGCCAACATAATGAAGCAGAGTTTTTAGAATGAGGGATGCAGACCTTGTAATAAAGCAAATGTTTACATTAAGCACAATACAGCAATTTATTTAGATGCTTAAATGAATACAAAGGGGAAATAAAGATCACAAATTATCCATACTACAACAATGTGTCATATATTAGATGGTATAAATGAATACAACACCATGTTGGTGTTAACTAAAGATAAAACTAAATATCCAAAAATGCAGCACTCATTTCCGTATGCTGCTTTAACACAGTACACTTTTATACAGATCTAAAAGGTGTCAAAATTAGTAGCTGCAAACTTGTTTCTTGCATGTGATTTTTTTTTTTTAGCTTAAAAGATTTCAGAAAATGGCTCTGAAATACATAGTCATCAGTTGTAATGTCAAGGATATTCAAGAACAAGAAAATTCTATAATACAATAGAGTCCAGATATACTTTTATGTTGCTGGCCTCTGTTTTGAGATTGTACAAGGTTATGTGCAAAAACTAAGTCTGTCAAAATTCTTACTATAGCAGTTTCAAGCTTTTTGCTAGGTAAACTAGATACAGCATTTATTACACAGCAGGGCAACACTAAAAAAAAGGAAAAAAGAACCAAATCTATGATGGGTACACAAGAACAATAGCATAAGCATCACTTGAATAGGTCTAAAAGACTGTACAAATATACATTTCAACTATTCAGAATGATACATGAAAAAAAACAATTTCCCCAGAGTCCTACTATACACATTGAATTGGTAGCTCATATGTTGGCCCTAAAACTACCATGTGAAAAAGGGTAATGTTTAAAAAGACATACAGCTGAACATATACAGAGTGAAATATGTTGAAAATGCCAATAAAATAAAACCTTTGCTTTTCTTCAGTGAGCAACTGGAAGCCACCAACATATCCATTTTCACATTAAGTTACTGTGCTCGTCACAGCAGATACTCTCAAGTGAGATTTGCCAACAGCATACTTTGAAATAAGAACTGGAATCGGTGTGGCAGCCTCGCAGCCACTAACCAGGTGACCTTGCATTCAAAAGGCAGTACCAGTTTACAATGAACTTAGCAGTCGTTCTGAAATGAAAATGTTTAGACGGTTGTCAAGTGGAAGATATGGAGTCTCGAGTTTTAACAGCTTATGCTTGCTGACTACTCAGCTCTACCCCAGTTAGGGTGCTGTGCATCGATTCCGTAACCCCATCAGTCACACTGTCAAACTGTTCTCCGTCCTCGCTGTCAATTGTGCTGTTCTGCCACTCCATCTGCTGATTTGACAAGCTCTCTTCGATTTCTGTTGCATTTTTCCACTGTGACTGGTCCTTGGACCAAAACTCGCCCACTTTTCCATAGGAACTATTCTTCCACTTTGACTGTTCTTCGTCACTCTCAGAGGCGGCACCTTTAGTTTCTGCAACTGGTTTACTATTAGTAGCATCTTCACTTTGGGATGATTCATCCGTCCACGTTTCTGGTTTCACTTCAGATGTATTATCTTCAAAGTCAGACACTTGCTGAGAACCAGGTACGCTTTCAGATGGCGATGCTTCTACTTTCCATTCAATGGGATCATCTTGGTCTTCTTGGTCACCTTCACTGTCTGAACCTTCAGCTACCAGCTTTGTTGGTTCTTCTGCAGAGCTACTCTCCTTGTATTTTGGGTCTCCATCCTCCTTTTGGTCTATTTTTTCTGGAGACTCCAAAGTGGCTTCTTCAGTTGTCTCCTTAGATATGCTTTCATCCGGTGTCTCATTTATACTATTAATAGATGTTTTGCGACCAGAGTTAGACACAGATTCTGCAAATGGACTATTGCTTTCGTTGAACTCCTGTTCTATGTTCTCAAAACTGTCTGAGGAACTTTCATTATCTTTCTCTAGATTTATCTTTTTATCAACAGTTTTGCTAGGGTTGACTCTGGAATTCTCTTCGTCGTGGTTCTCAAACAACCACTCGGCATCAAAATCCATTTCGTGTTTAACCTTGTTCAGTTCTTTCATGTTGAAACCTAGCAAGACACCCAGTTTATACCTTTCACAATCTCTAACGCATTTCTTTCTTTTGTTGCTGAAGTGTGAAGCAATGTCGGATTTCCAAAGCCAGAGACTAGCAGCTAACTTTTCAATCTCCCTCCGACTGGGATACGGTTGCTTATTGAAATACTTGGTGAGAAATGTTTTTCTAGCTTCGTAAGAATCATCTTCATGACCCTTGGGATCTAAAGCCAGCACTACAGGTTCTTCAGGCTTCTCCTCAAAGACGGAAGGGGAATCGTCATCATCCATTTTTCTTTTCTTCAGCAGAGAGAATTCCATGTGTTCATAGGTACGTTTCACAGGTCCTGCACCTGGAGACTGATTTAGTCGGGAGGGAACATTACCTTTGTCTTGACCGTTCTGAGTCTTCCCCACACCCCTGCAGTGGACAAGGTGCAGGGTTATAGTTGAGGCAGTCATGTTACTCGTGTACACTCCAAGGCAATGAA